>NC_080838.1:15392399-15709605 GCF_030435755.1 Ochotona princeps
AGCTTTATAACTCTTACATTACTTTGTGACCCTGCATAATTAGATACAGTGTGCTTCTAATTAGCTGTATTCCACTGATGCATATGTAGTTACAGACTTAGATGTCTGGCCTTTTGGTCATTTTTACAAATTTTCTTCATTCATTCATTCCTTTTTATCTGAGTACTTCCTTCTTTAAATAATCTAAGTCTTGCATTCTGAAGGCCACCACTCGTGGAAGACTAGTCTTTCCCAGTAAACTAGTCTGTAAATTGACACACAGTGGCATGAAATTAAAAATAAAAAAATACCTTCCTTACTGGTTATGCTACAGATGTGTCTGTGTAGCATTTTCCTCCCCTACCCACTAGTATTTATTATTTTGAAAATATTTTTTTAATCTACACAGCAAAGAAAATACCCCAAGAAGTAAAAAAAAAAAGCGACCAATGGAATAGGAAAATAATTTGTAATCTATGCAACTGATAGAGTATTAATAGCCATAATCTATAAAGAACTCAAGAAACTCAATGACAGCAAAACAAGCAATAAGGAATGGGCAAGGACATAGACAGGGAATTTTCAAAGAAGTACAACAGACACATGGAAAGATATTCAGGATCACTAACCATCAGAGAATTGCGAAGTTTTTTTAAAGCCACTAATATGTCTTCTATTTTTCAGAATTTGGGTATAGTTGGATAATATAGGTTCCTCTGCCAAGAATTTTATTAATTGCTTTCCGCTACCAATCACTGGAGCATGACAAGGTTATTGTCCTCATTTTACAGTTGAGGAAATTTGGACAAAAGGTTAAGCAACTCACCCAAGACCACACTTCAATAGCAGGAAGCGAATTGGCATTAAAAATCATTTTCGCAGAATCTTGGATCAGTGTTTTCTTTGAAAGAAGGTATCAAACAAAAAGAAGAAAGCAGGAATAACAAGTCCTTGGCAACGCACTCCCGCTGTTCAGCCTCAAGCTTGAGACTGCCTTAATATTTAGTTAGAATAAACAACTTTTTTTATCCCAACATCATGTTTCCACCCTATAGTCTCCCATCCTCTGATGAAATCAATGCTCTGAATTTAGTCTTTACGTTCTCCTATACACATTTATTTTATAAGCATATGTCCATAAACACGATGCAGTTTTGTGCATCTCATTATATTATTACTATTATTGTATATGAGAAAGTTTTCTATAATTTTTACTCTTTTTCCTGTGTGCATAAAATTGTCACTTTCTACTTATTCTCTCAAGGAAATTACCTGGGCATTTTTGTCATTTACCACAATAAAGAATTATTTACTTTCATCTCTAATTACTTTTTTGAACTCCACTTTAGAAAGAGAGCATTTCTAAGAAGATACATTACAGAGACTCAGTTATTTAATTTCATCTTAGTGAGAAATGTAGGAATAATATCTGCTTGGATTCAGATTTGAGGGGAGTGATTTTTGGCCAAAATCATCTGCTCTGAGTGTATACCATGATTTTCAGTGGATACATAAGGTTGTGTAATTACATCTTAAACTTCTGCTTACAGGGTAGTCATTACTAATGATACTCCTCCTCGGCCCAGAACTAATGTCTGTGGCTTGCAAGATTTTTACTAGGTTGAAATACACTGGCAACAACTGCACTGTAAGAGTTTATGGAGATGCACTCTGAATAAAGCAAATTTTATCATCATGGAAGTAGAAATGTTACCCTGACAGTTTAAAAGGCATCAAAATAACTTCTTTCAAAAATTCAGGCCATAGGGAGAGGGCATAAAATTTCCATGAAACATCCATCGTGTTTGCTTCTTGTCAAGCACTGTATTATGGGATGGCAGATGGCTGTTTCACAAATATACATATAGGAACTCATATTCTGATTTCAGTGGATTATTTCTAAAAATTGCCATATGGAGAGTAACACTCAGTTATTTCAACAAATTATATGCTTTGTGTGGAATCCAAGAATTCCTAAGAAGTGGGCCTTCTATGTTTATAACAATATATTGTTTTCTGGTTGTAAATTTATCCTGAGGATACCAGCTTGTACTTGTGAGAAAGTATGGATTTAGAAGCTGGGAGGGAATTTTGTAGCTTGATTCTCCCTCCAGATATGAACCTGGTTGTAAGAATCATTTAAGCATCCTGGAAACGGGGTCACCCCATGTTAGTACTTAGCAAATGTTTGCTGTGGGTTAATAAATCAGTTTGATGGTTTCAGACTGGCATTTTAAGCACTAACATGAAATGGAGTAAAAACATTTTAGGTCAATATTATTACATGTAATTTTTGTTATAGAGCATGTATATATGTGTCTACATAACTGCTATCAATTTCCTTTTTTAAATTGAGGTATATTTGGTGATAAAAATACATAGTTATGCTGTACAGCTGAATGCTTTTAATATACAGATACTCCATTAAATAATTAACCATATCTTCTTCATCTGTGATAATTAGCACTTGCGTGTGAAAGTGTGTATGTGTGTGCACACCTATGATCCTTGACAATTTCAAAAATACACCAAAGCCTTTAGTCGAAGTCGCAGTGCTGTGTGCTAAATGCTGCCCTTAGGAAAAAGCCCAGATTCCCCGGCCTAGCAAGATGGACCCGTCATGAATCCTGCCTCCAGGAACATCAGCACACCCTGTGTCCACAGTAGCACATTATGTCTCTATGCATCACTTTTATTTTTCACTCCGTCTCATACACTCTCAGCATTCACAAAGCATTATCTTTGCTGGACCCTCTTCCTTACCTAAGTATTCTTACAGATTCTCCCACCCCTCCTTTTTGGCCTGACAGATATTCACTGGGTTATTCATAGCACTGTATAAACTCTGTTGCACTTAATAATGGGTTAATACAAACATCCTCACCTTAAAAACTAGAGATTTTAAAAGAGGCCTTCCATATTGTAAGAATTCAGTTTATTTTCTCATAAATATACTGTGTTGACCATTGCTTTTTTAGTGATTACTATTTAAAAGCAATGCCTCTGTGTTTTAAATGATATGTAAATGACATTTTTGTAAAACATATAACCTAAAATGAAAACTGTTAATATTTACATTGATATGTCACCATCCATATATATATATACACACACACACACATTTATGAAGGTTGAATATCTACACATGTCTATCTATAGATAGATAAATACACATGCAACATAGACATTCATACAATATAGACAATGTTGCACAAATAAATTAGTAAGCCTAACCAATGTTCACTTTTGAGTGATTTCAAGGATACATTATATATTGGTCATGTACCTATATATAATTCTGATTTATGAATTACCCTAAATGCATTTTATCACCATTTATCAACATCAAAAGCAATAATGGTAGCTCTCACTTCTTTTTCTCAGATGTTATGAGCATAAATCATTCTCACCTTTTTTTATTAGCAGAGTACTTACTGTTTTATTTATTTTTAAAGTTTTTTGGGGGCCCAGCACAATAGCGTAGTGGTAAAAGTCCTCACCTTCCATGCCCTTGGATCCCACATGGGTGCTGGTTCTAATCCCAGCAGCCCCGCTTACCGTCCAGCTCCCTGCATGTGGCCTGGGGAAGCAGTCGAGGATGGCCCAAAGCCTTGGGACCCTGCATCCGCGTGGGAGACCTGGAAGAGCTCCTGGCTCCTGGCTTTGGATTGGCTCAGCTCCAGCTGTTGGGGCTGCCTGGGGAGTGAATCATCAGACGAAAGATCTTCCTCTCTGTCTCTCCTCCTCTCTGTATATCCACCTTTCCAATAAAAATAAATCTTTTTAAAAAACTTTTTTTCAGGGCATTCTACATTCAGCTTTCTTCCCTTGATCTTAGGCTGTGTCCATTAAAATTTCTGTGTTTCAGAAAGTCTTTTACTTAATAGTATGATATTTTTAGTGAACACATCTTTTTTATCTTATGAGAATATTCTCTAATTACATAGTAAGTACTTATTTTGTCAGCTTTCCTCCTTTAAGACTAATACCTTGGAATTATGCATACATTCAGTGTGGATTTTTCAAGTCTCACCTTGCTAACCCAAGGTCCATATCTAAACTCTACCTGACCTTTATGCTGTGGCCATGCGCTCAAACCTGAGAAGATGACTGCTTTTGAGACCATTGCCTCGTCACCACATGTCTCCCCTCATTGGTAGTTGGAGATCATTCCTGTAGCTCATAAGGCTACTTCCTCTAATCTTTTAATGCTAGAGTAAACAAACAAAAAAACTAGTACTTAGACATCAGGTTCAGATTTGAAAAGTACTATTTAAGTCAATTAGAGTTTGTTTTTGTGATCAAAGTCAATAATATAAACATGTTTCAATAAGTGTGTGAAAAATTAAATGAAAATACAGGTTTCTTAGGTACAATTTTTGAAATCCTAGTACAATTTAATCACAAGAATATTTTTCAGAAACTTTGTGTAGACTTGTTCCATGAACATTTTTGAAGTACACTCATGTGTTTTCTAGTTTTTAGTTATTTTCTCCTCTGTTTCTAACATCAATGAGGACTCAGGAATTCATCATTTCTAACCTTTAGCATTCAGTAGTAGAGTTTATTTTCATACTATGCATTATCTATTCATCCATTCACTTATACAAATTTTTGATTGGTTTTATTTGCATAATAATTGCTATGCCAGTTTTCATCAAATTTCATGTTAATATGATATTAATACAAAGAGAATAGATTCAGTGCAGTTCATTGATACAGTTCAAAACATGGTGTAACAGGACTTTGTCCTTCTCCCCTCCATTCTTGTTGCTCTCTTTCCTTTGTTTTTACCCTCGCCTCCCCTTTGCTGCTGCTTTTCCCATCCACTACACGTGTCCTCTCTGCTCTCTCCTCACATCTCCCTTCTTTCTTTCTTTTCTTTTAGTTTTTGCAATAGTATTTTAAATTTAGTTTTTAGCCAAAGGCTTAATGTTCCGCTAAATTAAAGAAAAAGTGCTACAAGTAAAAATTAAGACTGTGTAGTTCAGTGGGTATATGGGAAATAGTTATAAACAATAATAAAAGGAAAATAATGACTATTTTATAAGTTTCCTTTACTGTATTATAACCTTAAATTCTGCATCTCCAACTCTGAGAGGTATTTGTGCCATGTTACTCTAAGTTTAATATACATTGTTAAATTTAGGCACTTATTACCTATGAAATGCCTAGTGTCCTTTTCTGGTCTCTGCCCAAACAATCTGTCATTAACTATGGCCAGCTATTGTTCCTCTTTCCATGTTGTACCTGTCCTGGTTTATGACAGTGGTTCTCAATCAGAATAGGTTTTTCCATCTGGGGACATTTGGAAATAACTGTAGACCTTTTTATTGTTGTACTGGGAAGTGTGCTTCTGGCATGTGAATGATAGAGTTCAAGGAAACTGCTGACACCTAGTAATACCCAGTTAACAGCACTTCCTTACAATAGCACAATGCTATCTGATTCACAATGTCAGGTGTACTGACACTGTCGAGCTTTGCTGTATAGAAACCGACTTCATGTTTTAAAATTGAACTTTCAGATTTATTTTACCCCTGAGATACTCAGTTCCAAAAATCCTTTAGATTCAGAGTAGCTAGCTAATCAGTGGCCAAAAAAAAAAAAAAGGATTTGTTTAATGGCATCATAGCATCATCCATGGAAAAGCAATTTTCTTCTCATTAAAATAATAGCATATGACTGTTTGATATTACCACTGAGACACAGATTAGAGAATAGGTCAAACTGACCATATTTTCAAGTAATAAATATAACCCAAGGAATTAAAAACTGTGATAACTTACAGACACTGCTCCAAATGACATTTGTTATTTTGAAAATTACATTTGCAAAATGAAAAATTCATGTACAACTTAGTGCTAAAGTTTTTTTTCATTTTTCCTTCATTTTGTATTCTCCTAGACATTTCACATTTTCAAGAACAGTATGATGTAAAAGGATTACTAGAAAATCTTCATCAAAATATCCAAGCCAAAAAAAGAAAAAATGTGGAAATCATGTGGCTGGCTGCAACGGTAAGCACTTCCATCTCAAGTCTTGTTCCTCATCACATTATGAGTGGTGTTATCAGTTATGTACTATGCTAGATAAAACTACTATAATTTCAGTTACTATAATTTCAGATGTCCTCTGTTATCAAGATAATTGCATATTTCAATCTTGTTAATAGTTGCACTGACAGATTAGAACATAACTTGAAGGAAGATGTACCAAACAAGAAATTTACTTAGTAACTGTTCTTTCAGCCCAGGATATATTGTCACTCTAAGTTGAAGTGAGTGTTTTGCATTTCCCTAGGGTTTTAGATTGTAATGCTAGTTGACCTGTGACCCAGAATTTTGAACTGCTGATCTGCAGCCACATAGTTTCACTAAGTATAGCTACCACATCACTGACTTACAGCTTCAGTAATGCTCCTGGACATTACTCCTGGACATTACAGTTAACGAGCTTATAAATGTGTCAGTTAATGTAGAAGTTGGCAAAGGATTTATTACTGACTGTTCTTAGAAGGGAATGGGTGTACTTTGTATGGTTCTTTCTCCCTTATTGGCACCCTTAGTTGGAAGATCTGCCTGCATTTCCATATAGGCTTCTACAAAAGTTACTGAGAGAATCATGCCTGTGCTTTTTTGAGCCCTGACATGGCAGCCATTGGACGTTTGCTCATATGAAACAGATGATTTTTGTAGAATATCTATACCCTAAATCCTTTTATAAGGAACACGTCTTTTCATCAGAAAGGCATAAAACGGGGATCTTTGTGAAGAATGTCGTGTTCGTAGTTTCCACAATGGTACGTCTTATGAGTTGGAACTAAGCTTCTAGCATAGTCCATTCATTTTCTGGCAACAGCATTTGAAACAGCCTTTTCCCTACCATCAGCCACTTTTAATAATAAATTATTATTTGCTGTCTTCTGCAAGAGAAGAATGAAAAATTGCCATAAGCTATAATAAAAAATAATTTACCAAGACCAATGAAGAGGAAAGATGCTTGAGTTACTCTACACATCATCCTAGAATCCTAGGGAAGAACATCAAAGGGAAAATTATGAAACATTTCTTTAAGGCTTTTTACTTTACTGTTCAAATTTAGGACTATTCTGCATTAGTGTTCACTTAATAGTTCTTTCCTTCATTATGACTCCTCTTTGTATTCCTATAGATTAATATGGTGGTTAATTCTTTTTTATTACTTCATTTTATGACACAGTTTCATAGGCTCTGGGATTCCCCCAACCCCTCCCCAAACTCTCCCCCCATGGTGGATTCCTCCACATTGTTTCTGTAGTACAGTTCAAATCCAGTCATGATTCCTTCATTGCAAACATGTACCATGCATAGAGTCCAGCATCTTGTCCAGATAAATTCAATCGTTTTTGGGGGAGACCATCCATGCTCTGAGAGTAGAGCTGGCAGAAGAGGATGAAAAGCCCATCCAATGAAAAGCCACAGCATAACATCAACAACAATTTACAACATTATGGAGTTAAATGACGTGGTATTGAGTGACCAATATGTTAGAAAATGCAAGTTCTTAACCACATCCTGTGACTACTTCATTAACTTTTCAATTTTAACTTATACACAACCGGCTGCTATACACTTTAGAATGTGTATAGGGTACTATTCAGCTGTCTTGTGTCTATTTTCATTTTTATATTTAGCAATTTATAGTATTGAAGCATAATTTTTACTGAACATGGCAAATTTTAGGATAGTCCAAACTGACTTATAACTCTAACAAGGCATATGTTAACAATTGAGGTGCAGAGCAGTTTTAGGAGGGGTGTTCAGAGAAATCTTCAATACCTTAGTGTGGAGTAACTATTCTTTGTGTCCTACCTAGTAAGGTATATGTGAGTCCAAACTTCTTTTGGGACTCAGGAAGGGAGCTTTCTCTGGTCCTTACTTAGTTCCAACTTTGCATCCCCCACTCTTTTGCAATGACCATCAGGGTTGCACCGGAGGTCCCCCCCCCCACTGCCAAAACTTAGATCAGATAGACAGAGACCATTAAGGAAAGCTTAGAACCAGACAGGAAATGGTCAGCTATGGTGGTTAATTCTTACCAAGTTTTTGAAATAAGTTGTTAGTTTTTTTCCCATTTAATTAATAGCATGAAAGTAGCTTGGTCATTTACCAAGGACATCTGACAACTTAGGATCATAGAAGCATCTTCATACATGCATATGTCTTAACTATATGTAAATAGAGAAATTAAGGGCATACACATACAATCACAAAGCATGTATTCTTTTGCAGTTTATAATTTTCCCATCTATATATTAAATATTTTCTCAAAATCCCATGCTTTTCTAATATACTTTTTCAATATATGTGCTTATTAAATATGGTTTATGGTATACCATTAGACTGGATGAATAAGTTGGTTTTAAATCTTAATTTACCTAAAATACCTTAACGTGAAGAAGAATAGAATTTTATGGGTTCCAGGAAGTCTTAATCTCTATCTCTATTTAGTTTTCCTGTTGTCTTTAAATATATTCAAGAAAGCACTGCTTTTCTGGATGCTTTACATTTTGAATTAAATATATATCTATGAGGTTTGATTGCTGAATTTAAGTAATGAAAGAGAGCATTGAAAAAGTATCCATTAATACAGTTTATAAAATTAAGTTCATATAGTTCAAGAGTTGTAGAAATACAAATATTATAACCTTACATCTATTCTAATAAAATTTCCTTCATACCCACTTGACTTTAAATTAAGAACACTAAATATCATAGGCAGTGGTGTGTACGTTTCTAATAAGGATGATATGTTGATATGCTCATTGTATTTTTTAAAATAATATAAATAGTCCTGTGAAAATTCATACCAAAATAGAGGATTCCCAGAGTAGCTAAAACAATCTTAAACAACAAAAATAAAGGTAGAGAATACACAATATTAGACATCAAGATATACTATAGGGAATTTATAATCAAAATATCCTGGTATTGGCACAAAAATAGATATCCTTATCAGTGGAACAGAATAGAAATGGGTAGCAAAAAGAAATGTAGAAACAATCTATGGAAAGCTAAAATGAATTGGGCCTTAGATTTATGTAGAACTGTATTTGCATCTTAGTTCTGCATAGTTGTGTGAAATGTACTTGACCTAACTAAATCTACATTTCCTCGTCCATCATGATGACAAGTTTGGATATTTTGTATGTTATTGAAAAGTGGTTCACTTATCTTATGAGGATTTATGTGGATGTTTAAAATCTCATCACTTTAGGGCAGTAGTTTGGCCTGGTGAATGAGCAACCAGTAAGGATGATCATAACCTCTGGAAGAATGCTATAAAAAACTGTGCTGATGTCATAATATTTGAAATATTGTTAGAAATATTATTTCATTAAATCTTGCATCATAATGTACTCTATTTTCTCCACAAAATGACCAATACTATGAATACCTCATTTGGGGATATTAATATTTGAGTTTTCAGGAAAATAGTAAATGTATATGTATATGATTTCTATAGATGAAATAAAGCTGATAAAATGTTATAAATTCTAAACCTGAAAAAATTCCAGAGGAAATAAAAAGTCCCAGCCCTGCTCCTAAATTCAGCTTCCTGCTCATACACGGCCTGGAAGGCAGCATGGGGTGGCTCATATAGTTGGAATGTGCCATCCATGTGGGGTACTTGGATGTTCTGAGTTCCTTCTTTGGGACCCGGACTGATCAAAGCTGTTTTGGGCATCTGTGAAATGAACCAGGGATGGGATTGTGTGCTTGCTCTTTCACTCTCAAGTAAGTTTGTTAATCTCATAGTGTAAAAAGCAAAATGAAAAAAAATGAATTAGATATATAAAATGAAAGAATAAAACTAGCTAGAATTCAAATCATGTGTCCACCTCTGGGTGTGTGAAGTTGTGGCTTCTGAGCTGTGTTACCTATCAGCATGCACTGCAGCTCCAGTAGCTTCTCAGTGGCATTGCATCTTCTGCTTGGTCTTCCACAACTCATACGGCTTCACCACTCCCACACCCTATGTATACACATACATGCATACGCACATACATATATGTGTACATATGCGTGTATATGCATATAAAGTGGTTTTTATCATTTTTAAAATTTTTATTTCATCTTATGACTCAGCTCCATAGGTTCTGGAATTTCCCATCTCCCTTTCCACGTATCCCCTCCCCTACTGACTTCTATGCTGGTATTGCAGTGGGTAGTCAGGTTATATTCAACAGTTTCATCTTTGGTCTAGATACAGAGGGGCATACTGAACTATGTCTCCACATCTGGGTACGTCAGTCTCTGCTATATTTCTATTCTACATCCCCTTAAATACAGGGCAAAAAAACACAATCCACAACAGGGAGAAAAACGAAACATTTACATCAACATGAAGCTAAATATGCTACAGAATGGCCAATCTGTCACAAAAGTAATGAAAAAGAAAATCAGAAAGCTTCTTATAGAAAATAATACCACTGCATGAGCTATGAGGCACTGAAACAATAACAATAAAAACAAGGATGACAATAAAAACGAGAATCGGAATACCCATGTGATGTAGCAGAAACAGTGTTGAAAGGGACAATTACAATATCAGGTGCTTATAAATGATCAAAATGTCTCATATGAATTATCTGTTAAGGAGTCACAAGGACTTATTGAAAAAGACACTAATGAATAGGTAAAAGTCACAGCAAAAATAATTGGATTTAAAGTCAAAAAACTACAAATTGAAATAAATTGAAACAGTTGACTTCTAGCAATTAATGCAAATGCAGATTCATGCAAATGTTTAATGTTTAGGATTGTTTAGGTCACCATTTGACAATAACCTATAAATGAATAATCAGCTGTGTATGTCCATGTGTTACAGATTTGTCGCAAACTAAATGGCATCCGTTTCACTTGCTGTAAAAGTGCCAAAGACAGGACCTCGATGTCGGTTACACTCGAACAGTGCTCCATCCTGAGGGATGAACACCAGTTGCACAAGGACTACTTCATCCGGGCGCTGGACTGTATGAGAAGGTATCCCATCTGTCTTAAATCTCGTGTTTCATTTAAGATCATTTTGAGTTTTTTTTCCCCAAGCTACATATTTATTACAGGAATAAATAGTTAGTAAATTGATTATATTTCTGTAGATTATAACTGATGGCACAAGAGATAGAATTGTTTCTGTATCCTCCCCTTCTCTTTCAGGATATAAAAGAAAATATACCCATGAACACATTTGATGATATATATGGACAGTATTTTTCATTCGCTCCAGTTCATAAACTCCGAATCCTCAGATTTAACACTCAAAGAGTACATTCACTCAACAACTAAGTAGACATAAGTACGCGCAATGTACAACTAAGCCATTACCAAGACAAAGCCTTTGCAGTCATGATTGACAGATGGGCTTCCCACGGCTCTGGGTCTTCCTAGGGTCTCTGGGTCAGCAACCAGAAATCTACTTCCCAGAATCATTTTCATATCATTCATCATATAAAGGAGATAACACTGACACTTCAAAATAAAGTATTCACATTGCTACTCTGATGACATCCGCAACGCTTTGCCCCAAGTCATGTTTCTTGATTCATTTCTACAGTAATTAAAATCTAAGACATAATGGGAAAGAAAATGTGCCTCATTCGCAGTGTCCATCAGCAAGGGCATATGTTAATTAAAAAGTTAAATGAAATTGTCTTTTCTTAAAAGACTAGTTTAGAATCACATCAGGAAGTATGGAATAGGTTCCCCATTTCCAGAAATGGATGTCTAGGACTGAACTGGAGAGGACTGCTGCTGACCTGGAATAACTTTTACTCCCATTTTTTTTAATTGTTGCGGTCTTTTTCAGTGGAAATGTGGGTGCTTAGCTGTGTTCATTCTTAGCTTGTATGCTTTTCCACTAGTGAGAGATTTCTGTGGTCCTCTATTTCATTGCATTTCATATCTCTTGACATTTCCATTGATCGGTGAGTTCCACCATAATTTTTTGACAAATGTCCAAGGTTGTCTTGGACTTCTGACATGAACATCTCAGCCATGTAAAACACATTTTGTTGGTGTATTATTTTCTGTAGTATAATGTCTCAGCACTAATTGAAGAAATCTGGAATCTGAGAATTAAATCCCCCAAATATGCAGGAAAGCATTGCAGACATCGCTGTGGGTGGTATACAGGTGCTTGGTGAGGGGAACAGGAACCTCTGCTATGGAAATGCAAGGTGCATTGTAGGATTCACGTGACTGAGCTAGCAAATTGTCTGGAAGCTTAAATAGTTACAAGTTTACATAAGGCAAGGATAAGATATTTAAAATTTGAAGGAATCAGACAGATAATAAAGTGTGCATCTCTTTTACAGCTGTCGCACTAAGCCACATACTTTGGTATTGTATACAGTTGTTCAGACTCTGTCTTATGTACTCAGCCAGTTGTTCATGGCATAAAATCGTTATGGGTTGCTTTTTGTGTTCTTAAGTTAAATAAGGTTTCAAAACATTATTCAAAGTTACTGAGGTCCTAACTTCCATGTCTCAACTTCTCTGGTAATCCTCTTCTTGAGTGTTCTGTTTTGTTTTAATGTTCAAATTTTATATCTGCAAAGTTATCATTTGGTTTTGTATACATGCAAGGGTTACATGGCAATGTGAAGATTTGTCTCTATGTGCATACATGTGTATACATTTAAAAATAAGATATGTTCTGTTATTTAATAGTTACCCTTTCTTTCTCTCTTTGGATATTCTGTTCATGCATCAAGATGATAAGTTAATCAACTCTGGCAACAAAACAATATAGGTATCAGGTTGGATTTAGGAGCCAACCGACCTGAGTTTAAATCCAAGCCAGATGTCTCTTGCTAGCTATTAAAAAGTTCATCTCTTATGCTTAGTGCTGTAGGTAAATTAATCAGTCTCTTGATGTTTGTTTTGTCATATGTAAAATAGTCATGATAGTAGTTGTCACCTCTTAGAATTATCTTGAAGATTAAGTGAAGTCATAAGTGTAAAGTGATTAGAGTTCTCTTTGGCACACAATAAATTAAGATTTGTTAAATAAATTTAAAGTCATGATATTACCATTCAGCTCTCCCAGGCACAGTAAAGTCTAGCTGGCAATAATTTTCATGTCCTTATGTTTATGAACACACACAGTTTAACTCCAGCAGTAAGTATGCTGGCCAAGCTTAGATAAGATATCAAATCTAATATTTTGCCAATTTAATCAAATAAGTTTTTTATTAAATAATGGCACCTTATAAACATGTATATGTTTACAAATGCTGTGTATGTTATGAAAGATTACATTCAATTGGTAACCTTCATTTAAATAATGAAGCAAATATCCAGAATGTTTAGCCACAATACTACAAAAATACTAGAGCCAGTACTAGAATCTTGGTTTCTTAGTGTGTATTTCCAAAGGTTTATTTACTTATTTATTTGAAAGGCAGAATTATAAAGATACAGGGAGAGACAGAGGGAGAAGGGGGTCTCTTATCTAAGAGTCCACTTTCCAATGGCCTCAGTTGGGGCTGGAGCAGAAAGAAGCCAGAAACCAGCAACTTCATCTGTCTCCCACATGGATCCAGGAGCCCAAAGACTTGGCCACATTTGGCTGCTTTTCTGGGCCCTTTAACAAGAAGTTAGATTGGATGTGGAGTAACCAGGACTAGAACTGATGATCATGTGGGA
Source organism: Ochotona princeps (assembly GCF_030435755.1). NCBI lineage: Eukaryota > Metazoa > Chordata > Mammalia > Lagomorpha > Ochotonidae > Ochotona > Ochotona princeps. The sequence continues at coordinate 15,406,070 of NC_080838.1, forward strand.
TGTCTGTGCTGCAGGCAGTGGTTTAACTTGCCACACGACTAGTTCTATTTTAATATTATTTTCCTCCTCTTCCCGATTATACTTTAACATTATTTTTCTGTATCAAAAGTAACTACATACTGTGATTTAAATGTACTTTGTATGTATTTAACAACTTCAAATTTGTTACTTTCAATAGAAGTTATACAAACATAAACTTTTAGAAAAGTAAAACTGCCAAAACAGAGTATCTGATCAAATCGTGATATCTTGCAAAGCCTACACGAGCTTTAGAATATGAACTCTTTAATATCTACCTTATCCATCACATCCTCCATTATATTCAGGCATTAGGTATGGTGTTTTGTCCAGAATAAAACAGATACAACTCATGGTTGAATAAACCGAGAGAACCCCACAGAAGAATTTGTTCTGCTGGCTTCTGATGTTCAGAACAATTAAGCATCTTCTTTCTTTTGTTACTAATTAAGTTTAACTTTAATAAGTGTTTAATAGATCCAATGTGATTTATAGATATACATATAAGAACATAATAAAATCCCTTTTTTCACTCCCTCCTATACTCCATTTTTCTCCCTTTCTGTCTCTTTTTCTCTTTTTCTAACTTTGAGATAGCACATTTTTGGTTTGCAGTATAATAAAAAGCTTAATGCTTCACCAAATAAATTTAACAATTAAAAAGTAAAAAGACTTTAACAATACAGACAATGACTATAAACAAAATTGAGTAGAAAAATGACCATTTCACTTATATTCTGTATGTTGTAAAGTGATCATATATAATTAAAACTGCAGCAGTATGATGTTGTTAACTGCTGGTTTGACAAAGATATAAAGGTTTTATGGACTGTATTTGCAATGACAGTGCTACACAGACATATCTTTTATCTCAATTTTGCTTTTTATAGATTTGTTTATTTCTATTAGAAAGGCAGAGTTACAGAGAGAGTAGAAGACATGGAGATATTTTCTGTCTGCTGGATTACTCCCCAAATGGCCAGAGCTGAACCAGTTCAAAGCCAGGAACCTCCTCTGTGTCTCCCATGCAGACACAGGCGTCTGAGGAACTGAGCCAGCCTCAGCTTATTTTCCAGGCTGTAATTAGACAGCTGGATCAGAAATGGAGCATCCAGGACTAGAACCAGAGTGCATGTGAGATGCTGACCCCGCAGGCAGACATTTAACCTGTTGCGCCACAGTGCTGGTCTACTTGTTTTTGGGGGGGGGGGGTTGTTTTGAATTTTAGCTCCCGCATGTAAGGGAATGAAGGTGGCAGTGGTCTTGTGTCTGATTTACTTCACTTCATATGATGTCCTCCAGTTGAGTACATTTTGCTACAAATGCTAGAATATTATTTTATTATTATTATTTTTCTGAATAATATTCCTGTGTGTGTGTGAGAGAGAGTGTAGCACATTTTTTTTTTTGTTCTATTTGTGCCTTTTTAGAGACTTTAGTTGATTTTTGAGTTTGGCTGTTATTCGCAGTGCTGCTATAAGCACAGTGGTGCAGGTATCTCTGACTTACTGGCTTTAAGACTTTTGAGTGTGTAAATATGTATATTATTCACTGATGGGATTGCTGAATCATATGATAAGTTTATTTCTGTTTTTTTAAAGAAACCCCTTCATTGTTTTCCATAGAGGCTACCATAATTTACATTCCCACCAATAGAATGTAAGTGTTCTCCTGTTCACATCCTCACCAACATTTGTTACGCTCTGCTTTGGTTATTGGTCTTTTAATATTATATTTCCAATCGTGTCCTTTTAAAGCAGTTTAGCTTTGTCTCCAGGGGTGACATGTATATTGCTGTAGCTTGTGGTCGTTCTATGGTGATCAGAAATGATGCTCAAAAACTCAATCCAGTTAGACTCCCTTCAGTGCTGTTGTGTATTGCTCGTGTGCTGGGGCATGCAACCAATGTTGTAGAATTTCAGTTATCCATTGCCCTTCATTTCCAGTAGGCCCTGTTAATATCCTTCAGGTCATCCAGGAAAGTGTGGAAACTTACCATGGTCCCCCTTGTTCTTGTCATTTCCGAAATCACTGCCTATTGCCTCACTGAGGGCTGTGGTCTCAAGCCAGCTGTGAGACATGCTGTTATGATTAGTCTGATACTAATGGCAATACTGTTTCTAATAAGGTTGCAAGTAGGCTTTTTCCTTCTACACTGCCCTTAAAATCCCATCAGGTCCTTGGGTAGTGAAGTTGCCCAGAATGCTCTGCTGCTATGTACAATGATTTTTCTAAACATTTCTCGACTTGACTGATTTTTTCCTGATTGCCAGGAATCTGAAGTGGTTGTTTTTAATACATTGTCCAGTTTTATAGTTTCATGGGAAATGAGGCTTTTCCAGGTTCCTCCATATGTCCTCTGTGAATACCTCTCACGCAGACAATTGCTTTTTTTTTTATCTATTTTATTGTATTGTTGTTGACAATCTTTACATAGTTAATTACAGTTAAAGGAAAAAGAAGAAAAAAAGAAGAAAAAAGGTTCAGGGGGATAGGGAAGTGGGTAATGCTATTATGTCCATATTGTTTCCATCATGTATCTGAGGTAAAGGGGGATATTGAGGGAGAAGCCCCACCCGGTTTCCCACCCACCCCAAGTCCCGGATGTGGGGCATGCTCTGAGATGTGTGCTCAAGTGGTGTTAATAGTTCTCCAGTTATGAATCGCTGCCAGTTTCGCTCGATGAGGTCGTCCACTGATTGATATGGTCCATCATAAAGTCTCCGTTTGCCCCATATTTCGCTGCCAACATATAGCTGAGATGAATGATTGATCTGCTGTCTTCTGTCTTTTCTTGGTTAGAGTTCTGAGTCCAGCAGTTCGATTGGGGAGATCTCCAAAGAAACTTTGAAGTATTCCCAGACTAGTTTCTTGTATGTTCTAGCAAGCGCAGGGCCCGGCACAGTCCATCACCCCGATCAGCTGGTGGTTGCAGTTGCTGTGTTGGTTCTGTTTTCGGTCCCGAGTTGCACTGGAACCAATGGGTGTTGCAGTCCAGTCTGGTTCTGCCCTTACATCAACCAGTGGGAGCTGCAGCCTAGTCGGGACGACCCTCAATAACCCCCACCAGGTCCACCCCCTACCCTGGTTTGCCAGTATGTGTAGCAGAAGACCAGTCTGTGGGCTGGGATAGAGACAGACCTGACTAAGCAAGGCTACAACACCTGTGCGCTGCATGTGGACTAGATCAGGGCCGCAGCATCAGCTGGCAGAAGCTGGCACTGGGGACTAATTCTGTCGAGTCAAATCACAGGACCACCTAAAGAGTGCATAAACCGGGACAGAGAGACCTGGGAGGGAAATAGTGGGTTCCCCCTTCTTGGGTCACTATTCCCGTGGGAGGGCATGAAAACTAGAACGGGGGCTGGGATGGCTAGATAGAGAGGTACTCAACAACACCTGTGAGGGCTGGATGGTTGAGTTGGTTAGATAGAACTAAGCTTTAATACCCATTGACAAGTACCAGAGCCAAATGGGATGGGGGACAATTGCTTTTAAGTAAGCATTTTGGTGCAGTTAGTTAAGAGGTTGCTTGGAACTGTGGCAGTTCCATTTTGTGTCTTGGTTGTACCACCTCTGTTCGAGTTTTCGTGCTGATGCAACCTGGGAGACAATAAGGAGATAAATCAAGTGATTGAGTGCTTGTCACTCCCATGGGGCAGCAGGATGGAGTTCTAGGCCCTTATTTTCATCCTGAACCAACACTAGCTCTCCCGTTCCCCACCCACTTCCCTGCTTTCTTTTTTTAATTCTCTGCCTTTCAAGGACATTGAAGCTGAATAGATGAATCTTCATAAGCAAGTAAGTAAGTAAATAAATAAATAAGTATTGGAGCATTTATTCTATTTGAAACTTTGTGTTTGATACCTGTTTCAAGCTCATGAATCCTGTTACCTGCTAATGCAGACACCTGCATGCAGTGATGTTTGCTCCAGTGACTGACTCTCTGCCATCCAGGAGACCCTCATAGCATTCTTGCATTTGAGCTTTGGCCACGTCTAACCTACCATCTTAGGCAAGAGCTCGCTTAATCTGTCTCTCTTTTTCTCTCACCCTTCTCTCTCAAATAATAAGTAAATTCTAAAAACAAAATGTGTACCATAACCCTTTTGATGCTTTTGAACTGAGTATTCATTGACTTAGCTACCACATGGTTTGGAATTGAGATCTGAGGCACTAAAGCACTTCATAAGTATTCTGGGCTACCAACTAGGATTTTTTAATACATTAAAAATTATTTCCGTATGTTTGAATTTTAATTTTACTTAATACCAGCTGCAATTTAATTTACCTTTCATCTTTCCTATTGCTTTTCTGGAATTTTTCTCTGGAGTTTTTAAGTTCATTAAGGTAGTCATATCATTTTCTTTCCTAGTTTTGTGTTATCTATCTGTCTATATATATGTGGGCCGAAATTTTTGTTTTTCTTTGTTCACTCAACTGTTCCCACCACATAGAATAATACTCCTTGATATATGTTTTTAGTATCTAATTAGTGGGAAGATGAGTAAACAAAGGAGTAACATAGGATTCTAAAATCCTTTAAAGGTTTATTTATTTTTTATTGGAAAGTCAGATTTATAGAGAGAAGGAAAGACAGAGAAGAAGATCTTCTGTCTGCTGGTTTACTCTCCAAGTGGCCGCCATGGCCAGAGCCTTTTGCAGGCACATTAATATTATCCAGAGAACTGAATTGGAAGTGAAGCTGTTGTCATAGCCTCAACTTCTTTTATAAACTTTTTTTTAAAGATTTATTCATTTTATTACAGCCAGATATACACAGAGGAGGAGAGACAGAGAGGAAGATCTTCCGTCCCATGATTCACTCCCCAAGTGAGCCGCAACGGGCCGGTATGCGCCAATCCGATGCCGGGAACCAGGAACCTCTTCCGGGTCTCCCCACGCAGGTGCAGTGTCCCAAAGCTTTGGGCCATCCTCAACTGCTTCCCCAGGCCACAAGCAGGGAGCTGGAGGGGAAGTGGAGCTGCCGGGATTAGAACCGGCGCCCACATGGGATCCCGGGGCTTTCAAGGCTAGGACTTTAGCCGCTAGGCCACGCCGCCGGGCCCCTTTTATAAACTTTTTAAAGTCCCTTGATAGTAGGTAATCTTGTGTATATATAGATATCTGAAATTAAGAATATGAAACTGTCACTCAATTATGAAATATTCATATCCTCATTTCCAGAGATGGAGTTGAATGTTTCACAAAGTTTCTGATCTGAATTTAAATAAATAGAGAAATCAGTGACAACCTTAACTCATGGCAGTAATTCAGTCTTTTTCCACACTCTAGGACAGTTGATGGTCCTTAAGACAGTTTATTGTGTTTCACCAACATAATTTGAAAGCAAAGGTTACTGCATGCTGACCTTTTCACAGAGGTATGTGTAATGACACTGTTGCATAGTTGGGCAGTAATGATACTGTTGCAATGCTGGGTCACTGCCAGCTTCAGTACTTCCCAGCTTGCCACAGGATCACAGATACAGGATAACATGCCACTAAGTTGTAGCTTTTGGTAGGTTAGGAGTATTAAATGAATTTTAACCTGTGATACCTTCAATTTAGTATGGGATTATTGGGATGTAACATCTTAGTCTCAAGAGCTTCTGCAGGTGCACATTGCTGACACAGCTTCTAATAACAGCTTGATAGGCATGGCAGAAGGGCCTTCTCGTTTTCCAAAGTTATCAAAGTTCCTAGGTGGATTTCACTCTTAAAGGGTCCAGTGGTTGTTTCAGTATAAGATGAAAGCATTGATTCTCAACTTTAATTAAACATCAGACTTAGAAAAGGTAGAAAAATAAGTCCTGCAAAGAGGAGGCTCTGAGATGGAAGCTGATTTGAGAATCTCTTGAAGAATCTGTCTTCATAAAATTACCTATTACTTAAGTCATCAGCTGACATTGATGATGTTATGCCAAGACTCAGTGCCTGCTATAGCCATCCAATCTTTCAGTTTTGAAATATTTGTGTGAGGGTGAATTTTACCATGAATATCTGCAATAGAATTTTGCAAAGAATGGCTAAGAATTGCAGGTTATTTCTAGCAAAGGCAAATAATCATTCAGTCTTTGCTTATGGAACCTCCATTGAATGCTAAAGGTCATTTCATCCCAATGTTCTTGCAGAGAGCAGGGCATCACATTTTTGTATTTGATTAATAAATGATCATATTGAAATAATGATAAGCTTAATATAATGTTTCAGCAAAAATACTTTTTCTGGGAAATTTAATTGTCACCATAAAGTAATTTAACACAAAAATTCCAGTGCAGTGTTATTTCGCATAACACAAACTCTGAAAGGGAGTGTGTGTGCAATATAAAAACATGGTACCATATTGCTCAATTTTCTGCCTTTCATTTGCTTATTGCTCCATTATTCTGTGAATCTGTCACTCTTTAATGGCTCCTTAGAATTAAGATAGTTGATATGCCATTAGTAAGGTAAATCGGGATAAGTTTGAATATACAACATATTTATCACCATTAAGATAGTTTTACTCATTCTATTTTAGTGAATATTTAACTCATAAGAGATGTAGTAAATTGCTTAAGCATTACTGGATTTTAATCCTGTGTTGAATGGTATCCTCATTATGTTGGAATCTGAACTTTATATTTTGGGGAAACATTATGTGGAAAACATTTGGCTTTATAAAAGTAAGTGATCTTTAACCAACAGAGGTCAGTAGAGATTGTGTGTGTCAAAACCTTCTGGCTTATAGGGTTCACCTTTTGCATAGTGTAGTTATTTGCTGTTGATATGGAAGCAATTCTTTCATCTTTCAGTAAGCTTGCACCTCAGCTTTTACTGAATCAAGTTGAGAAAAACTGCTTTAATTTCTTATTATTTCTTATTATCTCATCTTTAACATACAGAGGAGAATTGTAAGCATTGACATTGGAATTGATGCTTATTTTTTTCACTATAAAAAAAAGAGATGTGCTTTTTAGAAAACCATATGATGGGGCTCATTTTCAATTATCACAAAGTGTTACACTTTACATTGAGAATTTCAGTGGTCTTTTTGTTTTGTTACTAGTTGAAATAAGCCTAGATGAAGTTACCTTAATCATGGCTAATCACATTTAAACCGATTCAATTTTTTTCCTTTTTTTAGAAAACATACTCATATACTTATTTATTTATTTTGTGATACAATTACTTAGGGTCTGGTATTTCCCCTCCATCTCACGGAATCCCTTTCTGCACTGATTTCCCCTGAATTATTGTCATATTTAGTCCTTCACAGTCATAGGTTTGGCATTCTGCTATTTAAGTGTATCCTGACATTACAGTGTTTTGCTTCAACGATCACTTAAGTGAAAGATACTGCAAAAGATGTACTTCTCTAGAAACCACGCTGGAGCAAAGATCTTTTAGAGAAATCCCTTTTAAAACCCTCTGTTTTAGTAGGGAAATGATCCGTGTTTTAGCACTGGGGAAATGAACTGAACCAAGAAGTACCCGTGGAAAGGGCTTTTTCTCCTTAGATACAAGGCTTGAATGATCTGTGGGCAGGAACAGTTCTGCCAACCTTCAGAATCTGTTTATGTGCCTAGAAGGTAGAAACAGACAGTGATTTTCCAATCTCATCCCTTTCACCATCCAGTGGATTTTACCACCAGTACACCTGAGCAGTTATTTTAGTCATCCCATAGGCAATGGCATCCATGAGTTCACACACCAGAGGTTCCTGCTATATGTACCCTCCTACACAAGAAAGTAAGTCCAGGTTATTAAATTCATATATTTTCAGCATACCACTGGAAAAGTCTAGGCTTCTACCAGAATACATACTATTCTCTGTGATCATTAGCGTAAGGGTTGTATCTGATTCTCCATAATGATAGTGGTGCATGTGAACATATGTGTGATTGTGTTTGAGTTTTTAGTTTTCCATTTGAAGAGACTACTAAATCACGGTCAATTTCTGATCCATCTACTTCAAAAACACATGGGGTCTTCATAAGTTCATGAAAAATACACATGAAGAAGTGATATATAAACTTCCACTTTTAAAATAAGCATAAAATTCCATTTCTTCATGAATTTTTTAAAGCTCCTTAGCATTTCATGGTCAAATAGAGCATCTTTTAATATAGTGGCCTAATTTCTGATTTAAACTTATGATATTATCTTTACATTTACAGCCTTTATTTCCTTTGGGAACAAACCAGGGAAAAATACTTACATAACAATAAAATCAAGAAAACAAGTCTCTAAATCCTCTTCTCCAGTGTCCCGAAATCTATTCTATGCATTCTATAAGCTGAAATTCACTACCATTTTTTTACGCTGCAAAAGTTTAGTTTTTATTTCCCCAAATTTATACGCTTCAGAACTATGTGTATCTTCCTAGCTGAGGAAAAAGTATCTGTATATAATCGAAAAATTTGTAAATCACCTTAACCGTCCTTTTGCTCTTAAAAATAGAAACACAATAGGTGTCATCTTTGGTTCAGCTTCTCTTCTGTAATTTAATTTTATGTAATATGCTTAGGTAGCATTTTATAGCAGTTTTATTTAATTTATAATAAATTTGTTTTTGGAAAGACAAGGTGTGAGAAAGAGGCATAACAGTGCTGTCAAGAGATACAATTGTTTGAAAAAGATGTAAATGTCTTCCTTTTCAAAAGAAATGAGATAATTTTACAGCATTTGCTCTTGAAGTATACCCATTTATAGAAAACCCCAGGTATCTCAGGTCATTATAAAAATGAATTTTTCCTAACAGCAAGAATGCCAAGTGCATATGTAAAAGGACACAGATTATTATATATGACATGGTCCCGATGTCCAGACATAATATAGGTGGATGCTGTGTAGGAAGCATTTCTGGGTGACTGAAAATGGAAAATTCAAGCTGCCGCAGGCACTTGATGATTTTAATGTTCCATCTGCTGAGACTTAACGTTGCACATGTAATATTATTCTGCATGTTAATAGCGTCAAAGTTGCTGTGAATGGTGTAGTTACTGAACAGAATTGAGCCTGTTTTCTATGATAAGGTTATTAACGAATAAAAGATATGATATATTGGAAGAAAATAAAGATGGTTTGATTCCACATAGCTTTTGATGAACTAACACTGTAGCAAGGATGCAGCTATATGTTTTATAGTATGGAGTCATTGTGGAAAATTGGAAATGAATTCTGAATCATGGTGCTTTCTTTGGGAGTTAAATAGGTCTATTCACGAAACTATATGCTTGATATTCGTGTAGTAGATTAGAAATTCCATTATGCAATCTTTAATGTTCCTTTTATAAACTGAAATTTATATTGCAAAGGTCATGATTTCAATCCATAATGGAAAGTATAAATCCTGTGTCTCATTTCTATTTGTGGCAAGCTAAAAGAAAGTTTTGGTTTTTTTTTCCCACTCTGCTTTATTTTTTTATGATAAATGTGTGTATGTTTAGTTTGCTACCTTTTCTCTCATCCTCTGAATAGCAAAAGAAGTAAATATTAATAACCTGGCACAGACACAGAAATGAAGGGAAAGTGAAAAAGATTCCATTCTATTCAAAAGCCTTAAGAGTCTGGGATTGTTAGTGTATCAGTGCTTATGAAAATAAGCTTATTACGCATATGTGTTTTATTAATCTCAATTTTAAAGTTATTTATTTCTATTCAAATACACATATCTCCAACTAAATCATATACACATATTAGTATGGTTTCCAAATTTGTTGATAAGCTCTGTAAATTTCTACCTGGAATTTTGTAAGTAAAGTTAAATTTGGGGACTAGCATTCTGGCCTGTATGGGCACAGATTCAGGTCCTGGCTGCTCCACTTCAGATACAACTCTCTGCTAAAGTGCCTGCAGAATCAGAAGAGGCTGGCCTAAGTATTTGGGACCCTACATTGGCTGTGAAACCTGGAAGAAACTGCTGGTTCCTGGCTTTAGCCAAATTCCCATCCATTGCAACAATTTGGGAAATGAAACAGGGGGTGGCGATTCAGTACATTTTTTGTTTGTTTTTAAGCAGATATTTGACCTAACAAATCCATTAGCACAAAGAAGAGATACAAAACTAAAGGGAATCTTGGGAAAGTCTAGGTTTATGTCATGGAGGGCAGAAGATCATCAGAAGCTGTGTAATGAACTTAGGATATGGTTGTATGTACCCTCTCTATGAATTCCTGGAGAGGTCGAGTGGTCGTCTAGGTGGGAGTCTTTTCTCTTTCAGAATCCATCTTTCTTCTTGACATGGTGATATAAACTAATTTCAACCACCAAGCAGGAAGATAACCTGTTGCAAGATAAGTGGTCTGCACTGCCTGTAATGTTGGTTTCTCCTTTAAGGATCATTCTTGGCAAGATGATAATAGCTGCAAAATATTCATTTCTGCAACAGAATTTTCATGTAAACACACAGGAGTTCTTGTCTGGCTTTGTGCTCCCATTGGTACTTGCTTGCTTAAAGTCAAAAGAGAACATTTAAACATAAGAAAAAAAAGAATATTAATTTATAAGGATAGTTAAAATGTTTGTCCACTTCTGCATGATGCATACTTGAGGTCTTTAAAAAAGTTTTTCTCTTGAATCAGTTTTGGAAACCAGATGTTTTCTGGCCCCCAATGTAGACATTTATGTCAAGGAATAGATTCATGTAGGAATTATTTTTTTAAATCTTGACTTTGTTCTTAGGTCCATGTTAACCTTTTACCTAAGCTTTGCAGAAGATGTTTCCTTAAGAAATTTTGTGCTGGGAGTCTAATAAGCAAGGCTCAGTGTTCTGAGGCATAATGTTGCCATGGGCAGGAGAGGATATGTTAGGTGCCACATAATGTCTGCCTTGTACAATGTGGAGAAATAAGCTTCCTAGAGCAACAGTGAGGATAAGCACAGAATTACTACTTCAAGAATAATTGTCTTAACTCAAAACTTCATTGCTAGGCGTGTATGTGGGGATATGAATTTGGCAACTTGCAAGACTTATCCTCCAAAAAGAATAACTGAAACTGATAAGTGATTGGAGTAATCTTTTTACGTCATTATTTGATTCCTTTAGAGGCCAGCATTATAGATATTAATAAATGCAAATACAGTATATAAAATATAGTTGTGCATTATATCACATATTATGAATTATTAGTATATGGTATATAAAATACTAGAAATGTTGACCATTCCTTTTGGGTATAAATTAATAGTGTATAATACATCAAACTATTAGAAAATTCTATTTCTTTTGCTTAGAAATTTAACCATGTTTCTAAATTGTGCTTTCATTCAAATTGCAATGTCAGTATCACTTGTGAGAGATGTGCTTTTACTTTTAAACCACTAAATGTAATACTCATTTTTAAATTTCCATACGTATGTATTTTCTAAAAATGAAACAAATTGAAAAAAGAATTATTAAAACTATAGCATTAGATTTCCCAAATATTGCAAACTAATTACTTTATTGTTTTTAATAATAGAATAAATGTTTGTGTATGCCTTGATTATTACTCTTTCAAAAATCAGTTCTCAAACTTCCTCCATTTCTGTGCACTTATATCTTTTCATGTTTATTGCATTTTAAGATTTCACATTTGAAAAGGACCTTCAAGATTACCAAGAGACCCTGTCAGACAAGGCAGGGAGTCTTTCTACAATGTGCCTGACAGATTTTCAGCTAGACTTGACTTGTACTTGTCCAATAGCATGGGGGTTGAGTGAAGGTTGTTATTTTGTGTACCATCCCAGTCCATCATTGGCAGTTATGATTTATAAAGATTACCTACAGTATAACCTACATGTTATACTGAAGCCTGGCACCAGATAAGTTGTAATTATTGCTGTACTCATCGGCCTGGATTACTGTAGAATGATAAGCTTGTCATCAGTTAGATGAGCCTGTTAAATATTTGAAGTTCCTTGCTGTGTCATGCATAACTTTTTAAAACCCTTAAGTTATAAAAGTAGAGACCATCCTGCCTGAACAATATTACCACTACATGTCAATACCACTTTTTAAGTATCAGGCAAAATACTCTGAATTTAACATGAAAAATACAAAGTAAAATACAATGATAACCTGTCTGCTCACCTTCTTACCTTTCTATCGTCTCTCTACTTGCCTTTCCTCCCTTCCTCCCTCCCTCCTTCCCTCCCTCCCTCCCTCCTTCTTTCCCTCCCTCCCTCCCTCCTTCCTTCCTTCCTTCCTCTTATTTGTACAATATTTTAAAAAGTATCATATTTTGAAAATATTAACCTTCCTGATTTTATGGATTAAGTCCCAAATGAAGAAATAAACATATAGAGTTTATATGATTTGTGCAAGATGTTATAGCTAAAAAGTACCTCCGTTAGACCCCTTTACTTAAAGTCCCTCCTTCTAGGAACTTAGCATGATACATTTATATTTATCTCTTTATTGATGAGTTCATAAGCTGCACAAGCATTTCAAAGGAACTGCCTCATTGGGAATGAGTGACAAAGACTTTCATAATGTCCACTACCATCTAGAAAGGTTTCTTCCAAGCTCTACTTGAGTACTTTCTAAGTCACACTGGACTATAAATTAATGTATTTTTATTCTTGCCATCCTGAGTCCTCAGCTATGCACAGTGTCTTAAAGGGGTATTATATATTTCCTGTGCCCCTTAGAGTAATAGAACAAGTTTAGTGAGAGTTTTATCCTGGGATATTCACTTAATGGACAATTAAGTGCTCTGAGACTAATCACTTGCATAAATATATAAATAACCGGATAGTAGAAAGATAAATTTCAGCTGGCCTTATTTGTAGAGAATTGAGCTGCCACTTACAATGTCCAGCATTCCATATCAGAGTACCATTCAAGTCCTAGCAGTTCCAATTCTAACACAGTTCCCTGCTAATGTGCCTGGGAAGGCTACAGAAGATGGTCCAAGGAAATGGACTCTTGACACCATCAAGGAAGATCAAGACAAAGTTTTGTGCTCCTGGCTTAAGCATCATACAGACTCAAGAGTGGGATTATTGTGAACCATCAAATAAATGTATTTATCTTTTTCTCTCCCTGCCTCCTCCCCTGCCTCCCTCTCTCTTCCCCTTCTTCCCTCTGCCAAAGTATCTTTCAATTAGGTGAGCCTATTTGGGCATAATCAGATAATTACATTGACTCATATTGCACTACAACTAATTTAGAGCTGATTCTTGAATTAGCCACATTTGAAAATTCGGGGAAATATAATTGTGAATTTAAGCATACTCCCATTCGGTTTCAACTGAACAAGTACACTGAAATCGAGAAAGGCTGGAGATTGGTGAATAGTTGCAGTCATGGCACCTGCTTTAATTCATGCAGATCCACCCGTGATGCAAGAGTCCAAATGAGATTCCTGAGCTAAGTCCATGTTGTACTTTTGTAGAGTGGAGTCATATATCCTTGGAGGATTTGTCTGCTACCACAAAAGGCAAAGGTACAGCTTTACAGTGATCGGTTTCCCTCTGCATTATTGGGCCTAGCTAAACCTTGGTTGAATTGTTCAGTATGCATTGGTTCCACAGAAATGATTTTATTTTATTCCACATTATTATTCCATCATGGCAGATGTCAGTTATCAAAAGGAGTAGACTCTTCCAAATACCCTTCTATATAAAAATGCAAGACGTTTTGAGTGCATTTTAAGCCTTTGATGGCATGGTGGACAAACTGCTTTGGGATAAATGATTAAACAGTAACTACAGGATTGATGAGAGAGGCGAGAACTATAGTATTGTCTGGGGCTACAGAAAAAAGTTATTAGCATTGCTAGAGGCTTAACATTGGGACATTTGACAATGAATATTTAATGGATTACTTTATCAAATTATGATCTGTGACAAAGTAATGACCTGAAAAAAATTAGAAAATGAGTTTCATGATTATAAAGGTTTAAGACCCCTCATCTCTCCATACATAGAATGGCTTCTTAAATGATCTAAGACTGTCCTGAATTTACATCCCCTTCACACACCTTTGTAAATGGCTGAAACTACAGTAACAGAAAATGTACTTCCCATTAGTTCCAGTCTTACTTATTTTCCTCTCCCTTAAATGTCACAACCGCCCAAATTCCAAAACTTTGTTCTAAAACTTAGTGAAACTATGTTAGGGCCAGATCTTTTAAAATATATATTCATAAATTCACTATGTCCATGAATAATCCTCACTAGTTTCAATATTGGATTATGGCTTTCCAGTGGAATTAAAATTATTGCTCCTGCAAAACAGGATTTCCTTTGTTTTTTAAAATAGGATTTTCTCTTTTTTTTTGTTTTGTTTTTCAAAGTCTCAAATTTTTCCTGTTTCTAAGGTTTACATTCAGACTTGGTAGGCAAGTGGTATGAATCATGCAGTAGTTTAAATGTAGTATTGGATTGGCGACTGTCTGGTTTCCTGTATGCTGTTAAAGCAGAAAATAAACTGGACTTAAAATAACTTCTTCAAAGGTACCATCAGGAAAAAAAAACACCAAAGATTATTGGAAGAAAAATGCCTCAGAGATAAGATATTACTTTTTTTAAAGCTTTTGGGGGAATGAAGAACTGCTTTTTATTTAAATGACTCAAAAATGAGATTTAATAGCATGAACTGATTAAATTATTGGATCACTATACAAAGAGGTATTATCCTTACACTCTGTGTTGCACTAATTCACCTCAGACATAATCAATCAGGTATAATCAGTTTTAACCAAATGCAATTATTTATTAATAGCTAGCCTACATGTGGACAGAATACAATACTGAAACCTGTGCTAGATACCGCTTGTTCTCCTAGGGGACCTGGACTCAGGGTATATATATATTTATATACTGCTCCCTAGTATATAACATGCTAAGTAGATCTTTATTTCTGCTCTTCAAATAATGCCTGTCTCATAGGGGAGACAAAACAGGCACAAGAAGGAAATTCACAGCCACCTGGGTGAGTGCCATCGGGTTAGGTATGGAACCTGCTCTAAGCACCCACAGGAGTAGGGCAATGCCCTCTGGTTCTCTTAGCCTGGAACACACGAGTTTTGTAAGTAATGGCAGGTTGATTTTTTTAAAGTGGTCTTTGTGTCCACTGAATCTTAAGTACTCTAAATTCTAGAACTATTTAATGGAAAGCAAAAAAAAAAAAAAAAAAAAAATCCCACAAAGAAAGAATGGATATGCAGAAAGTAAAAAGTTTAAGAGAATAAAACAAAACTAATTTTTATGTAATTTAAGCCTGAGTAATTTAAGGAAATAGAATGTCACTATTTCTGGATTTTATGCTTTTCTCTTTTGCTTATGGTTGTGTAAGGATTTCCATAATCTTTATACCCAGGCAAATTTATTTCTAGTTTTGCCTGTGAGTCTTTGTTAATATTAATGTCAATGTCAGCATGAACTGACCTCACAATTTCAAGTTCAATATAACAGGGTATGTGTCAAACTGTCTTTCAAATATGAAAAAGCTACTGACACTACTCTTTCGAATGTTAAATACAAATAGAAAAATGTAGCTCCCTGCTAGAATGAAATTTTGTTTCGTGTGTTTAGTTTCAATGGTTAACCAGTACTGGAGTGGAAATAAGAACATAGTGTTTAATTCTAAGCCAATGAAGGATTTGATTACAGACAAATTGTCTCTAAAAGTAGAATAAAGTAAAAAGCTAACATGATGCAAATAAATTGTTTGTGTTTTATTTTTACTATTCTCATACTAAAATGGGATTTAAAAAAATCATTGTATTAGTTCATGTGAAGTATGCTCTGTTTCCTAATTGTTGTGTTTACTTATTTCCGTGGGCCCTGCCATCCTGTAAGATGAGTACTCTGACGTCACTAAGAGTGCAATAAAATTGGAGAGGAAAACTCTTCTTTTTAGCGTATTTTCCTCTTCAAACATCGTTCTGAGAGGTGAAAGGTAAAATGCCTGATCGGAGCCTTCAAAGTTTCCAAGCAACCAGAAAAAGAGAGAAATTCTGTTTCAATTACAAAATGTAGCTCAAAGTTGATGTATCAATTTAATTTCTTCATAACTTGTTTTGTTCAGATTTCCAAAGGCAACTAGAGGAGAGTAGACTTCCACCTTCAGCAGCATGCCCCATTAGAACCAGGCATAAAATATTAATGCTACCAACCTTTTGCATATGTAGATTTTCTAATTTAGTGCTTCAGGCTGTTCACTTCCCTATAAAATATGTGTGTGTTTTTAAGCAGAGCGGCTTGTAGTCATTTTTGGCACTGCATCACTCCCAGAAGCATCAGATACTCACAGTGGCTTATTCCTGGGGCCCAGACCTATGTTGTTCTGGAAATCCGAAGTCCTTGAATCTCACTTTTGTTCTTGCTACTGCTTACTTCCTTAGTGAGATCACATTTTTACAGATACCTCATCATCTTGCTTTGTTTGGATTATCTCTTTCACAAACCATTGTGTTGAATCTCCTAATCACACATTTCCTGTGAGATGTAACATTTTGGAAAAGGGACACATTATTTCACATTTTATTGTCTGTACTTTGAATTCTTTTTAAAAATCGGATTTAGCTAGAAGA
The DNA here is from genome assembly GCF_030435755.1 of Ochotona princeps. NCBI lineage: Eukaryota > Metazoa > Chordata > Mammalia > Lagomorpha > Ochotonidae > Ochotona > Ochotona princeps. Next base: position 15,422,595 of record NC_080838.1, read on the forward strand.
GTTCAGACAGTTTAAATATTTCTCACACGAGCCCAGCATGGTGGCCTAGTGGCTAAAGTCCTCACCTTGCATGTGCTGGGATCCCATATAGTCGCCGGTTCTAATCCCGGCGGCTCCGCTTCCCATCCAGCTCCCTGCTTGTGGCCTGGGAAAACAGTCAAGGACGGCCCAAAGCCTTGGGACCCAGCACATGCATGGGAGACCCGGAAGAGCTCCTGGCTCCCAGCTTAGGATCAGCGCAGCACCAGCCGATGCGGCTCACTTGGGGAGTGAATCATCAGAGGGAAGATCTTTATCTCTCTCTCTTTCTCTTGTTCTCTCTGTATATCTGACTTTGCAATAAAAATAAATAAATCTTAAAAAAAATAAATACTTCTCACAGGAACTAAATCATTTGAAAAACACAAAATATTAAAATGTTGCTATTTTTCCTTTTTAAAGAAAACTTTATGCATTCTATACAACACACCTCTGTGAAAAATATTTTGGATAAAATTATGAATTAAATAATATTCAGCAAATACTATTTATCAGTTTTAATATTTTCAATGGTCACTTCAGGGAAGATGTAGGGCATAACCTGCACGGAAGATGCTCACAGCTTGTGCAGGCGTGTTCTGCTGTGATATCCACCTCTGGACCGTGACCACAAGTTTATGCTGATGTCTCAGGTAGGTTGGTTTCTGCCATCCACCCAAGAGACATGGATTGAATCCCAGTCTTGGTTTCAGCCTTGCAATATTGGAATATTGTTGGTATTTTGGAAGTCTCTCCCTCCCTCTCTCTGTCAGGCTGCCTTCCTCCCTCCCTGTCTTATTAGTTTCCAAATGTAAATATAAATTTTCATATATATGTGTGTGTGTGTATATATATATATATATATATATATATATATATATATATATATACTGATACTAACGCTAGTGGCTCAGAAAATGACCTGTGTAATGGAGTCCTTTCATTAAATTCAAATACCAATGTAATTTCATTTCTGTAGTGTTTTTTGTAGTTGAAGGATCATGATCTCATCCAGCCTTGAAATGTATGAGTATCAGATAAAGAAATTAATATAACCTTCCTATTTGATAAAAACTTATCTTATTAATTTGAGGCTGTGTTGTGTGGCATGGTCTCTTTAGAATGATTGTTTACAGTCCACATGTGCCTCAGAGTGTTGTGCACATTATAAATGACAAGAGTGTATGTAGAGTTTGAGCCTCTTCTGAGGTGCTTCCTGGAAGGCAGGGATCATCAGTGATGTGTTAACAATAGTGGTATCTTTAACCATCCCACCACATTGAATCTGCTGTACTACTGAAAATGGTGATCCTGATAGGTCCTTCTCTGTAAGTTAGTTACTTTTATAATTCCTGCCATGTTGGAATTATAGAAGATCAGAAAGGACCTACAAAAAAGATGTTTATTGAATTAAAAGGCAAAGCCAAAAACCTAGAAGTTTCAAACTAATGAGTGAGAGTCTTACCTGTGTGTATACACACACACCCTTAATCATTCTGTCACTTAGGAAAACTTCAGATAATGATAGCAGTTTAAGTAAACTACTTCAGAGCATTTATTCAAACCTGGAAAACTGGATTTAATGTCCTTTACATTTATTTTAACTCTGTGTTCCAAACATGTGATGCCCATGACATTGTCTCATTGTGGACATATGTAACCATAATTTGGTAATGCTGTATAATTGTAGAATATCTTATGATCAAAGCACGAGTTTATATTAGCAAATATTCAAATAGATGATGTAGCTCCCAAATGAAGTCAAGGAAACAACCCATGAAGTTCTCAAGAAAATACAGGTCCTCTGAAGTACTGGGGAGTCCTCTCATTGCCTGTATTAGGGTGTATGTGCAAATGGGGTGAGCTGTCTCAAAAGCAGTTTGTAGCCCCCAAAGCAGTCACCCTCCCTGTGCCTGGATAGGATCTTCCTCTGGGCACCACAGTAGGGACAACAAAACTCATCTCAGTCTCAATGTAAGGTTAAGTTCCAGTTGGAACTTAAAATGAGGTTATAATTAATTTGAACTTGCTGCAGTGGTACTGTCACACATGCTCATACAGTGGTTCAGATACAGTAGTGATTCTTTCAGCTCCTGTGCCATGCAGTTCTGCAGAAACACATAAAAGCACAGTGATGTTGCTGAACATATTATCACCCTGGCATGGGACAGCCAGCCCAGTTTGGGTTTATTTTGCGTTGTTTCAACAGAGTGATACAGCACCACACAACAGGAACAGAGGTTTGCTTTTTTTCCCGCTTCTATGTCCTGTGTGACAGCATTGCCATCTGAAGTTAAATAATGCCTAATATGTGGCCAGTAGTATTCAAAACAAATAAATGAAAGTGAGGGCTGCTTGGAATTGTACAATATTTCTAAGAAAGGATGTCTGCCTTCCCATGAGCCTAGAAACTCACTAAAACCATTAGGGTTTTTGGGAAAACATGTACATTCCTCAGCTGTTCTAGATTATGACTAAAATATTAATGACATTCTACAGACATGAGTGAATGATTATTCCTGGTTATAAATTTTTAGTGCAGATTGCAAGTGGGGGGGGGATTCAGCATCAATTGTTTACAGCATGGTAGCTGAACCCTACATTAGAGGTAGACTTGACACAATAAGTGATGAAAAGGCTTTTTAATGTCATATTCTTGCTCTGTGGTCGAGTTTGGCAAATACTTACTTATCAGCTTCCCAAACATCTCCCATACCTGGGTTATCCCTTCCATGTATTTTGGAGAGAAATCAAGGCATTGTGTTAAATTCTGACATACACTCAAGTGTATCTAATATGTATTCTCAGGAGTTTGGTCCTTAGCTATTGGCACAGAAGCAACTTTCCTATCTAGGACAATGTAATGGCCACTACTGAGATTAACAATATGACCATAAAATCCAGTGTTTCCTCTCAAAGCATCATCACTGCTCTTCTCTCAGGACATACATATTCCCTCTGTGCTGATAATGTAAAATGTTGGCATTTACTTGAGGTTCTATCAAATTTTCCACCAGAGTTCTACTCCTAACAGTCTGTCCTTTGTGTTAACCGTCTACATTTATGTTTCAAAACACTTAGCAAAACTGACCCCCCTCTGCCCAAGGGCAGGCCACTGGCCTCTCACAAGTCCTCTCCCCTCCTCGATCTTTTCCAGCCCCTCAACTCTCTCCTCACAAGCCATCTGCTAGGTCCTAGGGGCTACTGTTCTTTTCCAACATTGTCCCTGTCTGCTGTGTCTTCCCTTCTTGGCCTGATAACCTGCCCCACATTTGTGAAGTCTACCCTAAGTGATGCCTCCTCTGTGATGGTTCATTGTTCCTTTACCTGGGCTTCAACTTCGCTAGGTAGACATTCTTCGTAAGACCTAGATATTAATGTTGACTTCCATATCTTTTCTCTCTCTGAAGTCTAAAAATAAATGTGTTCATATTTCTACTAGTACTCATCTTGACAATAGTGAATGTACAGTTAGAAATGTACGTTTAGAATCGTATAGGTAAATCCTAGAAATCTTGAAGTACAATAGACTTTAGGCTTAGAGAGCATCTAACTCAATGGTTTCTGTCATCTGGATAAAGTTAAGTGAAGTGTAAGCACGCATCTACATTCAGTGAGAGCAACAAACTCAGAAACCATTTGCCTATCCTTTTGCTGTTTCTCTTTTCCCTGAACCAGTGTGATTTTGATTTGCTAATGACTCACCCCCACCTGTTACCTTGTTAATACTTCTTTAAGAGGAGTGTGTCTTCCCAGTAAATGTATTTAAATTTCATCAGCCCAGTCCCTACTCTTGTGTGACACCTGTTAAGCAACCACAGTTATAAGAAATCAGATAGGAGTAAGGCATCTGCACCTGCACATGTAAATGTTTCATGTCTGCAGTGATTGCTAAAAGCACAAACCAGGCTCAGCACTGTGGCTTAGTAATTCTTAAGCCTGAAGTTGTGGTGCGGGCTTCCCAGATGGGTGCTGCTTTGTATCCCTGCTAAGCCACTTGCTTACTTTTTTAAGAACCTTTTTAAAACTTATTTTTTATTGGAAAGGCCAATTAACAGAGACGAGAGAAAGATATTCCAACCACTTGTTCATTCCCCAAGTGGTGACAACATCCAGAGCTGATTCAATCCAAAGCCAGGAGACAGAAGCTTCTTCTGCTTCTCCTACATGGGTGCAGGGTAAAAGGCTTTGTGCCATATCTACTGCTTACCCAGGACAAAAGCAGGTTGCTGCATGGAAAGTGGAACAGCCAGCACACAACCCAGCACTCGTATGAGCTTCCAGCATGTGCAAAGTGAGAATTTAACCATTGTACTGGGCTCATGCTGCCATGCTATTCTGTTCTCACTTTAGCTACACACAAATGGCTTGAGAAAGCAGCAGAGGATTGCTTAAGCCCTTGCACCCCTTCAGTCATGGGAGACCCAGAAGGGACTCCTGGCTCCTGGCTTCAGACTGGCTCAGCTTTGGCCATTGTGGCCATTTGGGAAATGAACCAGAGATGGAAGATGTTTCTCTCTCCTTATCTCTGCTTTTTGTAACTCTGCCTTTAAAATAAAAATTATAGGGCCCGGCATGGCAGCCTGGTGGCTAAAGTCTTTGCCTTGCACATGCCAGGATCCCATATGGGCACCAGTTCTAATCCTAGAGGCCCACCTTCCCATCCAACTCCCTGCTTTTGGCCTCGGAAAGCAGTCAAGGACAGCCCAAAGCCTTGGGACTCTGTACTACCATGAGAAACCAAGAGGATGCTCCGGGCTCCTGGCTATGGATCTGCTGAGTTCTGGCTGTTCCGGTCACTTGGGGAGTGAATCAGCAGATGAAATATGTTTGTTTATATCACTCCTTCTCTCTGTATATATGACTTTCCAATAAAATTAAAATAAATTTAAAAAAGAAAAATTATAAAAAATGTGCAATGCTCTTGAGTTCAATGACATTAATAAATTATAGCTCCTTAGTTCCTGGGTTGTGGCCTAGAGGGTAAAGCTGCCAGCTGTGAAGCCAATATCCCATTTAAGTGCCAGTCCATGTCTCGAGTGCTCTGCTTTCCATCCAGCGCCCTGCTGATGGCCTGGGAAGGCAACAGAAGCTGGTCCAAGTGACTGGGACCCTGTCATCCAGGCAGAACATCCTAATAGAGCTCCCTGCTCCTGGCTTCAGCGTGACCCGGCCTTGGTCACTGTGGTCATCCTGGGTGTGAAACAGGCAGTGCATTACAATTCTCCCTCTCTTTGTTTTTTCCCTTTCCCTGAATCTTTCTTCCCCTCTTCATTCTCTGTGCATTTGACTTTCAAAATAAATCTTTAAAAAATAAATTAGACTGTCCAGCACAGTAGTCTAGCTGCTAAAGTCCTAACGTTGCATGCATCAAGATCCCATAAGGGCACTGGTTCGGATCCCGGTCGCCCCACATTCCATCCAACTCTCTGCTTGTGATCTGGGAAGGCAGTCCAGGATGGCCCAAGGCTTTGGGCCCCTGCACCTGCGTGGGAGGAGGCACCAGTCTCTTGGCTTCAAATTGGCTCAGCTCCAGCTGTTGTGGTCACTTAGGGAGTGAAGCATCTGATGGAAGATCTTCTTCTTTGTCTCTCCCTCCCTCAGTATATCTGATTTTGCAAGAAAAATAAATAAATCTTTAAAAAGTTTCAAATGTATGGTAAAAGAAGTGCAGAAAATTTTAACAAATTTTTAGGGATAAGATATTGCAAGCATTTTAAATATAATGAGAGTGTGATAGTCTATTCTTCAAAAAACACTTGGATATGGTTCAAAGGAAGTCAAAACAGTGTAAGATTTCAATGTGTAACTCAAATTTAAGTTTCTTGACTATCAAAAGAAAATAAATGAGGATGATGTGATTATCCTTAATGTGTTCTTTTATAATAGATCCTAGACCCACATTTATAAAATTTTTATTTTTTTAATTCATATTTATATTTTTTCAAAGATACACAGTCACCTACATATACACAATAGAGGGAAAGAGAGAGAGAGAGAGAGAGAGAGAGAGAGAGAGACTCTTCTAACCACTGTTTCACTCCACAATTCTCTGCAATGTCAGGGCTGAGTCAGTCCAGTGCTAGCAACCTAGAAACCCCAAATCAGTCAGCCTTCTAATGAGCCATCCTCTGCTCTCTCCCCAAATGTGTTAGCAGGAAGCTGTAGCAGAAGTGGTATAGCCAGCGGATTGAACTGACACCCAAGGATGAGATGTGGGCATCCTAAGCCACAGTGTTCCTGCTGTACCAGAACATCTGCCAGTGTACATAGAGATTTAGTTAGATTTCATGTTATATCAAGTGAAAAGAGAATTGAAACATCTATCTAGGATAAATACCCAAACTCAGTGATATCTGTATGTACATAAGGATAACACATTTCACAGAATGAATTGAATCATTTTATTTTCTCCTTACCTTTTTGAGATAGCATGACCTTGTATGTGATGTTCATTTTGATAAGTGTTTTTTTTTATTTTCTGTAATTTTTACCTTACTTTGAACTCTGTAGAGCAACATTTCCTAGTACATATTCCTTAAAATACCAGTTACTTTTATGATGTAACACCTATGCCCCTCCAAAGCATTTTCTAGTTGATATATTCTCATAATGTAATTATATATTATGGACATAATTTTAAAGCATTAGTATTAGCAGCTGAGTAAGACATACATATATTTCTAAAATTTTTATGCTGAATCAGATTGAAATAATCGCTCACATCCACAAAATAGATGTTGCTAGCTCCCAACACAACCTAACAGCTTTATGTGAAATCTTAGGACAACTCTACCGTAAAGAAACTTGAACTCAGCTTTGGCTATGCCCACTTTCCTACTCAACACAATGAATATAATTCCATCTTTGGAAACTAGCAAATTTAAACATTATAATTTCGGATTAATAAATAAAAGAATATGTTTAAAATGCTTACTAGACATATCCAATGCTTTCTTGACTGTGACCTTTTTCAGAAAAAAATAATAGTTACGTAAATATGTAACTGTGAAAGTGTGTAAAGAAACCTATGTATTTATTTCAATTCTTATCTACACACTGATCTAACTATATTACTACAGAAGATGATAGGTTATAATTCAGTCATCATGTTGGGAGTTTTTTGAAAACTAAATTTCAAATAAATAATTCAAATAAAAAGCTATTTGAATATTATGAAATTATCATGCTTTTATTATGTAACCAATCTAACAATATCTAAATTATAAGAAATTGAATACTTACATTTTAAAGCGTAAATATTTGAACAAAAATCTCTAAATTAATGATATCTTATGGAAATATTGTGTCAGCATTTTATCAGAATTTAATGATTACTCATGTAGGATGAGATGAATTATAAGACTGATGATTCAGGATATTGCTTTAACATGTTTCAGTTCTTTTTTTAAGAATTTATTTTATTTTATTTTATTTTATTGCAAAGTTGATATGCAAGGAGGAGGAGAGACAGAGAGGAAGGTCTTCCATCCAATAGTTCACTCCCCAAGTGGACACATGGCCAGAGCTGCATTGATTCAAAGCCAAGAGCCAGGAGTCTCTTTTGGGTCTCTTACACAGGTGCAGGGTTCCAAGGCTTTGGACCATCTTCAACTGCTATCCTAGGCCACAAGCAGGGAGCTGGGTGGGAGGAGGGGCGAACAGGATTAGAACGGGTGCCCATATGGGATCATGGTGCATTCAAGGCGAGGACTTCAGCCACTAGACTACTGCACCAGATCCCAGTTTTTGATTTTAAAAATCATTAAGCTAGAAATAGAATAGAAAATTAAGAGAAATGATTATTTAAAATACACAGTAATAGAAGAAAGCAAGTAATATTTTACAAGTAAAACCCTCTTGTAAAAAAGAATCACTTTGTCCAATAGTCTATCAAATTTGTATTAGTAAGATTTTTTTAAAAACAAAGTGCTATAATATACATTGTTACTCTATATAGTTATAGTTAAAGCAACATACTATCAGAAATCATGTAGAAATTTGCAGACTTTATGTGGATATCGCTAGTTTTTGTTGTGTATTTTCCAGAATTAATTAGAAATTAGAATTTCTTGTCTTATTCCATTGTCGATTCAATTTGTAATAATTGATGTCTATAAGAACATTAATAATCATGCAGTCATTTATTGAATACTTAATGTATGCCATTCATATGAAATACATTATATATGTGTATAAACATACATTTATAAATTTAGATGTATGCAAACATAAATATGCATATGTATGTGTATGGTTTTGTGTGTATATTTATATATTTACCTTTCAGATTAACCTAAGTACAATGAAAATGTTTTTGCCCTCATTTTAAAGATAGCTAAAATAATATTTAGTAAAATTTTGCTAAGTAGCACAGATAACAAAAAGAAGTCATTCAAACCTTAGACTATTTTTCTGGCATATAGGTATGGTACTATATATAGATTCAAAGTGTATTTATGCAATGCTATCTACTGAGTAAAAAGGAAAACAGATATTAGAATTATCTGTTAAAGAAATTTATTAAAAACTATTAACGAATTTTTAGGACTCCACTAACTAAAATCTCTATTTTGACTTTAATCAATTGTCCCCATTTCCTGGTTACTCCATTGGCAAATATTTTAGGGTAATAAAACTAATTAAGGGTATAGCTACCTCTTTGATTAGAATCATGTCCATTCTGGTGCCATTTTCTAAAACTAATGGATAAGAGTCCTGGTAAATATTATATTTGTATTTCTATATGAGAATGTTTTAGGCTATAGCTAAAAACTTAAAATAATCCATTAGTTGCTTTCCTGGCAGCTGATCTTCAACTAGTTGTCTATTTCTTACTTAGAAAAATAATTAAAGGAATGCAGATGTGAGTTAGCTCTGTGATCCTGCAACTCAGTCACAGTCATTCATTTCCTGATGAAAAGTGATGAACTAAGTGACAGGTTGGTGCTTCCTGTATATGTGATATACATACTGTAATGACTTGTGGAGTTCAGTAATGCACTATGATATTTATTGTATTGACATTTATTTTTCTTGATACATTGTCTTTTAATGTATCTTGAAAAATTCTTACTTTAATTTCCATGATGTTAATTTCTGCTTCTGGATCTGTTTACACTTATAAAAAGAAACATATTTCATATCTACTGAATACCCATACGATTCACATTTTAGTCAAGTTGAGCTAGTGTACCAAGTAGTTCATAAGTAACTTTATGGTTATTTTTTTTCTTTTATGTTTTCATTTAATGCTCATCTTTCAGAATTTGACAAATAACATACTCTTCTTGATGCAGTATCTACTACTATTACTTGTGAATCTCCTGATTTCTTCTTATTCCTTTGTAATTGACTTTCAAACCACCAGTCAGTTTAAACTATTAAACATCATTAAGTCCTACTCCCTTTGTCACGGCAAGTAAGTCAAAAGCAATATATTTTGCGTTTGATTAATATTTTTATATTAATATAGTTTGATTATTTGCATTGTATTATATATTAGTAATGTAAATATAACATATAGAACATGTTTTATTTATTTCATAGATATAATTCCAATAATGTCCCAATACTTTCCTCCCTCTCTCCTTTTTTTTCCCTTTTATATTCAACTTCATATATTTTGTAAACATGTTTGAGGAAAAATAACTCTTACATTTCTTTCTTTTGGATATAAACTGTATTGAGTATTGTTCATACTCACATGTCCACATGTTTAAGTGTTAAAGTCCTATGCCATCAGCTTTAATACAGATGTGAGTTCAAACAAATGTACAAATCGAATAAATTCAAGTCAGTATTTGAATTGGCACTATGTATTTGCTATGTCCTGGTACCATACAGCTGCAATTAAAATGCATGTGACAACGTTCAGGTCACCTATGCTTTTTGTACTAGTATGGGTACCTCCCATTGCTATTCTTTGAATTACAGATGTAAAGTTTTAGTAGTATGCATCATAATTTACAGGACATGTGTGCTTGCAGTAGACTCCAAAGCTACATAAATGCAGTAAGCCAGCTACTCTTCTGTTCTACTTACTGTGAAGATAACATGTAAAATTGAAAACTAGTACGATTGTAAATTATGATATGAGTGTCTTTGACTTCTCTGTTGACAGAATTTCTACCATTGTTTCCTTTCACATTGCTGAACTTTTCATTTTCAGAATGGATCTTTGTACTTAGCCTTTAGGGGGCATAGGAGGCTAAGGGACTAAAGAAGTTCAAAAGCTTGCAAGGATCAGGATTGGTAAAATAATCAGTGTCCTATAATTGGTAACGTTTTTGTGAGATTTGGCCACATTATCTGAATGAGTGTTCATTTACTTTCCTCTGTAAGTGGGAGTTCTCAATGGCTTATATTTCTCAGTGGTATGGGAGGCATCATTGTGTGTGTATTCAGAAAACCTAATTTCCCACCATAAATTTCTAGGATGAGGAACCAAATTCCCTGGCATGGAAGAGGCAGAAAAAGTTTTGCAGTCATATATCTTTGATTTCCAGCTGCACCCATCCCAATCCCCTGCCTGCTTCTGCAACTTTTTCCTCCATGTTTAAAAATCTGAGAAGTGAAAAAAATTAACTCCTTCCTCTCTGTAAGGGGCTGTGCATGAAGGAAGAGACGCTGCTTCATTTGGTGGATGAGAACAATACTATTACAAGTTAGTTTCTGGACTACCCATGAGTAGCGCCTCCTTGGAAGACGTTGTTTTCTCACTTGACAAATGGAAGTGTTGAACCACATGATCTTTGAAGCCTCCATCTGAAAAACTTTGAGCGATTGGGAGAAAGCTTAAACAAAATTGAAAAACTAGAGGCGAAAATCCCTTTCCAAGCTCTTTGTCTTTGCCTTACTCAGTCGAACACAATGGTCAATATAGAATGTGATTCTGATGGATATGAAGCAAAATGCAGACCAGATGGATAGAAAAAATAAACATTAGTGCCCTTGGAATTCTCTTGACTTTACTAGAAGAAAAGTGCTGAAACACTTCATTTTCATTTAAAAGTTAACTCTAAGCAATCACCACAAGGGGCTCTCAGTGATATTTTGTACTGTCTCTGACAGCCATCTGTTTGGCAAACAACACAGCCATTCCGAGAAGTATTGCACAGTTGTTGCAGGTGTCAGAAATGAGGGCTATGTTAAATGCATTGTGATTATTCATTTCAGTGCACCTACACGACAGAATAGAGAATACAAAATGTGTTTGAGATAAAACACAGTCTTCTCACTACTGCAGTTTACAACTGTTCCCTCTGCTTATGACAGCTGAGTTCTTTGGTAGATTAGCCCCACCCCCATTTCCTGCATGATCCCACTCATTTCTATTTCTGTTGCTTTACTCTAGACTTTTATGACCTTTTACCTGGACTACTGCATTACCCTCTGAACAGTACTTTTTTTTCTTTTACAAGTAATTTATTTTTAATGGAAAGCCAGATTTACAGAGAAGAGCCCCACAGATCCTCAATCTGCTGGTTCATTCCCCAAGTGGCCACAACTGCCAGAGCTAAGCCGATCTGAAGTCAGGAGACAGGAAGCAGCCTCCACACCTCCCATGTGGGTGCAGGGTCCCAAGGCTGTGAGCCATGCTCGACTGCTTTCCCAAACCACATGCAGAGAGGCCTGGAAGGGCAGTGGAGTAGCCAGGACACCAGCCAGTGCCTATATGGGATTCTAGCATATGCAAGAGGAGGACTCCAGCCACTAGGCTACCCCGCTCAGGTCCCTGTACACTTCTTTCTAATCATTTACCTTCTCATCTACCTTATACATTCTCTGACAAACAAAGGTGTTTCCTGCTCCTCCACCCATAAAATTTGACAATGATCTTGTCTCTCCCTGTTACATGAAATGTTAAAAACTTCCCTGATTGAGGGTCTTCATGATTTCTGAATGGATCAACATTTCCAATCGCATCACTCCGTCTTCTTTACCAAAAATCTTAAATTGCCATGTGTATGAACTAGTCAGAATTGCCTCTGCATAGCTGACTTTTCCATTTTTGTGTCCTTGTCTGTACTGTTCTATAGTTGTGCTGTTTATTCATCTGCTCCTTCAACCCTGCTGTCTCCGTGAATCTTTCAGACACCTGCTTGGCTTCCACAAGGGTCAAAAAAATGTGAGTCCCAAGCCAAAGCAATCCTCCCCTCCCCACTCTGGCCAGTTTTGCTTTGGGGTTTCTTACTACTCTCCTGGATTACAGAATAATGAGACTAAAATGTCTCAACAAAGATTTTTGTTTTAATTCGAGATCACCTTGTCAAGTATATTTGCACTCATGGTAAAAGTTTAAGTTTCCACAAATAACAATTTTTATGTGTTATTAAATTGAGTCTTACTGGATTCCAGATTTGGAGATGCAGGGAGCAGAGTTGCTTGGCTTCTCTTGGAGATTGTTTTGTAAGGTGTTGGTTCATTGACTTTTTTTTATTGCCAATAAAGAAGAAAATACCTGTGGGATTAAGTTAGTGTTGGAAATTCGCACAGATGAGGTCACCGCCTCAAAATGTGCTCCAGCTGTCTTATACAAGACAATCTGTGATTGCTCTCAACACCCTTCCCCTGGCTTATGTTGGCTCAGGGCTCCTATGATTACCTACATAAGGCGTTCATTTGGTTGCATCTCTGAAAAGAGTAGGTATTGTTTCCAGCCTTTCTGTGTAATCTTGAGGACCAGAGTTTTTTTTTCTTTCTACTAACTGTTTCTTGAATTGTTTGCTTAATAAACTGCTAAGTCTGTGATTTTGAAAGTGTGTTATTATAAAAATTTAAACACGTGAATGAAGGAAGGAAGGAGGGTTGGTGGGGACTGGCAGGAGGGAGAGTTGAGTGGAATGTATCACCATGCGCTTAAATATACATGGCGAAATACTTGAAATTTATTCACCTTGTACAAATAAAATAATTGATATATATGAATATTTATAAAGAAAACATGTACAGCATTGCTAGCAATCAAAAAGGAAAGTTAGGTACCAGTGAGGGAAAAAAACTGAAATAATTCCATAAAAAATGGAAATAGTTTCATAAAAGCAGGGAATTTATCTACTTTAGTAGTACTTAAAATTTGGCACGTATTTCTTAAATAAATAGTAAACTATGCGTCTTAGTGAAATTTTGAAAACCAGATTTCCGTACTATTTAATCATAGATTTCTTGGGAAATAGTTGTTTTTGTTTTGTTTTGTTTTTGTTTTGTGATACAATTTAATTGGTAGTGGACTTTCCCCTCCCCTCCCCTAAATTCCCTCCACTCCAGTCTGTTCTCCCTTCTGGGTTCATAATGTGTGTCCATTGTGAATTTTCCCAAGTCCATCATGCTTTCACTGGAGTGTCTCACAGTCATGTAGGAGTCTAACATTTCGTTGTAGGTTATTTCTTGTATCCTGAGGCCATAATGTAGATACAGTAAGGATTAGTTCTTCATTGTTTATGGACAATACCAATAACAGTAATATTGGCTGTCTCAGGTGATTATAAATAATCAACATCTTGTGGACAGTTGATTAATGAATTACATCACAAGTTCTTGTTACATTAGGTGCAGGTAAATATGAAGTGATATTGAGTAACATAGAGTGAGATTCACATATGATGTCTCTAGATTTGACATTATATTATATTAGAGCAAACATATGATGGGCTCATTTCCCTTAGCATATGGTCTCATTTCTCTTAGCATATGGCCCACTTTGCCACAAAGTAATGCATTTCATTTTTAATTGCCTAGTAGTATTCCATAGTGTAGATGAACCACAGTTTCTATATCCAATCCTCTGTTGATGGGCATTTAGGTTGCTTACAAGTGCTTGCGGTTGTTGATTGTGCTGCAATAAACATTGGGGTGCATGTTGCTTTGTCGTATAACAAGTCTTTTGGATATATTCCTAGAAATGGTATTGCTGGGTCATATAGTAGGTGATTTTTTTAATTGCCTAAATGTTCTCCATACTGACTTCTATAGTGGCTGCACTAGCTTGCATTACCACTAGCAATAGAATAAGATTCCCTTTTCTTCACAACCTCATCAGCAGGTGTTGTTGGTAGTTTTCTGCATATGAGCGATTCTTTCTGGCTTTAGCTGGAACTACAGTGTTGTTTTTATTTGAATTTCCTTATTGCCATAGAGCTTGAGCATTTTTTTCATGTGTTTGTTAGCCATTTGAATTTGTTCCTTTGTAAAGTGTCTGCCTATTTCCTGTGCCCATTTCTTGACTGGTTTGTTTGTTTTGATGTTATTGTTGTTCTGGAGCTCATTGTATATTCTGGAATTTAGTCCTTTTCTTCTGTGTAGTATGCAAAGATCTCCCATTCTGATTTGTTTTGTTTTGTTTTTACTTTTTTGAATATTTCCTTTGCTGTGCAGAAATCTTTTACCTTAATATGTAGCCCTATTTGTTTATTTTGGTCTTGACTTCTTTTGCTTTTGTTTTTTTCTAGGAAGGTTTTGTCCATGCCTATGTGTCTGTATGTCTATTTTATTTTTTCATAGAACCAACTTTTTGATTCATTGATTTTGTGTATGGATTTTTTTGGGTCTCTGTTTGGTTAATTTCTTAATTACTAGGATCAGAAATAGTGGGCTTGGGTATAAAAGCTAGTGCAGGATAAGGAAATCTTGTTAATGGCTATTAGAAATTAAAAGGCAACTGAACAGCATTGGTAGCATGATCATTTTCATCATCATTTCCACTTATCACATGCTATCAATTAGCAGAATTTATGTGTATATATCCACTAGAAGGCTTTAAAGCAAATAGCATGTGAAATAAAAGAAGAAACATCCAGGAGATTAACTCCATCTATTGATAGTTATAGTGTGAACACTTGGAACTCTTCTACCCTACATGGACTGAGCTTCAAGATTTTACTCAGACACTATTCTCAAAACACTATTTTATGAATGTTCTCATTTATGATTTTTTTTGAATTAATTGTGAGTTAAGAAATCTTTTTATTTTCCTACTAAATCAGTGAGAGTGATTTGAAAAATTTATTATTGTGGCCAGATTGAAAAAAAACTACATTTTCTAATTAGATTACTTTCATATAACCCCCTTCTCATCATATTAAACTCTTGTCAGATGAATCAGGAACTTCTTTGAGGTTGTGGATTCTGATCTACAAGTTTTTCATAAGTGGTGAGAACTCTTCTTTTATGACTAATCCTCAACACCAAATGTCTACTTTTCCTCAAAAGAAATGATGGCCAACCATCGTGCATTCTTCCTGATTCTTCGCTATCAACTCCTTTGGTCTGTGTCCCAACGTACACTCCCCTCACAGCCCATCACGGTTCTTTGAGGTGTTGTGCAGTGTTTACACTTTTTACTCTCAAAGTACTAATTGTAATAGTTGAAATAGGAAATACGCTGTCTGCTGTTCTTCACTGCCCCTTCCACAGGTGTTTCTAAATCCCTGCTCCTAAAATTATCAAAGTCAAAGGCTACCAGTCCCATAGTAATAGGGTCACGTGCTCTCCAGCCCCGCAGTGATAGGATCACATGCTCTCCAGCCCCGCAGTGATAGGATCACGTGCTCTCCAGCCCCGCAGTGATAGGATCACGTGCTCTCCAGTCCCCCAGTGATAGGGTCACGTGCTCTCCAGCCCCGCAGTGATAGGATCACATGCTCTCCAGTCCCCCAGTGATAGGATCACATGCTCTCCAGTCCCCCAGTGATAGGGTCACGTGCTCTCCAGCCCTGCAGTGATAGGGTCACGTGCTCTCCAGCCCTGCAGTGATAGGATCACATGCTCTCCAGTCCCCCAGTGATAGGGTCACGTGCTCTCCAGCCCCGCAGTGATAGGATCACGTGCTCTCCAGCCCCGCAGTGATAGGATCACGTGCTCTCCAGTCCCCCAGTGATAGGGTCACGTGCTCTCCAGTCCCCCAGTGATAGGATCACATGCTCTCCAGTCCCCCAGTGATAGGGTCACGTGCTCTCCAGCCCTGCAGTGATAGGGTCACGTGCTCTCCAGCCCTGCAGTGATAGGATCACGTGCTCTCCAGTCCCCCAGTGATAGGGTCACGTGCTCTCCAGTCCCCCAGTGATAGGGTCACATGCTCTCCAGTCCCCCAGTGATAGGGTCACGTGCTCTCCAGCCCTGCAGTGATAGGGTCACATGCTCTCCAGCCCTGCAGTGATAGGATCACGTGCTCTCCAGTCCCCCAGTGATAGGGTCACGTGCTCTCCAGCCCTGCAGTGATAGGATCACGTGCTCTCCAGCCCTGCAGTGATAGGGTCACGTGCTCTCCAGCCCTGCAGTGATAGGGTCACGTGCTCTCCAGTCCCCCAGTGATAGGGTCACATGCTCTCCAGTCCCCCAGTGATAGGGTCACGTGCTCTCCAGCCCTGCAGTGATAGGGTCACATGCTCTCCAGCCCTGCAGTGATAGGATCACGTGCTCTCCAGTCCCCCAGTGATAGGGTCACGTGCTCTCCAGCCCTGCAGTGATAGGGTCACGTGCTCTCCAGCCCTGCAGTGATAGGGTCACGTGCTCTCCAGCCCTGCAGTGATAGGGTCACGTGCTCTCCAGCCCCGCAGTGATAGGGTCACATGCTCTCCAGTCCCGCAGTGATAGGGTCACATGCTCTCTATTGATTCTGTAATGCGCTTACTCTAGGTGCAGCTTACGCTTTGTAGGCCACACTCATTTTCTTAGCACCTGTGACGTGTCTGTGCCCTTGTCTACTGTCTGCCTTCTTCCTTTTCAGCTTTAAAACACGTTGATTCCCCAAGAGTTTTGCCATTAGATGTTTTAACATTTGTAAATACTTCAAAAGTTTGAAGAAAATTAAATCTAAGCATATGGATGGATGATTGGGCATGAAAATGTTTAAAATATACGACCTGTTTGAGATCAAGAGATTTTGGTCTTGAAAATATTCATGGAGAAGAGTTTATAAAAAATATTTTTGTATCTCAAAGATACGTGCACTAAAAAATCCATTTTCTATTTTATTGTTTTCATTTAAAAAAGTCACATTCTACTCTCCACAATGATAACTTCCTCTAGGTTACCTGTTTGTTTTGCATTAAACTTCAGAACTTTTCCTATATAACTATGAATTCTATGCAAGTGACATTTTGTTATATATGCCTAACTAATACAGTGAAAAATAATTAGCAGGTATAAGTGTAAAGGCTTTTACCCTTAAGTCTGAAACTTTGATGGTACCATTGTCTTTGCCTTATCTTTTCCTAACTATGCTCTTAACATGAATTCTATTTTTTCAAATTACTTCTGTCTTGGATATCTAGCTTCCTCACTTTTTCTTCCACTGCCAGATGACAGTTCCATCATCTTTTCACTGGTCATCTTAGTAGTCTTTAATCTGTGTCCATATAACTGATTTATTTCCTGCTTGCCTCAGTCTTGCTCAAGCCCCCCAACTGCCCCCTTTATTGCTGCCAGGTGCTGTCCTATAGCACATAGCTAGTTGCATCATTTTTCTGCTGTAACATCCTCAATGTTCGTATTCATCAAGAAATTAAGGATTCTAAGTTTTTTCATCAACAGTGAACACTGACAACATGGATTTGTTTTGTTTTAAAATAAATTATTTGATTTTCTTGTTATAAAATATGTGTTTAAGATATTAGATACAATAGATAAGCAAAAAAAAAGCTAATATCATAGCATATTTTTCCTTCCTTCACGGCTTTCTTTGCTGTATCATCATTATAGCAAAAGTAGACTGTGATTCATTCCCAAATTGATTTGATACTTTCTGGGTTCCACATCTTTTCATGTTATTTATATTCCTTCAGATGCCCTTCGTTTCTCATCATCAAACCTCTATTCTACCTTCACTATCCATCACAGAGTCTCCTTCTCGAAGAAAGATTTCCTCATCTTTGGATCTCTATAACAGGGATTTATGGTGATATATATATATACACAGCACTTTGAGATACACATTAGGAGCTGTTCTTCACTGGCATATTTTATAGCTTATATTCTGCCTTTTTATGTTGTATAACTGCTGTTGTTACACTTAGCTAAGTATTTGTTGCACCTGAAAACTAAAATGTAACATTCTTGTATGTGTCTTATTCTCTTTTGCTAGGATTTGCATCAGCCTTCTTTTGCAGGAATTGATTCCTTAAAGAGCAGCGTAATGGTGCTTTGTGTGGTATAATTGGACTAAAAGGAAAAGTCAGGAGATAGTAATGGGAACTACTGGAAGGTGGGGAAAGATAGATACTATCCTTCCAGGGAATATGATGAGTAAACAGCTCCAGGGATAAAATATTTGAATTCAGTTTTTAGAGAATTCAGTTGAAATTGTGGGTTGAGTATTTGAGAATGAACAGTACTAGAGAGAAGAAGTCTGATACTGAACTGTTTTATGTTCAGCTCTATCGATCTAAGCTACAACAATGAAACCCCAGAAGCAAGATCCCATTGTTTAGAAAGATTGGCAAGGTTCATCTGCTATGCTGTGACACAGGAGAAGTGGTAGCAGTAGAAGGGGAAGAAAATCTTGAGACAGTGGAAAGTTTGTTCAGCGAAAGAATGTTGATGAACCTCCTTTTTTTCAAGAGCCTTGGTCCCTGAGTTCAAAACAGTTGAGAATATTTCCACTTCCCTGCAGATGGAAATGCACCACTGCTGTTTTGACAAGCTGGGCTCCCTGAAGGTAGCCGAGACACAGCTGGATTTTTGTGTCATAAAATCTCTTCAGGAAATGTTTTTAGAATACAAGTAGGATAGTGTGTTGGTTGCTTTGCCTTATGTCTAAATGGAGATGTTAGATGGTAGTAAAATGTAATTCAAAGACAAGAGTATTAAAGCTGGTAAAATAACTTCTGTTAATAGGAAACCAAGATGATACGGGGTTTCAGTCTAGCAGTAACAGCATTGATGCATGTACAATGTAAAGATTACAGAAGAATCAAACTGGACTGAGTTGTTTTACAGGAATGTCTGGAAGCAGATGTGTGTCACTTTGCAATGAAAAAGATAGGGAGGAGCTGATTTGGGGTAGTAGCAAAGCAGCTGGAACTCAAGTTGCATCATGCTTTTGTTTCCTAAAATTTTATACCAGATATCTAACTAGGAATATTAAGATTTATGTCTATAATTCCACTGAAAGTCTAATGCAGTGTGATACATTTAAGATCCATCAGTGTTAAATGACATTAAAGTTATGAAGTTGTTGAAACTAGGGCAAGTATATAAATATATAGCATGAGATAAAGGGTATTGCCTTCAATTCTGACGCAGTTTGGCATCAGAGTGCCGGAGATAAGGAAGGGTGAGAACTCAGCGTCTCCACCCCTGACCAAGGTACCCCTAACTGTTGAGCTGAGGTTTAGTGAGGGTAAGGAAATAGAAACAAGTTTGAGTTACTCTTATTTACTTATTTTTACTACTGATTGTGTGCTCTGTGGTTTTACGTAATACTCAACATTAGCCATTAAGACAGATATAACATCCTCACTTTAAAGACATTGGGGCTTGATAGAATTAGGTAATAAAAAGCTGAACTGATTTGCTTCTTGAGTTCCTCATGATCAAGTTTCCCTTCTTGTTATTCTTACCTGATACATTGTACATCCTTCTTTTGGAACAACGTGAGTTATAACTGAGTAGTATGTATGGGTGGTTCCTATTATTAAGGAGTGTAATGGGGCCCTGGAGTCAAGTTGTCTGCTTTGGTTACCCGCTCTAACAAGGAGGAAGAAAATGTTGGTTCTATCACGCTGTTCTCTGAGATGGCTTACTAAGGGAATCAGATACCTTAAATATTTCTGTGTTAATTTTCCATTAAAAGGGTATAGAAACTCTCAGATACATCAGGAGAGTGACAACCTGACCAGTGAGACAATGGTTGTTTACAATTTAAAATATTTTAGCAACAAACACACTTAGAAGAGTTTTACTGACCTTTCTCTTGTATTTTTTTTTGCCCATTAATTTGAAGTGATTAAAATGTAGACAATTTGTCGGTGTTTCTATACAAAGAGACATGTAACTGCCTTGAAGTGAGCTACAAATCACAGGAACATATCAATCAATACCTTGCAGTCTTTACTTTTGCAGAAATTCCCTTTGCTTGCTGAGATGCGTAAGTTGTAATATATATTTGTTACTCTGAAAATGTTCCTTTTAGCTAGACTTCACTCCTCATTTCAGCTCCTAGGCAGCCAGAATGGACGAAAGTCAAGCTCCGTTATTTTGTACATTTCTCCTGTCAGAGAGTGTCCTTGCATTGAAACCATCAGACTGTAGCAGTTGCCAGCCGCTGCAACTCCCATTCCCTGTGTCATCAATATCATCAGGACCTTTCATGGCACTTAGTCTTAGCCAACCTCATGACAGGTGTATGCTGAGGCTGGCCACTGCCAGAGGACATCCTCCATCATGCGTGCCACAGCCTGGACCCTCTGCTGGTCTTCATTCCAGTACCAAACGTTGCCCCTTTGTACCCTTCCCTTAGCTCGGCTATCTTTGTTTCTTCCTCTGCTTCTGCCTCAGGTTTTCTCCCTCTTTCTTTCTGTCTCAATTTTAAGGATGTTTTCTTTTCCTGTCTATCACCCCTACCAATAGATACCTCATATTTTACCTGTCATAAATAGAGAAAAAAATCTATTTCGAAGCTGTACTTGCTTTTAGCACTACTAAAATATGTGGGGTACCTGCTGTCTACTATCTCTTAAATACATTATTAAAAAGACAGGGAATATTAGGCCCCGACATCATGGCCTAGTGGCTGAAGTCCTCACCTTGAATGTGCCAGGTTCCTATATGGGCACTGGTTCTAATCCTGGTGGTCTTGCTTCCCAGCCAGCTCCCTGCTTGTGGCCTGGGAAAGCAGTCAAAGACAGCCCAGAGTCTTGGTACCCTGTACCAGCATGGGAGACCCATTAGAAACTCCTGTCTCCTGGCTTCAGATCAGCTAAGCTTCAGCTACTGTGGTCACTTGGGGAGTAAATTGTCAGACGGAAAATCTTCCTTTCTGTCTCTCCTCTCTGTATATCTGACTTTACAATGAAAATAAATAAATCTTTAAAAAATGATAGAGAATATTAGCCAATTATGAACTGATGTATACAAATTATTCCGTTATACCTCTTACACATACTTGAATATAGCTATCATATCATATACTGATCTTTTCCTAAAAGAAAAAGCCCAACCTCAGACACTCCCTCATAAAGATTTCTCCTCAGGCTTCTCATCATTTATAAAAGTAATAGAAGAGGTCATTGAATCTAATCTTAATAACGGACAAGAGAAGCACATCACATGGTTTTGAAAGGTAGCAGGAGAAATACTCTAGAGATCCCAGTCATAAAGGGAAAGAGACATGGCTTTTTTATTCAATACATGAAAGGAAAAACGCCCCCATATTCTACCTGATCAAATTTTAAATTTTTTCTGTGCCAGTGCTAATACTAATTCCTAGCTTGACTGTTTTTGAGGAATGAATAAAATATGTAAGAAGCAGTATGCAAAAGATAGGTCATGATCTAGAGGGACTGCTGTCTATATACATGTTCACTGCTGTTCAAAGTAGCAAAGGCCTTAACTAAACAGCATCTGATTATTTTATTATTTGAAATCAGTCTTCGTGTAATCATAATTTTTCTGCTTCTCAGACCCAGTGGATTCTTCTTCCAATAGATACATTCTTTTTTCTTGTTCTGTTTATTTCAGCTTTATATGTTTGAGAGGTAGAATCACAGACAGTGATCTTCCATTTGGTGATTTGCTGCTGAGCAATCATTCCTCAGCCAGGATGAAACCACTAGCTTGGGACTCCGTTAGAATCTCCCACCTGAGTGGTAGTGTCTCAAACACTTGGGTCATCGTCCACTGCTTTCTTAGACGCATTAGCAGGGAGCTGGATTGGGAGCCGAGCAGCCAGGACTCAAAACTGTGTTTCTATAGGATGCCAGGGTCACAGGTGGCAGCCTATATCACAATATTGACCCTACATTTAGTCTTTTCTGAACTTCTAGATTGCCAAACTTCATTCTAATATTTGCTCTGTAACCTCTAGTTGGAAGTACCTTTCTACAAGTGAGTATAGAGCTTTTTCACTGTACTTGCAGCTCTGTAGGTGAATAATTTGATTAATGATGCTCAAGATCTCTCTATCTTTAGTGGCCAACTTCCCAGAATTATTAGAAATGGTTACTTTATGACCAGAATATTCAACACCGTTGCATTGTCTTGTCCACTGAATGAGTGTCTTCATGTAGACTGAAGTTTTTTCATTTATAGCTGAAATAATACAGTAATATATCCTGAACTAGATTCTGAAATCCAGTTGGACCAAGAGAAGGCCATGTAAGAGTGGCTACTGATCCGCTGACCACAGGCTACTCTTAACATCTAGACCACTGAGAACTTTTCAGTTTTTTTTCTTGAAAATTTCCATAAAGTTAAATAACAATCTTTTAATAATCCTAATATTTCAATATTTTAATCACACTTTGAATAAATAGAAAATTTTGGTAGGTAACTATGTCATCTAAGTGTATTTTAGTCATCTAATTTCATGGACCTATGTCAAAATTTAAAAAATAAAAAAAGTAATTCTCCCTAAATCTTATCAGACTAAGAATAGAAGCAAACCATTAATCTAGGAAGTTGAATTCTCAGGAAACTTTGGTTGCTCCTTGCTACTGGAGAAGCATAGGAAACATTTTACATTTATTTCCTGTTCTGTAAAAATATAAATCCAACTTGAATTTTTTAAAGTCACATTTAACATCCAAGCATCAATGATGCTCTGATTTCTGGTGCAACTCTGAAAGCTTTCATTGGCACCACTCCTACATTATGTTCATTTTTTGACATAAACCTATCTGTTTCAAATCTGATAGAATCAGCACTCCAAGGTCTGAAACACAGCACTCTGTTAATGTTGCTTCATCAGATGAATACTAAGTCAAATAAATGTCTGTAAGATAGTGAATTTAAAATCTAGACTCATCCTTCAAAGCTGGTATGCCTATCACTGCCAACTGGGAGCCTGCAGTTAAATGTAGAATAGCCCCATTGCTATGGGAGAAAACCAGCTTGCTGGCTGCAGGAAAGAGCTCGCAATTCAGTTTTAATTGTTAATTTTCCTTTTGGAGCTCGAAGAGCTACAGTGATTAAAGGAATAAAATCTGAACTGTAAGAACTGAGAATGAATTGCTACTCAGTAAGGAAAACTCTACCTTTTCCTTTTGAATGTCAGTTATTCCAGAAGATATTGGCAATGGATGCTTTGTGATCTAGGTAGGACACGACATGGTATCCTATGGACACTGCGTGAGGAGTAATAAGTAAATATCAAATTGCACACGTTGGGTTCTTCTTTTTTTTTTTTAAGATTTTTATTATTATTGGAAAGCCGGATATACAGAGAGGAGGAGAGACAGAGAGGAAGAGCTTCCGTCCGATGGTTCACTCCCCAAGTGAGCCGCAACGGGCCGGTGCGTGCCGATCCGAAGCTGGGAACCAGGAACCTCTTCCGGGTCTCCCACGCGGGTGCAGGGTCCCAAAGCTTTGGGCCGTCCTCGACTGCTTTCCCAGGCCACAAGCAGGGAGCTGGATGCGAAGTGGAGCTGCCAGGATTAGAACCGGCATCCACATGGGATCCCGGGGCTTTCAAGGCAACGACTTCAGCCGCTAGGCCATGCCGCCGGGCCCACGTTGGGTTCTTCTTAAGGAAATGTCTCCTCACATAGGCAGTAATGTGTTTAAAGTGAGAAATTTCGTATTACTTGTTCCTATTCTTAATGGTTGTTTTGACAGATCTTTACAGAAAAGGTTATTTTCTACTTAACAGATTCTGTAACTGCCCTTAGATGCCTTATCTTGCCATATTTTCTGTGGAAACAGCACTGTGATTCACTCCCATAGGAATCTACCAAGCAGTGATGACTAAACCTAATGACAATGGACTGCCAATTTTGCCTGTCAGGCAGTAAGTAACTATTTGCTATCATCTCCCAATGAGGAACTTACTGTATGAATATCACTTGATATATCTCTTGCATTTTATACTTGTAAAATGCATAAACTCCATCTGTGACCATATTTGTACTACTTGTAGCAGAAAGCAAGCCCAAAGCGCACCCATGTGTGCTTGGTGGCCATTGTGGACCCCAAACCCCCAGTGCTGCAGCAGCCTCACAAGCCAAGATGAGAGCATAATTCTGTGAAAGGCATTTAATGCAATGTTCTCCTCTCCAGAGATGGAAATTAATAAGCAACAAACTAATTCAATTATAAAACTTCCCCCCAAAAGAAAAAAAAATTAATTTAGTCATTTACATTTAGACACACCATACAGCATTCTGATGGGAAAATTTAAAATGTGTTCTTGAAATTGTAGGAAAAATTTCATCCAATACAAATCAGTCCCTATTTTTGTAGTAAGATATTTTAAACTTTTTTTTAACTAAAGTATTGCTTCAACAAGGCAGCGCCTGTGTACAGGATGTCTCCACAGGGAAAAATTTAGTAACCCTTTATTATATTTATGCATTGTCGTTTTTTTAGCCTGAGCTTGTACTCAGAATGTAATATTTATATTATTATAGAAATATAGACAGACAGATAGTGGATATCTTCTGCATTTCTTTCCTTATTGGGAACCTTAGAAAGGGACCAAGTGCTTTATAAAATTACAATTTTCTACAAATAACATTCACCTTACAACTAAATATATAGGGCCCAGTGGTGTAGCCTAGTGGTAAAAGTCCTCACCTTGAATGCCCCGGGATCCCATGTGGGTGCCGGTTCTAATCCCAGCAGCTCCACTTTCCATCCAGCTCCCTGCTTGTGGCCTGGGAAAGCAGTGGAGGCCGGCCCAAAGTCTTGGGACCATGCACCCACATGGGAGACCTGGAGGAAGTTCCTGGCTCCTGGCTCCGGATCGGGGCAGCACCGGCCGTTGCTCTCACTTGGGGAGTGAATCATCGGACGGAAGATCTTCTCTCTCTCTCCTCCTCTCTGTATATCTGACTTTGTAACAAAAATAAATAAATCTTAAAAAAACTAAATATAAAAAGAGACGATTTTAGTAAGGATCTAATGAATTATGACATAATTTTATTTTTTGTGTGTCATTTTATTCAATCCTTTCAATAGCCCTGTAGTTTCTGTGTATGTGGAGAAATTTCAAAGGAAGTAAGCTGAGTTTTTATTGAAGCTTGAATAACTAGTAGGTGTTATTGCTGAGGTTAGAAAAAACACAAGGCAAGTATTACTTGTAAACATCTTGTACATCAGCATACCCAGTGAGTTAGCCTCCCATCCAGCCTGGGCAGGCTGTTTATCCCAATTTCCTACAGTGTCACACATTCTGCCTCTGCTTGTATTTGTCAATGGTGTTTCTCTGCAGGAGACAGTGGATAGAATGTTATTTTTTAGCTTTTCTTTTTCATTCGAACTTAATATGGCCTCTTTTGTGTTTAAAATGATTTCAAATTACTGTGTGATTTGTTAGAAGCAGTTATGAACATTCTTCATTCATAATATAGCCATTGAGGTGATATTCAAATGAATTATTCTATAGAGGTACAAACACATAATACTGATGAAATCAAGCTTCTCTCATGACCCTTTGTTCCTCCAATAACACCTACTGCACTTCCTATTTTGAGGGCCAGTGGACCAGATCATTGGCTCACAACCTTGTTTGATTAATGCTAATACTAATTGAAAAGGCCCTAACCATATTACCAAGCTGTGTATATTTATTGGTATATAGATGATATAGTTATAATAACTTGACTGTTTGTCATATGAATTCTCAAGAGCTGTAAATATTGACCGAATTGCTACTTTGTAGCAGCTCTCATGTATATGTTGCTGTTATCACCATTTATAGATAAGGAAACTGATTTATGCTTTTGAGAAGCTTATGCCATGGTCACTTAACTAGTGTTAGCCCTGAGTTTCAACAAAATTCTCACACTGGAGTCTGTGTTCTGATTTACTATAGCATAGATGTTTCTATATGTGCTATGCTACTAAGATATGGCTTATGGGATGGGAAAAATAAAAATTTTAAATGGATCAGTTACACACTAGTATAAAATTGAAGCCTTAATACTTTAGTCCTCTGCCTCCAGTGGGTCATTTAGAATCAGCTACAGCCACTGCTGGGGCGATACAGCGCCCTTTGTCTATCACATTGGGAGTCTTAGGGGGAAATTAAACTGCCACACTCAGTGACAGTTCTAGCTTTGATGACTGTGAAGACACTGGGGTTCCTAATGCTGGAGTGCCTCCTCCTCTTTGCTCATCTGTTAGTTCAGACCACTTCCATTGCTGCCATCCTGGAGACAAAGCCAAGATAAACAAAGGTTTCCCAGCATTCTTTCATGTCTCTTTGTATTTCAACTTAGGTTTGTCTGTCTCATTATATCAGAAAATACACTGACTCAATGAGAAAATAACCTTCAACATCCATGGGATTCTCTTGTTTTTCAACTTCAGTGTTTGATCAAGCATCACTTTTTTGTGAGTGCTATTCTAATGGTTTTTAAGACACACTCTCTCACACACACACACACACACACACACACTCACACACTCCTCCATCCCTCCTTCACTTTTGTCACTGTGTTTTAACCAATTGCTATTCTTATTTTTTCTTTCCCCCTTCTCTAACTCAAAAATAAGCCTCCTAAGGATACAGATGTCTTTGTGATTTACTCACGTCTGTCTTCCCAGTTCCTATAGCAATGAGTGGCTCACAGTAGACATTAAAACATATTGATTGTATAGATGGATTCACTGGTTTTCTAGGATTAACCATGTAGGAATTTTAAGCCAATATAAGATGTAAAAAATACAAGGAAACCTTAAAAAAAAAACCCTAAAATCTACTGAACATGTCCCAAATACTATGTAGAAGAAAATTGAGGGCGTGTTGAAGTTATCTATACAGTTGGCAATAAAAATATGCAGATTCAGAATAAATATTTCCTTTTGCTTAGGAAGCCATTTATTTTCCTGCTTCTACGTTGTCATTAGTTACATCAGACCACAAAGCAGCACAATTGATACAGTACTTTACAATCGTTCAGATGACTGAAATAATAAGGGTTGCTGTCTTCCCCAGTGTAGATTCTGCTAGTCTGTACTTGGTCAAACTTCCAGGTACTCAACATTTTCTGGACTGCACATGTTTGCAAAAAAACCATGACCAAGGAGATTCTTACCTTTGTACTTTGGCACTCTTCATAAAACTGAGGAAGAAGTTCTCTGCTTCAAGATACAGAGTTGGGTAGGTGTTGTGGCACTATAGGTTAAACTACTATTTGGGACACCTGATTCCTGTGTTGATATGCCTGCTATGGAGTCCTGCATCTGCTTCAAATCCAGCATGCTTGCTAGTGTTGATCCTGGGAAGCAGCTTTGGATGGTTCAAGTACTTGAATCCCTGCTGTCTACATGGGAGACAAAGATGGAGTTCCTGGCTCCTGGCTTTGGCCTGGGCAGGTACACACAGCTGTTGCAGCCATTTGTGGGGTAAACTAGCAGACAGATGGAAGATGTTTCTCTCTATTATGACTCAGCTTTTCAGATAAAAATAGGTAAATTATACAAATTAAATCTAAAAATGGCTGAAAAGTATATATATAATTTGTTACATATGACATATATTCAGTGTATTCATTCAATCTAATTTGAAAGGCAGGATGGTAGAAGGAGAGAAAGAGGAAATAAAGAGCTTAAACCATCTATTGACCAATGAACGTGACAGAAATTCTTAATACAAATGAAATAACCATAGAAAATAATTGTGTTTTTGATTAAAATCAGCATGGTATATTTCAGGTGTGCCCAACTCAAAACTGGTTCTAGGCAGAATGGCATGTAAAAACTATTTTTATTTGTTTGCTATTTTCTTATAATTCTGAAAATGCACATACACAACATGGAAATTTAACTTGCAAACTTTCTGAAATATCACTTGAATCCTTTCAGATTGGGAGTCCACAGGAGACTGATTTGTCCTTATCTATCTCAGTAAGATTAGCAGGAGACAAGCTAATTTATGATCTGAACTAACAGAAGGGTGCTGAGTCGGATTTTGTTAAAGTAATATTATGGCTGGCAAAGATGACATGTCAGATGTTTCATTCATTTTAAAGACCAAGCCATTTCCATATATCATTTTTATAACCTTAAATATATTATATAGGTACAATACCAGTAGAGTGTGTATAAATGTGCCAGTCACAGCCATTTGCTCAAACTACATCCTGTGTTTCTCATTTCCTTTCCTAAAGATGTATCTATAATATCATTTTTATGAGCTGATCCATCTCTCAGTGTTATTCATGTGGTCTTGTGTATCGATGCTATTATGCTTGTTTGAATTTTCCTTACACCTACAGATTCAGTCTATGCAAATATCTCCCTGGGTTTCTCTCGTAGTCTTGTGCAAAAGGACCCACTTGTTTTAAATACCTTTTTCTATGCTGTAACTGGAGAAAAGAATGCATGCTGGGGAACTACTTTGTTAGCATAAAATCTTCATCTGTAACTTCTGTATTGTCTAAGATAAAGTGCTGTCTTTCAGAATATTTCTCCTTGAATTTCTTTACTGTATGAAAACTCTGCTATTTTCTTTTCTCCCCTAACTCCCCCGTCTAACAGCAGACAAACCCAGGGAGCACTGAGTGAATCCGATGATCCTGAGACAGGCTGTCTAACTGACAACAAGCCAACTTCTCGACACTTCTACCCTGTCGCCTTGCTGCTTGTCAGCTCGCACCTGCTAGTAGTGTGGCTCATTTTAAGTCTTGCATTGCTATTAGCCAAATACCAATAAGTTTTACATTCTATTCCTTTCTTTTCTATAAATGACATTGGACTTTGAATTATGGGGACAATGCTGTAATATTTCTACATTTTCAGATCCAAAAAATTTAAAGCAATGTTTGAATTAAAAGTGTTTTTGTTTTTCCTAAAATTTAAGAAACATAAAGTACTATGCATTAAGTGGATTATTTTGCTCTTTTGTTCATGGACAAGTGTTTCTCACTGTTCACTGGCTCATGTATTTCAAAATTATTGTCTTTGGAAAAAGACAACAGAATCCTGAAAGCTTGACGTTCTGAACCTCCTCTTCCTCTTCCCGTGGAATTAAGAAAATTAAGACCGGATTTGCATACCACATTGAATTCCTGAGAAAGTCCTAGAGACATGGGAGGTTACAGACTTTCTTTCCACTGTGCAAACATTGTAGTTGTGATCAGCTAATAGAAACTTTTCTTTGGGTGTCTAACCTGTTTTATTTCTTTGCTGCAATTAACTTTTCATGTCAAGTAACTTTATGACAATAATGGCTATTTATGTTTTGTAATTAAATTAACCTGTTTATAACTATTGTTTGGATTGATTTGGCTTTCAGAGTACTTTTCTATTCTTTTTAACAAAGTCTTGTTTGTGTGTTGATGTACCATTTTTAGCACCTGTGAGTTTTGTAGCGTCTGTGGAGAAGTACTCTTCCCTTGCAAAACTGAGACTTGGAACAGGCTGTTCGGAAAGCCATTTTCTCTCTTCATTGCACAGCTAAAATAATGAAGTAAAATAGAGATCAAACTTTTCTTTAAAAAATCTATAGGGCCAGACTTAATCAAGTAAATGCCTTATTCCTAGAACCTGCATCCTTAGGGCTAACATATAGATTTTAATGTGTTTTAAAGAAAGTGAAAAATTAATTTATGAAAAAGTTATAAAAAGGCAGATATATTTATGAAACTGAAGTAAAGCTGTATTGTGGATCAAATTATATTTAAAGAGTTTATTAAACTTTAAATATATGTTAAGAGCAAAGAGACTTTAATCATCTCTTTCCGAAGGCAATAATGGTATTGGGCCTGGCCTATGATTTAATTTTGTAAGATGTATCATCACTTGTGAAAAAAAAAATAATAATGTAGAGTTGACTCTTTGTTATTTTTACCTGGACTGTTGACACAACTCTGCATTGAACAAATAAAGCATATTTATTTATTCTGTGTTTCATGAAGTTGTGCTTTTTTCCCTTTCACCAGAGAAGGATGCCGCCTAGAGAATGTGCTGAAGAATATCAAATGCAGAAAGTATGCTTTCAACATGCTACAGCTGATGGCTTTCCCCAAGTATTACAGACCTCCAGAGGGCACTTACGGAAAAGCTGACACCTAAGTTTATCAACATGTAAATAAACAAGAACACAAATATATGTCCATTGGATGATCCCTACCTTAATCTTTTCAGTTCTTTCATTGTTATGACTTTGGGGGACAAGGTGACCACAGATGTTTGCCAAAGTCTAGGAATTACTTGAACGCTTGGCTATGTTTAACTCTCAAAGAAATCCATTAAAAAAAAACTCTCATAGGTTCTAGTCTAAGCTCTTCTGTGTTGACCCTCACTAGTTGAGAGCAGTGCAGAAAGGGGATATGTCACTCATGGAATGAAACCGTAGAGATTCAGTAGGAATGGGGGTGACCAAAGAGGGACACATAATTGATAATATAGAGAGGTGATTGTAAGGTAAAGAAAGGCCTTCTCTAGCAGCTCCTCCTAGCCTCGCCCACCCACGAACTTACAGCCCACTATTAGAGGCTTCTCATGTTTTTGCAACATCTCACATTATACACAGCTGAAGCAGCTTGCAGGTATGCTGGTGGCATGACTCTTCCTCTAACAGGCATAGGAGCAGTGTTAGCAAAGTCATAAACGTGCAGAGAGGTTAGTATAACAAACCAAACACTGCAAGTAACTGACATGTCAAGGAGATTAAAGATGAACAGCCTGTCAATGGTCATAATAAAAACCTCCATTAGTCCAAACTATGTAGTGGAGTTCACGGAAGTCATCCGGTTTTCTAGCAGTTACCTTCATGTAAGTATATAGTCTGGCATAAATCACTATATGTGAATAAAGCTTTATTAGGCCTGTGCAACCATCGCTAATGATAAACAGAGCCAGATACTGTCTACTAATAAAAATTTTAAATTTTTCCTTGCTCAGTAAAATAATAGTAGATTTAGCTATATTTCTAGTTCAGTTCAATAAACATGCACAACTTAAAACACCATTTTTTTTTCTTTAATATTCATTTATTCATTAATTACATTGCATTACATGACTGGGATTCCCCCCCCTTCACCCCAAACTCTTCCCCCATCATGAATTCCTTCACCTTGATGCATAACCACAGCTCAAGTTCCGTTGAGATTCCCTAATTAAAAGTTTACACCATACAGAGTCCAGCATCCCACTTGTCCAGTTCAAGTTCAACGGCCTCTTAGGGAGGCCCTCTCAGGTTTGTAGGCAGAGCCAGCAGAGTGTCACCTCGATCAATTAGAAGCCTTAAAACACCATTTTTTAAAGATTTTTTTATTAGAAAGTCAGATATACAGAGAGAAGGAGAGACAGAGAGGAAGATTTTCCATCTGCTGATTCATTCCCAAGTGGCCACAACAGCTGGAACTGTGCCAATCCAAAGCCAGCAGCCTCCTCCAGGTCTCCTGCATGGGTGTAGGGTCCAAAGGCTCCGGACCATCTTCCACTGATTTCCCAGGCCACAAGCAGGGAACTGGATGAGAAGTAGGGCAGCTGGGATACCAGCCAGAGACCATATGAGATCCCAGCGGGAGCAAGGCGAGGACTCTAGCTGGGCCCTAAAACACCATTCTTAAAAAGATATTTTAAGATTCCAAATTAAAAGTGTACTCAGAGATCATCCTTTACAACACTTTGGTTTGAAAAATGAGAAAATTAGGGCCAATCATTCAGCTTCATTCTTGCAGAATAACTATTGTAATTTCTGCCTGCCTTCTTACTCTTTCATACTTCTGAGCCTGCAGCTTGTTCCTGCTCCAAACTGCTATGGGAAATATGTGAGCCAAATCGGGGGAAATTATAGTTAATTAAATAGAAACTGGGACTTGTCACCAGACTTGAAGAGTACCCGAGTCTGAACAATGAAGGCTATTTTCTCCAAGTTTTATGATTTTTTTTTCTTTTTTTCTTTCCCTTTGGGACTGCATGCCATTGAGAATAGAAATCACCCTTGGAAAAGCCAGAGGTTTATTCCACGGACTTTTCTTAGCGGTGATAAGATTAGTGAATGATGATGGCACTTTTTATAGCTGGAAAAATACTTTTTTTTTAAGATAGCTCTTGAAACATGGATTCCAAACAGTTCTTTAGTCCTGCATTGAGTTTTGTTGTTGTGTTTTGTTTTGTTTTGAATCATTACCAAGTTGCAAGTGACCTTTTGGGGATTTTCATACTAAAACTGTTTCTATAGTTTTATCTAATGACCTTTGAGTATTGTTGAGACAACTGCCAAACTCCAATTTTTCAATGAAAAGGTGCTGTGAACTCTGAATCTAGTCATGGACGAAATGATCTTGGTGCTCCCTGTTACGATTCATTCTCATTTTAGTGAATCAGTGTATCTTCTAGTTTTTAGAATTTCATTTGAAATTGCTGGACATTTGCTTATTTCCATTTTACTATAGAACATAAGGAAAGCAATTGGGATAACAAAGGTCTGTTTAGATAGTTACGAAGTGTTAGCATATTAGGTAATGGTCTGAGTGCCAAGAGACCTTTTGTGATTTATTCTGTAAATATTCTTATAAACAACTTTTGTTTTTATTTAAACAAATTGAATATCTTGACTCAAATATGTAAAAAACATTAAAGCCAACAGTTTTGCTTATTTCAGAACACATTTCATTTATTTTTTTCTTCTAAATAAATACCAAAATGGAATTCTCAAAGCTTACTGTAATGCAAAATCCATATGCATTTTTACTATTAGCATAGTCTTATACATTTTAATGTAAAAGCCTATATTTTTGCATATTTGTAAAATTGGATGTCATCAAGAGGATTCATATAAAAACAATTGCTAATTTCATGAAAGACACTCTGTTTCTTTGGATCACTAACTCTATTTCTTGTTACTTAGACATTTTAAATTAAAGAACAATGCTACACAAAAGCAACTTCAGTCTCTTTTGCAAATAGTTCCAATCATGCTTTCTATCAATATTTTTGTTTTAAAGCTATATCCCCAATTTCGGAGATGATTTTGAGCAAAATCAAAAATCAAACAAACAAACAAAAAAAAACCAAGAAATTGACATTTGTAAGCAACTTTTTTTTCTCACAAAATGTTTCCCATTTAGTATATCTGAATGTAGATATAAATTTTTTGTTATATATAGAGCTTTAGGAAAAGCCTATTAAGCACAAGAAAAATGGAACCTTTTTTAAGTTTGACCCAGTGACAAAAGATCTGCCATCTGGAAATGTAGCCCAAAACAATTGACCACAAATGTTTGAAATGTTCACCTGAAGCAGAGCTATACTTACGGCCACCAGTTTGTTTCTCCTGTGGGTGTTTTTTTCTTGTGTGGCATTGAGTTTGTCTACAGTCTGTGAAAACCACCCAGTGATGCAAATAATTTGATTAGTCCCACAAACCAGTGTGCCAGAACTTATATTTGATCCATGTAATGAATTGTATTAAAATAACTAACACTTGGTTAGGGCAGTATTTTGCATTGTTAAACTCCACTGTTAGTTTACACAAGTAAATAAAAAGTGAAGCCTTATGAACTAGTCACCAGGTTAAGGATAGTTTCTCATCTTCCTTGAAATGTAAGATTTCACAGAAATACTCAAGGTAGAAAGGGAAAATAACTCATTGTAGAGAAAAATGTTTTTTTTTTCCTAAACCAACAAAACAGCATCCTATGAATATAGATGCTGTCACAAAAGAGAGCAGCATTGCTCTTGAATTGACAATTAACGCTATAGGTTTGTTTTTAAAGCTGGTTATTAAATGCAATCCCTCATATATGAAATTATGAAACACCATTAATTTATTAAAAACAAAAGTAATAATCAAAATTTGCCATGTTCTGTTTGACCACATTTCATTATTTCTCTGTGCTTTCAAGGTGATGTGGGATTTCTGTGGAAATCCTTTGTAACAATGTGTTTCATGAACTTTTCCCTGACTGTATGTCCAGAACATTACTTTGTTGCCTTGAAAGGAGAGAGTATACCAGGGAAACTAGTGCATGCTGCAAACCAGGACATTTCATCTCTGGAAACCAGCTGTAAAACATTTATCGGTACATCATTTAATATCATCACTTCTCAAGAAAATAACAAATTCTTAGAAGCAATACAGCATTACTAAAATGACATGCTACAGTTTTGTTGTAGCTTGTACTGTCTTTAAAGACTCCTATTAAGCTACATATTTTGTGTTTATATTTTATTCATAATTAAAATTAGTACATCTCAGGGATGGGTTTGGAAACTTCCAGTGTTTTCTAAAAAGTCTTCATAATGCAGCTTTGAATTGACAAAACTCAGGATTAAATGCCAACAGCCTTTAACCTAATCAGTGTGTCATGGCAAATATGTTTCAGTGTTAAAGTTCATATTGTAGGTAGTTGGTAAAAATAGCAAAAAAAAAAAAAAAAAAAAAAAAACTTGTTACCATATCCAGATTCTAATAAATATAGCTCAATTCCTACCCAAACTGTTAGATTATACAAATTAAACTGTAGAATTATGTGTTAAATCAGCACAGATGTTTATGCTGTGTAATTTCCAAGCATAGTGGTTAGTCATTTTATTTCAATATGCAGGGCACCTTTTGTAATCATTTATGAAATAAATCAACTTATGAAAGATCAAAAAAACTGAAGCAAAGCATGATTAGCATTGACTGGGGGAAGCAAACATCCTGAACACACGGCATCGCCAATAGCTTGAGGCTTTTCAAATTAGACACTACTAAGAAGGAATAATTTGATGGGAGTTGTGTAGTTGATTGCCAGTTTTAGTGTGAATTTACAGTCATTTAACTCTGCCTCAGTTTGTGTATGCTGTGCTTCCCCACCCATTAATTTGCATATTTCCTTAGCTTTATGACGTCTCAATATACTACATTTTTTTGTTTTTATGGCAGTTAGAATTTAAAACTTTTCATTACAGAGATAGCACCTTTAGTAAAACTAGTCTTTGAGGAAAATAAAATTATTGTCTTAGATAAAATTTTGCAGGCAAAACTACATGTTAAGATGTAGAAATCTGCGTATTCTCTTTCTGTGTCATGGTGCACATTAATCACTGTGAATTTTATTTCTAACAAAATAAGAAGATTTAAAACATTTTTTATTTGAAAGAAATCATCTTTGGCTATTAGTAACAAGGATATAGGAAAATATGAGATAATATAATCCCTCAAAATGTATGTGCAATTAACTTTCTTGAGCATGTTTTTTTTTCTTACAAATGCATGAAAGCTTAAAATTTTAAATTAAAACCGAACAAGTTCTGAATTATGGATAATACACAAAGAGAGTGACTATGAAATGAAAGAACGCCTGATGCAACTAACAGACACATAGATATTTACAACATGTTGCCCTTCCACATTCCTATTCAAGTCATTCTCAGGTCACGAATGGGCAGGATCCATAATCGCTTCCTTAGTAATCACTCGATGTATTTTATTTGCTAGTGTACATTCTTGATATAAATTGTGCCAAGTCTGCTATGCTATCTGTATAATTGTTGTAGCACCTTTCTATTATCATCAACATTAAAAATATTTCATGTTACAGGAATTTCACCGTCTCAAATGGCATACTGTATTTGTCTATAGCTCCAGTCATTCTCATTCACAGCATTCATTTGTATTCATATACTTATTATCTGGATATTATTTTTATCTGACTTAGCATATTACTCTCAGATTCTTGTGGTATTCAACAAAATAGTATTTGTTTATCTGATTTAATCTAGATGATCCAATAATTGTAATCCTAGAAAATGAGACACAAGTAGATTAGATTATTTAGAGTGGCCTTTGAAAAAATATCATTTTTGTTTTGTTGTTCTGTGTAAGCCATCTTCATTGTATATTGTGTGTATATGTTTATTTAAATAAATGGCTATTTTTATGTTTGTCTTTTCTCCTTTTTTTTTTTTACCATTTCCATTGGTGTACTGATATTTATGCATTCATTAAGATGGCAGAAGTGTGCCCCAAATGATATTTCACAAAGCAAGTTAATTTTCCGTTAGACCACATCACTTTAAAAATTTTACGTTGATGCTAGGTTAGTCTTATTTCTATTTGCAGAGTGCGTGTTTCTGAGTTACCCAAGGGAGGAAAATCAACCACAAGGTTAATAGAGATTCAAGAGCCAGGTGTCACTGCTCCAGCGCTGAGCAAATCCTTGATTTTCGCTGTCATGATTATATAAATATACAATGCAACTTTTCCTTATTGGCTATTTGGGTCTGTTCAGTGGTAATCTATCATAGCAGTTGGTAGTAGTTGTCAAATTCAAAAGAATTTTAATCAGATCTTGTTGCAAAATAATTAACCAAATGAGGCCCCTGCTTGCATATAAAGAATGAAATTTTGCCATCTGGAAAACTTCAAAAACAAATCTGGTGTTGCAATAAAAAACATTCCTCTTCTGTACTAGGATCATCAGCGCAGGTTCCCACGAATGTATCTTTCTCTATCTGAGCAGGAGCAATACTGGAGTTTTTTGCTTCATGGTAAAACTGTGTGTGTTGGATTACAGCCAAAGGCCACCTGATGTAAAAGGGCAAGAGTAGCCTGAATGAGGAGTTAACGCTCTTCAACACCTTCAGCATTTGTTGAATGATATAATGGAGTGACATTTTCACTCGAACTCAGATTACAAGTTTCTTGGAAAGTTTATTGCAGCATTGTCTAGTTTCATCAGAGGGTAGAAAGGGAAAGGTG
Organism: Ochotona princeps; assembly: GCF_030435755.1. NCBI lineage: Eukaryota > Metazoa > Chordata > Mammalia > Lagomorpha > Ochotonidae > Ochotona > Ochotona princeps. The sequence goes on from NC_080838.1 coordinate 15,459,412, forward strand.
AGATAATGTGGTTGGACCTTGTGAAACCAGCACCTGTTCTGTGCCAAAGTAACCACAAGAGCATGATTCTCTGGCCTGCGCTGTGTAATGATGAACACTGAGTTCTTTATTTTCTCAGTGATTTTGATAAATAAGTGTGACTCAAAAAAGGTTTTATTATTTTTTTTTATTAACCCCAAGTCATAATGGGAAGGGAGGGAAAAAGCAAATTTGGTTAGACCACTTGGGATGAAAGCTATGTTTTATGTCTTGTTTAATCACAGTCCCCTTTTATCAGAATTAAGTATTAAAAGTGATAATAATAGCAATGACACATTGTTCTTGATAACAACTTCTCCTAATAAGGTGATTTATCAGGAGTGATGCCTTTTGCCTAGTGTGATGGTCTTCTGAGGATATGGTAACACCAACTTTCTGAAAAACTCACCTCCGCAGATCCATGTGGTACACACTTCTCATGTCTCTGAGCCTTTGCTCAGCAGGTTGCAGGTTCACTCCTCCTGCTTTCTGTACCTGTTTTGCATTCAGAAGTTTCCCAGAAGCCTGTCCTTTGTCGTTCTGTGCTCAATTGGTATGCTTTCCTTGAAGGCTGTTATTTCTAAGGGGAAAACACCTGCTCAGGACACAGCACATGATTTTTTGGGTCAGAATACCTGAGAACAAATCTTGGTTCCTCTCATTGTTAGAAATAGACCTACACCAAGTTATTTCATGTTTCTCTTCTTCACATTATTTTCTGTATGGCAAAGGTGATGGCATGACTTCCTGTTTTGTGGTGGAAAGTGAGAAACTGTGTGCAGTGATTCAGGCGTGGCTATTGTACTTGAAGTCTTCTGTGGGCATTCTGTATACATTTCCCAAACTTCTGCAGTGCAGCATTGAGACTACATTCCATCTGACATGCTTACCACCAAAGCTCAAAATATTATATACATCTGCCAATGAGCTCCTAGATTACATTTGGAAGGCAGGAGGAAATCAGAAAGAAAATGGGGCACTTTATTTATTTGGTTACTTATTTAATAAAATGTTGCATGTTAGATAAAAGGTATGATTCTATTTTTTAAAAAAATTGTTTATTTTTATTGGAAAGGCAGATGTACAGAAAGGAGAAGAGACAGAGAAGAAGATCTTCCATCCGATGGTTCACTCCCCAAGTGGCTGCAATGGCCGGTGCTGTGCTGATCCAAAGCCAAGAGCCAGGAACCTCTTTCCGGGTCTCCCATGCGGGTGCAGGGTCCAAAGGCTTTGGCCTGTCCTCAACTGTGGTCCCAGGCCACAAGCAGGGAGCTGGATGGGAAGTGGAGCTGCCGGGATACGAACCGGTGCCCATATGGGATCCTGGCGCATTCAAGGCAAGGACCTTAACCATTACGCTATCGCGCTGGGCCCTTATTCTTCTATTCTTACTACCAACTAGTCACAGAAGAGAATGGAAAAAAAAATATCCAAATGGCCAGTGATTGCTAACTATCACATGTAACATGAGGTAAATGCCCTAAGGGTGTGACAGAGCCCCGGTAGTATTGAAGCTTACTTACTGTAGAAAGATCAGAGTTGATCTCTCTGAGATGAAGCTTGGACTGAGTCACAGGGAGAGAAGTATCCAGCCACAGGAGGAGATGAGGAAAGCAGGGATGCAGAAGAGAGGGCAGTTTGTGGGCTAAATGGAGCTTAGGGAGAGGTGAATGAGTTATTCAAAGTCTTTCAGACCATGAAACGATTCAATTTACAGGTAATTAGAAGTGAGTACGATCTTCCTAGCGAGGGACTGAAGTGGTCTAGTTTAGACTTTTAAAATAATTGTTTTAGGTGATGTTCAGCTAAAGAATTACAGAGATTCAAGACTAAAAGTGTCAAGGCGGTTAGGAGAACATGTGGTACTGTAAGAGCAGCATTGGCCTGAACTGAACTGGAGGCTATAGGTTACTTACTTAGGGAGTAAGAACAGTAGGGCTTGGTGATGGATTGGAGTGTCATGGGGGAGTGAGAGAAGGCAGATAATTAATGTGAGTTTCAGCTTTCTGACTTGAACAACTAAATGGTGGTGGTAATATAGTTAGATGCAGAAGCATGAAGCAGGAAATAGCTTTTAGGGAGAAGCCAATTGTTTGGCTTTGAGCACAGGAGGCTCACATTAATAGATACGAAGCTGAAGTTTAGAGAGTCTAAAGTGAGAATGTAATAATGTAAGCTGTCAGCACATGTAAATGAATAAGAATACTTAAAATAGTGATTAGCACTTGTTAAAAGTGACAACATTTACCAGCTTAGACAAGAATGGAATATCTTGACTCTTTAGCTGTGAAAGAGAAGGAATGGAGCTGAGGACATATCTGCTGCGCTTCTCTGTATCTGCGGCACCTGCCTATAGTTACCTAGATACATATAGAATGTATATTGTGTGTATCACACAGTTGGGCATATATTATGTAGAGAACATACAGTTACATTTGTATGTATTTCTAGATGTATGCACATCCCGTTTTTGCCTGTGGTTTCTCTGTTTTTATATCATGTTTTAGCAGAGTCTTCCCACCTCCATGCTTCCATAGAACATTCAGCTTGAGTCTCACAAAAAGAAAGAAGTCCTCTGTCACTGAGAAATCACCAGTCTCCCAGAAGACAGCCACCACGTCTTGGGTGGACTTGGGCGTTGCTTGTGTCACCTCTCTACCCCTATACCAGAAAGAATGAATAGCAACTCTATGTGGCACTGAGAAGGACCAGCTTCCAAAAGGGATGGACATCGGGGAAACAGACATTTACTTCATATGAGGGTGTGTGTAGTGAGATTAAAGACTGAGATCAAGCCCGCAGGAGCTCCAATTTTAAGATGTTAGGTTATAGTGAAAGAGGCCTGATTTTGGTAGGAGTTTCTTCACTCAAGGGACAAGTAGTAAATTCACTTGAATTCCATGATCACCAGAAGCATGCATTGCTTTTGAAATCCAGTGTTTCTTGGCTTACTCCTAGAATAAAATATGAACTTTTTTGAAAGAAAAATATATATAAATATTCTTTTACTGTTGTTCCTGTTTCAGGTGAGGAACATCCCATAGGGTACTGTTTGTAGTCTTCATAACACATTTCACAATTTGCCATTTTGAATGGTAAAAGTAGACAAGGAATTGAGCGTGCACACTTTAGCTAATATCTTTCTTCTTCTGACATTTACCTACATAATGAAAAATTGAATTGGAGGGGATACTAACTAACTCAGTCACATGGCAAGTATTGCTCTGATATCAAATCAGGAAGAATTGCAAGGGGAAAACACTGTCAAAATTATTTGTGGAGAGAATCAAAATTCTAAACAGTTTTGCAAGTCAAATTTAATGAACAGCATTACTGACCACTGGATTATTATGGTTTCAGTGCTAAACATAGTTCATGATAATAATAAACTAGAAAAGTTCCTGGCTCCAAGCCGAGTCCCAAACATAGCATACGTTTGGGGCGTTAACCAGTGGTGAAAAGATTCCATCTCGCTATCTCTCTCTCTCTCCCCAATATGTGTATGTGTGTATGCATGCAATTGGAACTCTTGTGTAGTGATGTTGCTATGAAAAGTAAGTTACAGATACATTGAAAAAGAATCCAATAGTTTCTTCTTAGAGGTAGACAAGTATGAACCATATGATTGAGCTATCTCAGTCTTAGATTTTATGTAAGAACAAAGGATATCCATGTTCACATAAACTTAATATGAACACATGGTAAGTATGAATACAAATCTTGTTGGAAAGAATATTATATGCAGATGGCAGCACAGAATCAATTAATACATGTGGAGTCATTTGGCTTATGACAAACGTACCAGCTTCAGTGAGACAAAGAAAAGGAAGCAATGAAATAGCACTGGAGAAACAATATCCTTATGTTAATCTTTGCCTTACCCCACATTTTAAAAAATCAGGGTCAAACTTTTATTCTAGTGATTCATAATCTGGTTGGGGATGTTCACATTCCATGTAGAAGTGCCTGGTTTCAACTGAAGCTCTGCTTCTGATTCCAGCTTCCTGCTAATGCACACCGTACAAAGCAGTGGTGATGACTTAAGTGTTGGGGTCCCTGCTGACTGGGAGATGTGGATTGCATGTGACGTTCTTTGCTTTGATCTGAAAGAATAACAAACCATTCTAGATATTTGTAGATGTTTGCCTCTTTCTTCCTCTCTAAACTCCCTCCCTCCCCTACTGTCTCCTTTATTCAATTTTCAAAAAGATTTATTCATTTTATTGGGAACTCAGGTATACAGAGAGGAGGAGAGATAGGGAGGAAAATATTCTGTCCAGCGATTCACTCCTCAAGTGACCGCAATGGCCGGAGCTGCGCCGATCCAAAGTCAGGAGCCAGGAACCTCTTCCAGGTATCTCATGCTGGTACAGGATCCCAAGGCTTTGGCCTATTCTCGATTGCTTTCCCAGGCCACAGAGAACTGGATGGAAAGTGGGACTGCCATATGGGATCCTGGCACATTCAAGGCGAGGACTTTAGCCGTTAGGCCACCACGCCAGGTCCTGTCTCCTGTATTCTTAAAGAAAATGAAGCTTAAAAATGTTTTCAGAAAATCATTTCCAGGAAGATTTCAAGTCTATATATTTTAAATAAAGCATTAAAGCTACCATATAATATTAAATATTAGCTTTGTAACTGTCAGTGGTTAAAGAAATTTCAAAGAGTACAGCAGCGCTAACCATTAATAAAAATGTTGATAAAATTATCTGCACTAATAAAAAGAGCTTTTGTTCTTAACAGAACACATAGTCACCCATGACAAAACAAAATACTGATAAATTTGCATTATTATTTCAAAATAAATAATAAATGTCATTATTAGCCGTAATCCCATGTGAGAAATGCTATTTACAGTACTCACAATAGCAAAGTTCTTTTTTTTTTTTAAAGATTTTATTCATTTTATTACAGCCAGATATACACAGAGAAGGAGAGACAGAGAGGAAGATCTTCCATCTGATGATTCACTCCCCAAGTTAGCCGCAACGGGCCGGTGCGCGCCGATCCGATGCCGGGAACCAGGAACCTCTTCCGGGTCTCCCACGGGGGTGCAGGGTCCCAATGCATTGGGCCGTCCTCGACTGCTTTCCCAGGCCACAAGCAGGGAGCTGGATGGGAAGTGGAGCTGCCGGGATTAGAACCAGCGCCCATATGGGATCCCGGGGCTTTCAAGGCGAGGACTTTAGCCGCTAGGCCACGCCGCCGGGCCCGCAAAGTTCTTATATTCAGAATATATAAACACTTCCAAAAGCATATAAAAATGTAAGATTATTTAACAAGGAGTCAGAAGACTTGGGCACTCATTGTAAAAAAGAAAAACAGTAATACAAACACACGTACAATATTTACCTATATCAGTCATTCGGTGAAGTCTAACTGGCTTTATCCGACTCTCTAAGTCACTATTGCACTGTTGCTGAGGATACACTGCATTTTGGCAACACCAGAACATTTATTTCACTCCAACTCCCATATTAAAGTTGAGCAGCACATCATCAATCAGAAAAACAGTGTCTTGACCAAGCCCAGGTACCATGCATGCTATGGTTGAACTGATGTAGTACCCCATATCCAAGAGGACACAGCAGTGGGTAATCTGAGACACTTCAACCTGTTGGCTGAACTACTATGGAACATTGTTTTCTTGGAACAGGACTAGCCCAAAGTGTCTAATTTGCTGACACTTTCGTCACTGACCCATTTCTCTGCTGTTCTCGCTGTCCAAGGGCTCAAGCAACAGCTGTGTTCTGATATCCCAGTAAACTTTCTTCCACCAGAAAATTACTTGGTTTCCTCATCCTAGAGTTCATAGACCACTTTGCAATGCCTCATCTTTCAGAGCCTAAGTTGTCACTATACCTTCTTGGTTGGGTTTGTGAACTTCACCTGTGCCATGTTGCCGTGGCCCAAATCTCCAGAGCACCTTCAGAGCTGGAGAGTGATGTGTTCTACTGCCAGGGGTATAGTCACAGCTAGTAAGCCCTCGCCCTCTGGTTCAAACCACAGAGCCAGTCCGCTTCCATGCTGCCTCAGAATCAACCTGAATGATAAGTTCTGTGAATTCAGAGCCCAGCATCCTGAGAGCAAAGCCACACTGAGCCTCCGTCTCCTGGAACTCGGCATTGCTCTAGTTGCTTGTGGCCATGCCAGACATCAAACTGAGGAATACCTCTAAGCAAAGACTCTACACTGTGGGGAAATGAAGAACACAGACTCTAAAAGGCTCTACTAGTGAAAATCCTACAGACCTGTGCTGCCACCACTGCTTCTATGAACTCCTACCTGCCAGGACACAAGAGCCCCCACTGTCATCACTGCACCTGGAGGAGCTTCCTGGAAATTAACAATACTGAATTCATTTAGAACTGGTGTCACCATGTCCTCCCTAACTAGCTCATCAGGACTTTTCAGATGAAAGCTTCCTGCTTGAAATCCACTGCCTAAAGCTTGGAAAAGCAGGTTGTTTCATCAAGGTCACAGGCAGTACAGGAACAGAAGAAAAATAAAATGACAAGAAAAAAAAATGACCCACCTCCCCAAACAAAAACAAAAACAAAAATTATCCAGTAACTGGGCCCAGCATGGTAGCCTAGTGGCTAAAATCCTCACCTTGCATACGCCAGTATCCCAAATGGGTGCTGCTTCATATCCCAGCTGCTCCATTTCGCTTCCAGCTTCCTGCTTGTAGCCTGTGAAAGCAGTACAGGATGGTCTAAAGCCTTGGGATCCTGTACCCACATGGGAGACCTGGAAGAGACTCCTGTCTCCTGGCTTTGGATAGGCTCAGCTCTGGCTTTTGCAGCCACTTGAGGGGTGAATCATTGGACGGAAGATTTTCCTTTCTATCTCTCCTCCTCTCTGTATATCTATCTGACTTACCAATAAAACCAAATAAATCTTTTTTTAAAAATCTGCAGCAATTAATCCCAAAGTAAATTAAGTTTGTAAATTGCCTGAAAAGGAATTGAAAATAATTAAGAAAACTCAATCTGTGTTCTTACAGAAAGTAATCCAAGATGTCAGGCAAAGAATTCATGATATAAATGAGAAATTCAAAGGACAGTTTATAAAAGTTCCTAGGTCCTGGCGTGCTCCTTGGTGGCTAAATCCTCACCTTGCACATACTGGCATCCCAGGTGGGCACTGGTTCACTTTCCCACTATCCTACTTCCCTTCTAGCTCCCTGCTTGTGGCCTGGGAAAGCAATAGAGGGTGGTCCAAGGCCTTTGCACCTGGAAGAAGCTCCTGGCTCTTGGCTTCAGATGGCTCAGCTCCAGCAATTGCTACCATTTGGGGAGTGAACCAGCCAATAGAAAATCTTTGTCTCTCCTTCTCTCTGTAAATCTACCTCTCCAAGGAAAATAAATAAATCTTAAAAAAAATAAGTAAAAGAAGATCTGAACATAAATCCTGAATGTGAAGTATTCAATTTTTTTTTTCCCTAAAAGTCTATGTGTTTGTTTATTTCAAAGAAGGGATGGCAGAAATAGAGGAGGGAAGATAGAGAGCTCCTATTTGATAGTTTCCCACCTCAAACAGAGCTGGTCCAGTCCAAAGTCACAAGGCAGGAGCTTCCTTCACGTCTGCCATGTGGATGCAGGAGCCAACCTCTGCTGCATTCCCAGGCACATTAGCAGGAAGCTGAAATGGAAGTGGAGGTACCGGTACTTGAACAGGTGTTCATATGGGATCCTAGCCCTGTAGGTAATGGCTTAACCTGAATATACCATTACAACAGCTCAAATTACATTTTTTGTAAGTGTAATGAAGTGGTGAAGAAAGCTTAGTAGCAGATAAGAGGAAGCTGAAAAAAGAAACTTGGAACTAAAAGATCTTTTGAAATTACCGAGAGAACAAAAGGAGTGATGAATATTGAAGAACACCTAGATTTATGGGATACAATTAAGTGAGCATTGCATTATGAGATTTCTTTCTGGAAGAGACAAAGATAGGGATGACAAGCTTAGTTTTAAAAAATTGCTGAAAGTACCCTATGTCTTGGAATAGAAATAGACATTCAAATTCTTAAAGTTCAAAGATCTTCAAGCACATTCAAGTTAAAGAGGCTTTCTCCAAGCATATTATGAGCTTATCATAATGAAGCTGTTTTAAGTCAAAAACAAAGAATAAATTCAGGGCCCAGCATGGTAGCCTAGTGGTTAAAATCCTTGCATGTGCCAGGATCCCAGATGGGTGCCTTTCATGTCCCAGTTGCTCCAGTTCCCATCCAGCTCCCTGCTTGTGGCATGGGAAATCAGTCGAGGATGGTCCAAAGCCATGGGACCCTATACCCGCATGGGAGACCTGGAAGAAGCTCCTGGCTCCTTGCTTTGGATTGGCTCAGCTCTGGCCATTGTGGCTGCTTGGGGAGTGAACCAGTGGATGGAAGATCTTTCTCTATATCTCCTTCTCTCTCTGTAAATCTGACTTTCCAATAACAATAAATAATACATCTTTTTCAGAAATAATAAATTTAAAAGAAACAAACCATGTCTAAGGGAATTAGTATTAGTCTCTCGATTTATTAGAAGTTTTTAAGGCCAAGAGAGAATAAAATCTGGGTTATTTTGAAATCAGAAATTAAACAACCAACAAAAACTACCATCTAAGAATATCGTACCCAGCAAATTTGTACTTCAAAAATGTGGGAGAAATAGTCTTTCTATTACAGGCAAAATAAAATTGGAGGGAACTCACCAGCATTAGATCACCTTTAAAAGCAATGTTTAATGTTGTGGGCTAAGGAGTTGATTAGTGCTCCTTAGCCTGGGCAGGAGCAGGAACTGGGCTTGTGGCTAAAAACTCCTAGGCTTATTGGACTGATCTGTATCCAATATCCTGCTAAATGAGGATGTGGGGGAAAGAGTATGTAAGGAGAGGTGAAGGAGCAATAAAGAGAGACTTCACAGAGACTTCCACCATCACTGGTCTCCTGTCGGTGCTTCATCCCCAGACCGTATCCCTGTCCACGTTACTGGCTCTGCTGGCTGGTGCAGTTTAAGGTATTTCTTAAAGCAGAGCAAATTACTGACAGGCATAAAATTCACTGAAAAAGATAAACAAAAGATCAATACTCCTATATTGTTTTACGCATAATATTGTCTCTAGAAAGGAGATTACAAGCCAAAGAATTGTATATACATACATACATATAAAATGTTACATTTATATATAATTATGTATTTAATAACATCACATATATGTTATATATATATATAATAACATCATATATATTTTATTAAATGCATAATCCCCAGCAATAGCCAACATCCTAGGTTGCCTTGTACCTAGGCAAATGTTCACTGCTGGAAGAAAAGCAGCCAATAGCTAGTGGGCATTCTGGTCCTGGTTACTGTTGAATCTGTGTTAGTTATGCCAGTGTGCTAGCATAATTGCTCATTCTGTTTGTTTATTTAAATATATGTGGGAAATGACACAGTGTGGCAGAGGCAGTGGATACCATGTCGGGGCTAGCTGCTTTGGTTCCCAGGCACACTGTGCTCCACCACCTGCTGACAAGTGCCAGGACTGGATACAAATCATGTCAGGCTGGACAATACCCATGACAACCTTAGGGTCCAGGGCTGAGAGTGGGCCTGGTAGGGGGAACTGTGGGTACTCCCCTGCTAAACTGTAGCTCCCACCTGGTGAGCACAAGAACCAGGGGTTGGTGTAGCCCAGGCTGGACAAAGTGGCAGATCTATAGGCATTCATGTGGACCAGGTCTGGGCACACATCAGGCTGAGCTAAGCCACAATGTCCATTGATGCGCATGACAGCGGGATAGGATTCAGAATGGAGCAAGCTAGAACATGCCATCACAGGCAAAAACCAGGGTTGGGCTGAGCCAGTTAAAGGTTAATGGGGTTCATGCCAACTGGGCTGTGGCACCCACTGGTTTATATGAGGACCAGACCTGAAGACAATACCCATCAGTTCAGGACAGAGATGAGGTTGAGGGCAGAACTGACCAGGCAGCTGCATCCACCAGTTTCTGTATGTTGGCTGGTGCAGGTGACATTCTAAACCTGACCCAGCACTGGCTGACACCTACAGGAGTCAAATCTAAGGTCATCCTAAGCATGTTTTCTTGACGGACTTCCCAACTAGATCACTGGACCTAAACTTTGGCTACAGGAAAAAAAATCACAAAATGTATTGTCTGTCCTCAGAGTGCGTATGTCTGGTTTGGGCTCCCTCACTTGCTGATGCCTGTGCAGTGGACAACATACCCAGATGCACACAGGACCATGATAGCCAGCTCATCTAGGCCAGCAGAGGAGATTGAGTGGATGGAAAGCAAAAAAGGTTGGACAAGTGTCTTGGTCAAGCTTTGCAGTGAATGTCTCTATCTGTGGATACACCGAAGCAGACGTGGTCAGTCAATAATCTTGGAAAGAATCTCTCAACCCTGGTGCAACAAAGCTGATAGCATATCAGAACTATCAAAATCACTCAAGTAACACTCTTGGAACATTCTTAGAGACCCATTTGGGGTATGCAAGATGTCATAAGCTGACCATCTTCTGTCCCTGTGTTCTGATACAGTCCGACAACAAGCAGCAACTCTTCCCCCTCTGTGGACACGGAAGGGAAAATAAAAGTAAAAAGAAGAAAACAAAGAAAAATAAAGATGTGTGATATGTTCTTTGTTAATGCCTTGACCCTGCTCGCCCTAACCAGAGGCCAAATGAGCGTGCACTTCTCTCAGCTATGTGCACAACATTAAAAATAAAGAAAAAAACTAATGAATTGAAAAGATCAATTTTGAAAGAAATTATGAATTGTGAAAGAAGGTCCAGCCTCTAGAGTGTGTGATATTGAAGTTGTTTTCAGCATAAAACTGTTTACTCTTAGTAAAAAGATACCTATGTAAATCTCATGGTAACCACAAAGTGAAAAATTTATTGTACAAACACAGTGAGAATTGAATATAAGCAGTACTGTGGAAAACCACAGATTCAGAATAATAAGTCACAGTGAAGAAATCAATTTATAAACAACAAATAAACAATTAACAGAATAACAGCATTAAATTTTTAGCAATCAATAACCCTCATGGAAACACTAGTCACTGCCATGTAAAATTGTTTGCTTTTCACTTGAATTGCCTCCAACTGGTCATATCTTTTAAAAACTGCCCTTGCAACACACATGAATAGAATATCTTAGACAGTAGGGCACAATGTTTAGGAATTAACTGAGACCCTCACAGTTAATAAGGAAACAGGTAGACCTCAGAGGATACTGTACTTTAAAAGCTATAAACCAGTGTCTGTGCCACTGACCATGGTCAAAGGAAAGTCACAATGTGTTTGTCTAATAAAAACCACTTGGGAAGAGAAAACACTGGTCCTCAGAACCACTGACCCAGGAACCATATTGGAACTGTATCTCCAGAAAAATGCAACCTTTTTGTCCCCTGGGACTTTCAATGATAATGAAAACTAACTAGGTTGCTGGATCCCCTTGGTAACCTCCACAGCTCTGGATGCAACACAAAAACCTTTAGTCTCGCTTAGTTATGTGATTTCACAAAACAAGTGATCCTAGACAGAGAAGGAAAGGGGAGGCAACAGAAGGCCTGATCAAGAGCCAAGGCTGTCTACTTAATAGGACACAGAAACCTTTCTCTACAAAGTATTCTGAAGACAGGTCTTCGTGGTACATCTCCACCTCTTCCTTGGTATTGACTGTATATGGTCAGGATCTAAGGAAACATTCTGAAAGATGATACTATATAAATGGAAATTTTCTACTTAATTCATTATCTCCTTAATTCATTATCTTTCCATATTGCCACCCAGCTCCAACCTTCAGCCCATGGAAAAAAAAATAAATAAACTCAGTAAGGAAGATGTTAGGTTTCAGTCCTCCAAACCTTTTTAGTCTATTTATTCTTTGTAACGTCATTATATCCTCAAGGTTAGATTTTGAAATCTTAGTACTGAAACTTAAAAAGAGGTATGGTTTGCAATTTTTTAAAATTTCTTTATAATTTGGTAACAAAAATAAGTTTGACATCTTCATTTGTTGTTATTTTATATGGGCTCATCTTTTTGTTGAATATATTTTAATTTGATTTTTATTTGTATAAGATGAAAAATTTCATATAAGTGGATTTAAGAAAATAAGGCAACTTCCTACCCTTGCTCCTCCTTCCTTTCAAAACTTTTTTTTCATTTCTTCCTACAATGATGTACTTTTAGTTTACTTTAGTCATCACAAACTTAAACATCCACTAAATGAAGAATTCAACAAGTAGTAAGCAGAAAAACTATGGTTCTTCAAGAGTATAGGCAAGGGCTATAGCCAATAATCACATTTCTCCCCAGCTGCAGGCAACTGCCTAGGTTGCATTGTACTAAGCAAGTGTTAAACTGCTGGGAGAAACAAAGCTAATACCTGGAAGGCACCCTGGGCCTGCTAATGCCAAATTTGTGTTAACTATACCAGTGTGCCAGCATAGTTGCTTATTCTGTTATGTTTGTTTAAAAATTGAGGGAGTGGGGCAGATGTGTGTACACTAGCAGACAGTGTCTGGGGATCCATGCACAAGGATGCTTGTGGACCCTGGGTAGGCAGGCAGAGTCTTAGTGGCAATGTACACTGTCTGAGGACTAAGCTTGTGACCTGCTCATGGACTTTGGGATCTGTGGATTGCTCAGCATAGTGGATCTGGACATATGTGGGAGGGAGGACTTCTGAGGCAGAATGGTATAGGTGAGGAGTGACTTCTGAGGGACTTCCACCAACCAGGCTACTGCAATGGGGGTAAAATAGAGGGCTGAGACTGGGTGATTGAAGGGAGGGAAATTGGAGGACATTTGGGGGCCAAATCAATGTACATGCCCACATAGGAGACCTAAACTGGGATTGTTGATACTAGCCATTGCCTACTGGTGCACATGAATGCCATTGCTGGGGGCCTGCTTGGTAGGGCTTGACCACCATACCAACCAGTGAGTGACAAGGCATTTTGGACCATGTCAGCTTGGGCCATGACACTAACCAGCATGCTGGAGAACTGGGCCTTGGGGCAGATTCTGTGGGGTGATCATGGACTCACTCCCATGGGACTGCCATACCAGCTGGTTTGCTTGAGGTATGGGGAGGATGATAGGCTGACCTAGGCATGTACATGGAACCCAGTGACATGCATGGGTACCAGGGTTGGAACAGCCCAAGCTGGTCCAGGCTGTAGCACCCACAGGCTCATCCAAGAATTAGGTGTGGGGTGGGCTGCAACATCCACCAGCACACAAAGGCCAAGACTGAGGGTTGGGGGTTAAGACTATGCCAGGTAACAGCCTAGCACTTGCTAGCACATGTGAGATCTAAATATGGGAGTGAGCCTAGTAGAGGAACCTGGGAAACTCCTCTGGTGGGTCATACCTCCTGCTGGTGAATATGTGAGTCAGGGAAGGGTACTGGTTAGGCCAGGCAGGCCTGCTTCACTTGTCAGCAGGTGTGTGTGTTGGCTCTGGGAGTGTGAACTGGCCATGACCAGGCTAAACCATAGCATACTGGCATGCACAGGAGCCAAGCTGTGGTGTGGGCCATACTGGGCTGGGCTGGGCTGGGCTGGGATAGGTTATCACACTGCACAGTTTTCAAGACAGTCAGGGATGGGGGCAGGCTGGGAAGGGCTAGGTTGCAGCAACTACCAGCAAGAGTTGAAACGGGACAGACTAGGCAGACCACGGCACAGCATCAAATGGCAAAGGCCATGCTGGGTGATGGGTTATGCTGGGCTGGGTCGGAGCAGACACCAGTACACACAGGATTTGTGGCTGGGAGTGAACCTGGTTAAGAAGATAGGCAGATGCCCCTACTGGGCTTCGGTTCCCACTGGCAAGCATGAGAGCCAGAATGAGGGCAACGGCCTGGGCTTTACATTGCTGCAGTATTTCTTAGCCTGGGTGTGGACTGGAACTGGGATGTTCCAAACTGAACTAGGCTCCAGCACCCACTGGTGCTTGCAACAGTCAGAGTGGGTGTAGGACAGGCTAAACTGAGTCTCTGTATATGCTGACCCATGAAAAGCTAAGTCTGGGGCTGAACCAGGCAGAACTGAGCTGCAGTCCCCAACATTAAGTGCCCCATTCATTAAGTGAATGTGGGTATGGACTCATAGACAAGGCTGCTGTATCTGCCAGGACATGAGGTGGCCAAGTCAGGCTAGGCCTGGAACCCAATGGTGTGCACAAGATCTACAACTGGGAGGTGATCTGATAGAGGAGCTTGTGGAACTCCTCTGTCAGCAAACAGTCCCCGTAGGTAAGTGCAAGAACCAAGGCTGGGATCAGCCCAGAACAAGCCAAGTTACAGTACATTCTGGCATATATATTGCTCATATCTTGGGGCAGGCCAGGCTGGGCCAGTTCATAATACCCACTGGCAGATGTGAGAAGCAGGATGGGGTACAGGAGAGGTTGGGTGGGGCTAAAATACCAGCTAGTTCGTGTTAGGGTCAGGACTGGCTGGGCTAGGCTGAAGCACTCATGTGAGCTGGAAGTGGGTGCAGGCATGGCCAAGCCTGGTTGTAGTACACACTGGTGAATACTGAGGTGAGGCAAGCCATGCCAGGCTGGGTCGCAGCACCTACCAGCACACAGGACATGGGATGAGGGGCAAACTCTAGTGGGGCTAGATGAGCTCCCCTGCTGTGCCACTGCTCCTGCTGGTGAGTGTTAGAGCTGGGACTGGGGGCAGACCAGACTGGGCAGGGCTACAAAGCCCATTGTCCTGTATATTTGCTGGGTTAGGGGGAAAGCCAGGCTGGGCTAAGCAACTATCTATGAGCCATGCATGAGCCAGAGTGTAGGCTGATTGAATTTTGCTGCAGCATTGACTAGCAGGTGCTGGGACTGAGAGCAAGTTCTCTCAGGCTAGACCATGGAACCACCTAGAAAGTGCATGTGGGGTTGGGAATGGACCCAATAGGGGAAATTGTGGGTATCCTTCTGATATGCTGCAGGTGAACATGAGAACCAGGGCTTGGCTGCATAGGTAGTGGCACCTGCCAGCATAAATGTGGGCTGGCTAGTGGGGTCAGTTGGGCTGAGCTATGCTTTAACACCCAAAATGTATATGGAATGCTGGACAGACTGGATAAGTCTGCTGCACATACTGGAAGGAGCTGGAACCAGGGCTGAAGGCAGGCCTGGTGGGGGCTATTGGAGGTCTATCCAACTAGGTTTGTGTGGGAATCAGGGGCAAAGAGGTCACTGAGTCAATATGATGGCGACTAATAGTCAAGGTCACTGGGTTACCTATGGCAAGCAAGATGGCAGCTACGGAGACAGAGCTCTGGGTGTGAACCAGGGCAGGAGTCACGTTGTTTCAAAGAAAAGCTAATTGGCCAGGGCCATTTCACTCACCTACCCTTGGCCTATGGGAGGTGGCTTCCGCAGTCAAGCTCCTAGTAATTGGCTCCTAGTTTCTCCCCTCCTGGAGTTTCTGAAATCCCTGGCCTAAGGCTATTGCTTACCCTATATAAGGAATTGAATTTCCCCCAATAAATTGGAACTGCTTAGACAGAACCTCTGTCCATCTGTTTGTCTCTTGCAGGCCGGGAGTGCTGGGTGGTGGGCAGCAGGCTCAGCCCCTCTGGCAACGGGGTAGTGGAGGAATCTGTGGGGGAGACCCCGCAGGTAGTGGTTCCCACTAGTCTGTGTGAGGGTCGAGTGTGTGATGGGCAGGGCAGGGCTGGGCTGCAGCATCCGTTTTGCATGTGAACTGGGGCTGGGGACAAAACTGAGCAAATGACTGCAACTACCAGTATGTGTATAGGTTGATAATATGTTATAAACTGAGCTGAACCCGACATTGGCTGGAACACACAGGAGTCACATCTGGAGTCACCTCTGGTGAGATTTCTTTGCCCTCCTCACCAACACCCGACTGGATCCCTGGACTCAGAACTCTAACCATGGGGAAAATCACAAGCTCTGTGATCTGACTGTGGAGTGCATTTCATAACTGGATCTTCTTGGTTGCTGATGTCTGTGCAGTGGAGAGCACACCCAGATGCTCATGGGGAACATGACAACCAGTTCATTGAGGCCTACAGAGGGTGTCTAGTACCAGGGATTGTAGAATAAATTGGACAGTTCTCATGGTCAAGCTTCGACAGTGAATATCTCGGTGTGTGAAGACTCTGGTGAGCTTTGTCAGCAAATGGACCTTGGAAGGATTTCTTCAACCTTGAAGCAATGAAATCAATAAAATGTCATAACCATCAAAACCACTAAACTCAGAACATGCTTCACATCAGGGACCCTGGGATAACATTGAGTGGTCATCCCACATTTTTGGCTACTGATTCAGCTGGGATGCTGGGAGCAGCCCATTCCCATTCCCTCCCCACTTTTCCCAGATATAAGAATTAAGAAGGAGATTGGAGGTAGCTGTCTCATCTAATTTGCCCCATTCCTGGACCCTCCCCTTCCTAATATTTGGTACTTATGTGCATTCATTCCTCTCGACTATGTAAGCATCATCAAAAACAAAATGAATTAATTATTTAAAAAATCAGATCTCAAAATGTGAGAGCTGACAATGAGACTAAAGAAAACAAGTATAAAGAAAACAGAAAGAATATAATCTGGCAAGACCAACCAATTCACTAAAGACTACCATTAACTTGATGAACTTGAAATTTACTAATGGTAACCATAGCAACAGTAAAATGCATACCAAGCCCTACTCTGAGTTACAACATAACTTTCTTTTAAACCACATAAATCACACAAGGGAAGGCATATTGACCTTTAAGTGTAAACATCTTTAACTTTAGCATTTACTGTCTGACAAAGCTGCTTAGGTTATATGACACAAAGAGACAAGACTAAAGATACTTCCATAAAACAAGCAACCAGAAACACATCCACGTGGCAATGTTTGTAGCAAGCTGCAGAGAGACTTTAAAATAACTGTGATTAAATTGTCAAAGGATCTTACATAAAAGAGCTGAGAAATGCAATATCAAATGGAAGCTTAGAGGAAAGAGGTGGAAATTTTATGACAAAATAAAATGGGTATCCTGGGTGTTAAGAATATTGCAAAACATGTGGAGACTACCTGGAAGTCTTAGCACTATCATTCAGACAAAAGAATCAGAACATTTGAAGATGGATGAAAAGAAATTCTACATGCTCAAAGATGAAAGGAAAAAGAAAATTGAGCTTCAAAATTGGTCTAGGAAAATGTCAGAAGAGCTGACATTTGAGTTATAGGAAACTGAGGGCAATGGAAGAGAACATGACAGAAGAAAATTGGCAATAAATAATGGCAAAATGTTGACCAAAATTAATGACAAATATAAAACTATATATCAAAAACTCATACAAAGCAAATATTATATAGATAACTCAGCATATCATATGCAAATTTCCATAAATCAATGATCAAGAAAAAGTATGAAAGAAAGCAGAAAAATACAGCACATGATATGCAGAAGAACCAGAAACCATTCATTTTTAAATTAGCTTAAGTTGCTGACTTGAGAATTTTCATCCTAACAAGCAGTTAGTTAGTGAGAAAGACCCTTCCAAGTAGTACTTTGACTATATCCTGAACATTTAGCATGTTGAATTTTCATGTGCATTCAGTTCAAATTTATCAATGTTTTCCTTTTTACTTATTTATTCTGCAGACTTCTGATACAACCACATTGGAAGTAGATGGTATTTTTACTGGATTCATGTCCTAACTGTGGGTAAGTTAAAGAGGAAATAATTGTATATGCACATTTAAATCTTCTTGAAACTGTTTCCTATATACAAGTATGGATTAGAAATTCTGAAAACATATGTATGCTGTTTGAATAAATAAGTCATTGTTTTGCAGGTGTTGAAAGCAGACTCACTTCTGTCTGAGAAAGAAGTTAAAAATAAAGAAAGAATATAACTTATGGTGCTGTATTGGAAACAGAGATATCACTCAACTTCATATGAGATAGCTAATATAAACACACATATTCATATATAAATATCCATAAGCCCAGAGAAAAAACAGACAAAAATGTGTGTATATACATAAACGTTTCTGTAAACATATTTGTGGAGTATGTATTCATTCATGGAAATGACGCACAGGCAGTGATATACCAGTAACAATGAGACATCAGAACATACCAGAAACAATGAGGCACCTAGTCATTGATTTCTAAGTTACAGTTTCCCAGTGAAAGAAATCAAGGTTTCCTGGTTATTGCAGTTCGGAAGCAAGGAAAATATTTGGTTACTATGGGTATCTGGAGGTCCTGGAACTTAAGATACAATGAAATAGAAACAAAACTTAAAAGTCAATTCTAAGGATAAAAAGTTCTCTGGGGCAGGAGGTCCAGCAACGCCCAGATCACCTGGCTTAGGTCCTTGGGCCCACCCATACATTGGATGCCAGGTCCATGGGTCCTAGCAGTGGGGTCTGGCAGTGTCCAGGTCACCTTGCCCGGGTCCTTGGGACTGCCTATGATAACTGCTGCTCGTCAGTGGAAAAGACAGAGCAGTGGATGGCAAACCTTGATGCACATGGAGAATATGGCTGCCCATTGGGCCTACCGAGGACATCTGGTACCATAAGAGAGGAAGGCGAACAGAACAATAGGACAACTACCCCAGCCAAAGGTTAACAGTAAAAATTTGGATGGAGACTCTAAGGTTGCCTATGTCAGTCAATGGACACTGGAAGGGTTTCCTCATCCTTAGATTGGAAAGATTTACAGCATTTCAGAACTATCAAAACGACCTGGGCAGAAACTTCGTTGCATATACCATATCAGGACACTGGGTTAATATTGGGTAACCATTCCCAATTGCCACGTATTGGGGCAATTGGCTGGGTATGGCTTCTCGCCTGATCTCCCACCTTTCCCCAGAAACAGGAAGAATAAATAGAAAATTTGGGTAAAAAAAGAATAAAAAGCCAACATAAAAAACATAGGGGAAATAATATATGAAAAGAACAGAGGAGACAACTTCATTAAGTTTAAGACCTAAGTACACAAATTCAGAGAACAAGAGATATTACAGTATACACCACAGAGATTATTGGAGATTACAATGAATAAGCAAAAATATAATAATCTGATAAAAATAAACAATTTCTTAGGCACATATATTCCACTAATATTGAATCATAAATTAATAGGATGCTTAAGCAGATCAATAAATAGTGACAATGAATAATATTCTCCCAGCAAAGAAAAGCCTAGGATCACATTGGTTACTGTTAGCAACAGAAGCAGAACAGAGAAATGGAGAGATGGAGAAGGAACTGACAGCCAAATCAGATTTATTATCAAAGAGAAAAATAAATCCGCAGAGGATGTCTGACTGAAAGCTTAAAGGGAGTGACCATGTGGGAGAGGCCTAGTCTTTCAGCAAGGTGGCTTTTTGTAGTTTGGAATCTTAGGGGTGTTTCTAGGAGTTACTCCAAGAAAGCAGAGGAGTAGGTGGAGATTGACCAGCTTTTCCAGGGCATCTCAACCTTGACCAGTCTTGTTCCCTGGGGGCAAGGACATCAGAGACTCTGATGGAACAGGTTACATATGATCACTTGAAATACATTATGAAAAATCCCTATTTACTATCCAAAAGGCGTAACGCCCAAACTCCTGGGTTTGATACCTTCAGTTTCATGCTGAATTCTACTTAACATTCAAATGATAATCATGATCGATTCTTCTTAAGTAATTGCAAAAAAATAGAAAGATCATCCCATGAAAAACGAATTGCTGTGCTATTAAAAGTCAGATGAGTGAATGATGACAAAAGATACAATCTAGTGTATTTGATAAATAAGCAGATGCGAAATCATCAGCAACATATTAGCAAACCAAATCCAGCAGAACGTTGAACACACACAGAGTGATCCAGTAGAATTTATCCCTAGGGTACAAGAATGTTTTAACACATGCAAATCACTAGATGCAATATATTACACCACAGAACGAAAACCAAAAATATTTATCATCTCCACTGACGCAGAACTGGCACTGAGTAAATTCACTAAGCATCAAGAAAAAACTCTGTACAAGTGGCACACGTTTATAAGGAACGCATGTGAATATAATAAAGATCATATATTGCAAAACAATAGCTAGCACGTTATTACATGCAGCACAACTCAAGTGTGTCCTCTGAATTCTGTAACAAGACAAGGATAACAACTTCTAGCATTTTTATTCAATAAATGTATGAATGTCTGGGCAAATCAAATGTAAGAGGCATTCTGTACTAAAATGCCAATTATATTTTTACAGAACTAGAGAAAACACTAAAATATATATGTATGTGTGTAGATGCCCTTAAACACCAAAGCAACATTGAGCAAAAACAACAAATCTTGCGTTAGTTTAAAATATATTTTAAATAGATAGTATTTAAAACTGCAGTATTGTCATTAAAAAAGACATACTTGACCAACAAAATACAATAACAGAGTTTGTGGGAATGCAAACTAGTACATCCATTATGAAAAATAGTGTGTATATTCATCAAACACTAAATGGTTCTACATATGAGCTAACCATACAACTGTTAGGACTATAACCCAAGGAAATGAAGCAAGCATATGAAAGAGATACCTACACTCCCATGTTTATTGTACTTCATCTCACGATAGCAAAAATGCAGAATCAACCTAAATACCTATCATCTGATAACTGGATAAAGAAATTATGGCATATATGCACAGTGGACTATCAATCTTCAATAAAAAAGAATAAAATCCTGATGTTTGCAACAAAGTGATTGAGAGATTTGAGCATTTTTCCACATAAAGAACTGGTCACTGAAAACACGAAAAAGATTTATTCATTTGAAAGTCAGAGCAACAGAGAGAGGGAGAGGAGAGACAGAAAGAGAAACAGAGACAGAGATAAAGACACACACACACACACACACACACAGAGAATTTTTTATTTGGTTGGAGCCAGATTCCAAGAACTCCAGCTAATCTCCAGGGTGGGTGCCAGGGGCTCAGACGCCTGGGCTATTTTCTGCTGTCTTCCCTAGTGAATTAATCAGAACAATCGAGACTGAAATCACTGTGAAAATACAAAATGTTGAAATTCCCAACAGTGTCTTTGCCTATTGCAGTAAATTGTAGCCACAAGAAATGTTAATTTTTTGAGAAAATTAGATTTTTTTGAATTTTTATTTTGAATTTTATGGTACAATTCCACAAAGTCTGGGGTTTCCCCCCTAAATTTCCACCCCTGATTGATTTTCCCAATGTGTACATATCGTTACAATAGCATAGTTCTTCATAAGGAGTTATAATTCCATCGGTACGCTATTTAAGCGTGACACCCTGATGTTGCTGGTACAGACAATGTCAGTCCATAATCCCATTGTCAGATATGTACAACAGTTTCACTGGGAGTCCATCTTTGATTTGGATGTAAGGGTGCATATTGCAATGTATCTTTACATCTGGATCTGGTAGTCTCTACTCCATCACTATATATTCTGTTAAATGAGAAGCCAATGAAGTAAGCTCAAGAATAGGTATGACGTTAAAACAACAACAAAAATTTACATCATCACAAAGTTGAAAAAGCACACCACTGAATAACCAACATATAGGTGACAAAAAGAAAAACATAAAAGCCTAATTTACATGATGCTTTCCTTTTATTAGAGAGAACATACGATATTTGTCATTTTGGGATTGACTTACTTCACTGAGCATATTGTTTTCTAGTTGGGACCATCTAGTTACAAATGGTATAATTTCATTCTTTTTAATTGCTGAGTAATATTTCACAGATAGATATACCACACTTTATTCAACCACTCCTTTTTGGACAGGCATCTGGATTGTTTCCATGTCTTTGCTATTGTAGATTCTGTTGCTGTAAAAAGAGGATTTACAGATCCCCTTCTCACAGGCAATTTTCATTTCTATTGGGTATATTCTTAGGAGCGAGAGAGCTGGATTATATGGCAGGCTCATTTGCAATTCTCCAAGCACTCTCCATACTGCTTTCCATAGCAGTTGCACTAGCCTGCACTCCCACCAGAGTGAAGTATGGTACCTTTCTCTGCATATCCACTCCAGCAGGTGTTGTTAGTAAAGCTCTGAAAGAAGGCCAGTCCCATTGGAGTTAGGTGATACCTCAATGTGGTTTTCATTTGTGTCTCCCTGATGGGTAGGGATCTTCAGCATCTTTTCATGTCTGTTAACCGTTTTAATCTGTTCTTTTGAAAAATATTTGTTCATTTCTTTTGCATAATTTTTCCGAATGAAACTGTTGTACATTTCTAGACAATGGGATGCTGGACTGTTTGACATTGTCTGTACCAGAAATGTACACATTGGGAAAATCAGTCGGGGGGTTAGAATTTAAGAGGGGGTGATCCCAGATTCTATAGAATTGTACCATAAAATTCAAAATTCAAAATAAAAATTAAAAAAAAAAGAAATGGGAATGGGAAAAAAAAATCTTCTTAGAAAAGATGCCAAAAGCACAGGCAGTCAAAGACAAAATAAACAAATGGAAAATACCAAGTTAAAAAGCTTCTGTACAGCAAAGGAAACCATTAACAAAGTGAAAAAGCAACCAACAGAATGGGAGAAAATTTTTACACACTACAGAAGTGAAAGGGGACTAATATCTAGGATCTACAAGAAGCTTAAAAAACCTACGGACAGAGAAAATTAGATATTTTTAACCTAGGTAGACATTAAACAGTGTAAACATATATGCAAACATTATATGATCTCTCATAAACATGTAGTTTTATGTGTTCCTAAAAGTATTTGTAATTAGCAAAAATTTTAAAATAAAATAAAATTTGAAAACAAATTTGAGTTGGTTAAAGACTAAATTATGTTGTATAGAATTTTGTTGAAAATTTTTGTTTTTTCTTTTGACTTACTGCCTTAGGAGATGGCAGGCACAAGATTACAGATATAAATACCCTAAACAAAACTAATAGTTTAGATACAATTCTGAAATTCTTATTTATGAGCTAGTCTTATAAAAATTTATTTTGGAGCCCAGAGCGGTAGCCTAATGGCACACCAGGATTCCATATGGGGACCAGTTCTAATCGCAGTAACCCTGCTTCCCATCCAGCTCCTTGCTTGTGGCCTGGGAAACCAGTTGAGGATGGCCCAAAGCTTTGGGACCCTGCACCCACGTGGGAGACCTGGAGGAGACTCCTATCTCCTGGCTTCGGATCGGCACCACTCCAGCTATTGCAGCTGCTTGGGGAGTGAATCAGCAGAGAGAAGATCTTCCTCTCTGTATATCTGACTTCCCAATAAAAATAAACTATAAACATATATATATATATATATATATATATATATATATATATATATATTTATAGTGAGGGACATTTCATTGACATAATCATTTCTTAGAATATTCTTCTGAAGAAAGTTCCACAAGGACATTATATAATTTTGCTTTGTGTCTCAGTATGGCACTGGAAATTGGCATTGACTGTGTATTTAAAATACAGAAACACAGTTATTTTTAATGCTTTTATACTCTGTAACCATAGTATCTTTTCCATGATAGGTTGTTCTCCAACTAAACAGTTTTAGTGTTTGACATTTACTGTTGAAAATATTTGAAAGTTTTCTCTCTAAATTATTTCATATTTAATAGTCGTTTCACATATGGCAGTTTGAAATCTTTAGCTTGGATCAAATGTTAAAAAATAAAACTTTTAAACAAACTGGGGGAGAGCACTGAAACTCATATTAAAATGAGCAAATTATGTGACTTTTCATGTTCACTAATTTCAGTTACTTAAAAGTCAGCAACAGTGAGAGATAGATTACCATCTGGTGGTTCATTCCACAAATGTATGCAATAGCCAGATCTACCTGGATTGAAACTTGAATTTGGACCTCCCCCTGGGTCTTCTGCTGGCATTGCAAATATCCACACAATTGGGCCATCATCTAATGCCCTCTATGATGTAGTAGCATGAGACTATTTCAACAGCAGAGCAGCTAGGACAATCAGAATTTCAATATAGGACATGAAATTCACAACACTTTTCTAAGACTTCTAGTGTCCTCAAACTGGAAACTGAAATGCAGTGCAAAAGGCAGCTTTTTAATATATTAAGATGCAGAATGAATTTCCAGCAAAGAGTAAACACATAGCCTGTATGTAATATGCAGCTGACTTCTTTTACAAGTGCTGAGCAAGAATAAGTTTTGAAGGTGAAATTGTAAATCATCAATGAAGCTAAAAGCCGCCTGTCATAATACCATGATGATTTCCTCTTCCATTACATCCCGGGGCAGGAAATGATCACAGATTCCTAGGAAAACAAAATTTTAACTACCAAGAAAGCTCAAATTTTACATCAATGTAGATTTTAATGCATGGTGGTGGACATTCAGTGACTGCTTGCACGTTTGAATGGATCTTTGATTAACAATGGTATGGTAACGAATAATATGCATTTTTTAACAGGATAGCATTCAACATTATTAGGAGATTAAGGCATTAAGTGAATGACTGTATATTCTGGTTAGTATTACACATTGTGCTGCAAATGCCTGTGAGGTTATTTTCAATGTAGGGGTTTATATAATTTTTTCTCATTTTGCCTTGCTTTGTGTTTGAAGTATTAGACAAGTAGTCATCTGTGGAAAATCATTTAGTCATTATTTTACCTGAAGTGATAATGGTTTCTTGGAGTCCTTCATGGCCCTAACTGTGCTTTTCTTCAAGTGTCATTTTAAAATTTAAGGAGAAATGAATCCCAGAGATTACAGCAGTAAAAATGGAAAATTGATCTACTATTATCGGTATTATTCCAATCTCTAACAACTTACTGTCTTTTTGCTTAGCTTCTCCACTTTTAAATGGAGACAATATTAAAAAAAAGGAATAATAATTTTCTTGAAAGAATATAGTACCTTCAACAATGCAATGCCTCTTATTAAACTACTGACAGTTAAAATATAAATTCTTTGGAGAGAGCATTTTGAGGGATGGGGTGTATATCAGCTTGAGTGTGTAAATTGTTTTCTGTGTTTTCATTTTCCTTGTAAAGAAAATTAACTGGATTCTCTTATCTCTATAAGATAAATCGAAATGTCATTAAGATGTCTGCCAACCTAAATGAAAGCAATCTTATTTTATATAGGACTCTTATTAACTAGAACTTATATATTTTCCTGTAGTCTAGAATTTCTCCTTCTCCAATGAACCTACTTTTGCATAGTATTACTAACTCAAGACATGTAAAATCAGCTGCTGCTCTTATGTATGCTTTACAGACTTACCATTTTGATATTGGAACCACATGATAGTGAATTCAGCAAGAATGAGTTCTGATGAATTTTTAAAAATCGTGCTTTATTTGTCTTATGGGGCAGGGCAAGTATCCTAGTACCTTTTGTTGGGCAGAAAGGAATAGTTAATATTTACATTTGGAAAGCAGAAAATGAAATAGATACACTGAAACTCTTGGTTATGTACAAACCTGGAGATCAACTCATTTCCATGAACTTAGCCCATTGAATGCTGTGCTTCACGTCTTTCATGTGTCACAAGTTTGGCGTTACCATCTCGTATACCCCAGTGAGAATCTGAAATCTGATACTGCAACTTAAGTCGGAATCTGATTTTATAAAAAGAGCATGTTTCGACAATTATTTGTCCCAACAAATTTGAACCTCTGGCTAGAACACCAGCATCCCCTATGGGGTGGACTGGGTTAAGGTCCTTGTTCAACTTCCTATCTCAGATTCTTGCCAATGTGTATCCCAGGACATATCAATAATAAGTCAAGTGCTTGGTCTCTGACACTCTCTTAGAAGATCCACATTGAATTCCTACCTCCTGACTTCAGCCCAGTAAAGCAGGGCTGTGCTGTACTAGGCATTTGGGACAGAGAACCAAAGTCACACTAAATTCCTTTCCTCTCTTTCAAATAAATAATAAATCATCAGGTAGCTATTTTTATATATAGTGAAATAATCTAACTTCAGAAAACTGCACATGAACAAATATTCCTTCTTTGACTAGTGGAAACTTAGGGTCCCTTTGGAACAAATTTAGATACACCAACTTGGTTTTAAATAGATTCCATTCAGTTGAATAAATATTTGATAAGCAAGCACTACATGCTGGACACTATGTTTATGGAGTGGACTCAAGAGGAAACAATTGAAATTCCTGCCTTGAAGATGTTCAGTTTTGTGGCTAAGATAGATAAGGTAAGCCACAGTTTAAACACTACACATGATGTTTGAATGTTACAGAGGAGTGATGCCTTGTTGGTCTTGAATAAGAAGGGCGATACTAGAGAACTTGCTTTTTGACCCAGAGGCTGAATCCGGAAAGTTACACAGAAATGAACTGCAAAAGACAGAAAGCACTTCCTCTGTGATACCCGTCAAAGTTCTGGGATGAAAAGCACTCCGTGTTTTAAGTCTACTAGTAACTCAAAACAAACAAATAAACAAACAAACAAAAATAGAAGAAGCTTAAAAGCAAAGGAGATTATTGGCAGGCATTGTGGCACAATAGTTTAAGCTGTTTCTTGGAATGCTCATATCTCATATCTAAGTACCAATTTGAGTTGCAGCTACTGCACTTTGGATCCAGCTGATGCATATGGGAGGCCAGTGGAAGGTGGTTTAGGCACTTGACTCTTTGCTACACACTTGGGAATTCTGTGTGGAATTACTTGTTCCTGCATTTGGCCTGGACCCTAAAAGACTTGTGGGCATTGGTGGAATGAATCAAGGAATGGAAGAATCTCTTTCTCCCACATCCTCTTTCTTCCCCTTCTCTGTCATTCCGTCTGTGTAATAAGTAAGTATGTATATATTACAAATCAAAATAAAGATATTTAAAATATAGAAGATATGGAAGAATGTAGAAATTGAACATTCCCAAATTGACTGTCTTCTTTACAGCTGTGTTGATGCTCACATGCTAGTTTATGCTTGGCTTTAAATTTGAGATACAAAGCTGAATTTTAAAATGAAGACAACGTATTTATATTTATTTGTTCATGAGATTTTTAAATGGGCAGCAGATTGAAGACATCACATAGTTGAAGATGTGTATGTGTGTGTGTGCATATGTCCATATACACAACATGAATATAACCCTATTTTTATGAAACTTATTAAGACAAATCAGCTTTGTTTTTTTTAAGATTTATTTATTTTTATTACAAAGTCAGATATACAGAGAGGAGGAGAGACAGAGAGGAAGATCTTCCATCCGATGATTCACTCTCCAAGTGACTGCAGTGGCCTGTGATGCGCTGATCCGATGCCGGGAACCAGGAACCTCTTCTGGGTCTCCCATGCGGGTGCAGGGACCCAAAGCATTGGGCCGTCCTCGACTGCTTTCCCAGGCCACAAGCAGGGAGCTGGAGGGGAAGTGGAGCTGCTGGGATTAGAACCGGTCCCCATATGGGATCCCCGGGGCGTTCAAGGCGAGGACTTCAGCCGCTAGGCCACGCTGCTGGGCCCAAGACAAATCAGTTTTACACACATTTGGTCAAGTCTTTTGGCACTTAATTCCTGTGTTCCTAGTGTCTGCTAAATTTCATTTCTCACTGTTTCTCTACAATTGATTTTTAACATTGTATTTTTTTGGGGGGGGCATCACTCACAAAGAGTACATAATTTTTTTAACTCGTAGGCACGTTTGATCAGAGGAAAACTCAGACATTTTAGGGAAAGAGCAAATAAATTCACACACTCAGTTACTGTGTCAGATGGTCATGAAGTCAGTATAAATTTGTTAGGTAGACATCAAGAATGTGCTAACCAATGAGCTAACATGAGCTAAGGTAAGAGCTGTACAATTGTATTTTAAAGAAAGTTAAATAGAAGATATAAATATGCAATTGCTATAAATATTAAAACCTGTCTGTGTTAAACAGTGTGACTAATGCTTTGTGGTGATTATCTGATTTGATCCTGAAAGCAATGGTACTACAGTATTTTTTACTACTTTATTGGAGAGAGGAAAATATGAGATTGGCCTATAAGTCTGAGTCTATAGTCTGTTTTGCCTTCAACCATTATGTGTAGAGAATTATGAGGTCATGAGCAACCTTGAGAATGAGCTAGTCCACTTCTACTGTGTGTACAAGAGCAGGAAAATGAGAGGTCATTTTTCATTTAAACAGTGTTTTCTAAGCCTTCCCCTTGAATATAAATTGCACAGGTATTGGTGTAGCAACTTACAAAGACCGAAGAGCATGTGTGCTTCTGTAACCAACATACAATACGACAATACCAATTTTTAGGAAGTCATTAAATCTTGGAGGTTTTTGAATAGCAACAAAGAAAATTTATATTGTTCAAAGACTATGCTTAGGTTAGTTCTTTAGTCAGGCATCATGTAGACTTAAAGTCTTAGGTAGAAATGAAATCTGTAAAAATCAATGCAGGTGGGGCCCGGCGGCATGGCCTAGCGGCTAAAGTCCTCACCTTGAAAGCCCCGGGATCCCATATGGGCGCCGGTTCTAATCCCGGCAGCTCCACTTCCCATCCACCTCCCTGCTTGTGGCCTGGGAAAGCAGTCGAGGACGGCCCAAAGATTTGGGACCCTGCACCCGCATGGGAGACCTGGAGGAAGAGGTTCCAGGTTCCCGGCATCGGATCGGCGCGCACCGGCCGTTGCGGCTCACTTGGGGAGTGAATCATCGGATGGAAGATCTTCCTCTCTGTCTCTCCTCCTCTGTGTATATCTGACTTTGTAATAAATAAATAAATCTTTAAAAAAAAATCAATGCAGGTGCATAATTACTAAAAATTATTTCCTGTAAGGTTAGGCTGATTTGGTTGAGCCTAGTAATCAAAACAAAACAAAAAAAAAAGCTTCCACTATATATTGTGTGCAGCCAAAATCGTAACCTCAATAACCAGGTCTATCTATCAGTCTTGTTCTATTTCCAGGCACAGAGCGTCGTGGTACTTTTCCTCTGCCATGGGGCAGCAAATAGGGATTGTATTTATCTGACCTTAAGACTGCACATTCCCTCGGACAGTTTAGAGACATCACTATAAAGACAGTTGAGATAACATATCTGGTGGTTCTCATGGTGAACTTTTTCCAATCCAGAACTTTGAAGCAGCAGCCCTTGATTTAAAGGATATTTGTTACGGCATTCAAATCTGAATAGAGTTATTTTTCTAAGAGGATAACTGTTTTTGTTTGACCATTTGCAAGCCTGCTTCTTTAAAGTCCACAGATGGCAATGTTTTCAGGCAGTCTGATGACCTGCCAATCTCCCCAGGGACCTGCTGAAAGTCAAGGACAGCAGGGTTTCCTATTGGACCCCTAGTCTTCTCTTTTGTTGACAGAAAGGTGGTAACAGTCAAGGGGTGACAAATACCCAAAGTCAGTGTGGATGATGGCATGATGCCATTCATACAGTGAAAATACAGCTGCCTAGACCTGATCCAAGTCATTGTGACTGCTTGTAACTATTGAAATCCTGCTGATACATATTACTGACCCCTAGGTGTGAGAGGTAAATGAGAAGTTAGATTTTTCTACTTCAAACTGGTAAAAATGAAAGCTAGAAGGTACCAATGCTGTGTGGCAGTGACCTAGGTCGCTGCATGAAGTAATGTGATCCCATATGGGTGCTGGTTCAAGTACTGCTGTTCCATTCTCCATTCAGCTTCCTGCTCTCATGCTTGGGGAAGAAGATCTGGATGAACTATTCTTCTAGCTTCAGCCTGGTCCAGCCCTGGTTGTTGTAACCATTTGAGGGCTAAATTAGCAGAAGGAAGGTTTCTCTCTCTCTCTCTCTCTTTTTCTCTCTCTCTCTCTCTCTCTTTCATTTTTGATTTGAGTCTTGTTCTCACTCTCTTTTTGGCACTCCCTCTGCCTATCCTCACCCACAACAGCTCTTTCAACAACAACAACAACAACAACAACAACAACAACAACAACATGGTGAAAACAAAGCTCGAACTAAGCTCTGCCACATATGTAGGTACTTTGGAGCAATTAGGCGTTAAACAGACACACAAACACTTCTGCATGTGTGAGCAGTCGGCTATCAATATCCCTTGGATATTCAAGGAAAATTTCATCTCAAGACATATGTGACTTTAGCTAGTCCTGTTAATATTGAGTACTATGACACAAAATCTGCTGGATTCACTGGCTGGACATAGCACCATTTAAGAATAAGATCCAGGTAGTAATTTGTACAATGTAGGACCAAGAACTCAGCCAAGATCCATTTGGTATTCTGACAAATTACTCTATATTTCAGATCACCAGCGCATCATCAACACCATATTATTGCACTTTTTTAAAAAAAAACAGATCTATAATACTGGTTAAACAAATTTAGAAATTCTCATGCTGGGGAGACATATCTGAAACTTATAGTAGCTACATCTGGGATATGATTTTGGTGTTTGCTTTGTTTTATACTGTTAGGGGTTTACATTCCCTAGAGTGTATACTCCTCATTAGAGAATCTTGGATGCAGACCAAAACTAACATTAAAATGGGAAATTTGGTTCCCGGCACGGCAGCCTAGTGGTGAAAGTCCTCGCCTTGCACACACCCGGGTCCCATATGGGCACTGGTTCTAATCCCAGCAGCCCTGCTTCCCATCCAGCTCCTTGCTTGTAGACTGGGAAAGCAGTTGAGGACGACCCAAAGCCTTGGGAGCCTGTACCCACATGGGAGACCCAGAAGAGGTTATGGGCTCCTGGCTTCTGATTGGTTCAACTGTGGCTATTGCTATCTCTTTGAGGAAGCTGTTCCTCTCTGTCTCTCCTCCTCTCTATATATCTGACTTTCCAGCAAAAACTAAATAGATCTCTTTTTTTAATTGAAAATTTGTCAAGAACTCGAAAAAGTTTTTCCTGACTTCAAATTTCATGTGACATGTTTAACATAATCTTCCTGGTTTTCTTACAAACACAGTCCTGATTTCTTATTTGTTAACCATATTGACAGATTCTCCTAAGGGTTAAAATAAAGTTAAGCATGTAGTCAATCTGTTGACTATCCTTCGTGTAATGTTTTAAAATTGATTTAAAATCAAAAGTACGCTTTTTTTCCAATTGCTGTGTGAGCTTGAATAACTTGCCAAAGCCAAATCTATTTCCTCATCGGTTAAATGTGTGCCTCTTAGTGATTGTGATGATTGAATGGAATATCAAACACTTGTCCTAGACACAAAAGAGGGAGAAATAAACCAGGAACTCCTACAACAGAGATTACCAGGAGGATGTTACATGTGCAAATAAGATACACGTTTGGTGTTTTTGATTTAAATTAGTGGCAGGCTACGGTACACATTTTAGAAACCTCAGCATTCCCACACATTCTGAGTGTGGCATGTTGGTGTCCTGTGTTTGCAAAGGGCAGTGAGGCAGAAAAGCTTTTCTGTAACTGCAGACAATCCAGTTTCTGAGTTCCTTTATGGCCTTGACTTCTTTCTAAAAATACTAGAATTGCTCATTAGCATTTCACCCATCAGCTCTGTAGTATAATGATAGCTATAATAACAATGGAGAGGTTATATGTAATGTGGGAAATAAGGGCTTTTATGTGATTTTATGAATTTTACTATATCCTTCCCATTGGCCCAGAGAAGTAGGCCTTATCATCAAAGTTTTCAGGCTCCATTCCTGCTCTGAAAAAATGAATCAATATTACAGTCTACTCTGCCGGTTTAAAAGAATTTGCTCTTCGAGAGTCCTATCTTGAGGACGGTTCCTCAAGACTCTTGGAGTGAAAGACAGACAATAAAATGGTTAGGCTATTGTTTTACCAGCAGGGCTTAAAGGACCGTGTCTAACAACTGTTTGCTTTAAAAGGCTGTCATAGCTTCTAGAAGAAGCTGAGACATAATGTATTAAAGGCATTTTTGTGTCTTCAAAACTGGCATATTTGCTACTAATTTTCAGTAGTCTTATGAGGAATATATTGATGTAGGGCCTTTGTTTTAATTGTCTTTAGGAGCTAAAGCTACCCTCATGCTTAAGTTTTGGAAAGCACTGTAGGTGGGAGTAAAGTAATTACTAATATCTACACTACAGTTTAAAACAACAACAAAAAAAAACTGACATAAGCAGAACGTTGAGCTGCTGTGTTACAGACTGGTTGCAAATATTTTGAATGTGATATGATAATATTATTGGATTTGAAAGGAGACTTGAAATGGGGTTTTCTTCTCTGTGAATTTATCTTAATGACAATCAGGAATAAAGCTTACTTTATCCATTCCTACAGAGATAAAAACATGTTTGGCACTTTTTGAAGCTGTTTCTGATGGTCCACAATTTCTTGACATTGCTCCCCAGGCAATAATTACACACTTAAAGACAAGAGTACAAATGGGGGTGGGATTCCTCAATTACTTAGCAAAGACCTGCTGGTTTTAGCTGTGGGTTACTCATAGCATCACACACTCCCAAGGATGTTTTCACCCCATGCAGACTCAAGTGTACTATTGAAATTTTGTCTATAGCATCTCTTTCAAATTACTGCTTCACTCCTTTTTTCTTTATCTGTAGCAATGGGGGACATATTGCTAAGTATCAGAAACATACTCCACACTTCTAAGAACATGGTGCTGTCAAAAATAGCATCAAATCAAAAGACATGAGGCAAATGCTTAATTTTCCTTTCTGTAAACTCAGGAAGTTGGGGTAATATACAAAACGAAGAAAAACTTCAACTTGAATGGTTCCACAATTTCCATGTCTCCCAAATTTCCCTAATTTAGATTTTCCAAGAGGAAAGTTTAGGGTACTGTAATATGGACTCCGAGGTTCACAATGAGAGTTTGCATAATCAACTAATTCTAGCGTTTTGGGAGGGTAAGTATTCATAAGGAATGCAGTGTAATACTCTTATGTGGTATCATATAAAATATATATAAAGTGTCTTTTGGAGGCAGTAGTGCTATAATTATCAGATTTCATAGTTTAAATGAAAATACTTGAAGGATTTTTTTTTCAAATGCTTCAAAAGTGTTTAGTATGGCCTACTCTAGAGTTACAGTCTTTGTTGTTGATGGTGTCATGTAGACCCCACTGTTAACTATGGTGCACCAACTATTTGTTTTAGCTATTAGGATCTGAGAAGGAGCATCAAATCGAGTAAATAATTGATATGAAAGTAAATCTTTTTTCCTTTTTAAATAGAATTGATTTTTAATAAAATCTCAATAAATAATATGAGTACCCTCCAGGAAAAACAAACAAACAAAAAACCCTGCTCACCTTTTCTAGAAGGTAGCAAAGCACTCCAATATAATCTTTGTTTAATGGAAGGGTTAAAGAAAGAGAGAGAGAGAGAGAGAGAGAAGGATTGCATCAGCTGGTTCACTCCCAAATGACTGCAGTGGCCACAGCTGAGGGATGCCATAGCAAGGACCCATGAAATTCCTCTGGTCTCCTATGTGGGTGCAGGGACCAAGCACCCTCCATTTACTTTCCTGCTGCTTTTCTAGGCTCATTGTTGGAAACTGAGCAGCTGCGACTTGTATTGGTGCCCATATACAATGGTGGCACAGCAGGGTGTTGCTGAACTTGCTATGTTATGATACCAACTCCTATGAAATTTTAGATTGAGGGGACTGGTGCTGTGTAGAATAAATCTCCAAAATAATATTTATTTTATTTATTTCAAAGACTGAGTGACAGAGAAGAGAGGGAGAGAAAGAGAGAAAAAGACCATAAATCTTTTGGTGGACTCCACAAATGGAAATAGCTGTCAGCGCTGAGTCAGGCTAAAGCCAGGAGCCCAGAACTGCAGCCTGGTTACACACATGCTTGGCAAGATCCAAAGCACTTGACCCATCTTGTACAGATTTGACACACACATTAGAAAGGGGCGGTAATGGAAATGGAATAGTCAGCACAATATAGCATGCCCACGATGTAGGGAGTGGCTTAACCATCTGTACTATGGTATTGTACCTTACAACACAGCTTTTATTTATATGGAAGGCAAAGCAACAGGAAAGGTCAGGGATATGGGTATATGGGGAGAAAGATCTTTCATCAGTTGATTCACTTCCCAAATGCATACAAAGACGAAGCTGGGCAGGCCCAAACAGTTAGGACCAGGAACTTCTGTGAAGGACAGGAGCCTTAATCATTGGACCACCATCTATGGCTTCCAAGAGTGCAGCTGAATTTAAAGTGATCCCAGGACGGAAATCAAGCATCAGACACAGGTCATCCCCAGTGCTGGGTTTATTGAACCATAATGCTTGATCTCTGAAGTCTTTGTTTTTTTATTAAATATATATATATACATATATATTTAATTTTCATTATATAAAGGTTCAGGTTCAGGGATTTCCCCTTCCACCCTCTCCCTTCACACTTCCCCACCACACACTATTTTCCGCTGTATTATAACAATACTTTTGTACCTCAGCAACAGTTACAAGTCCATGATTCTGCTATTTAAGTGTATCCTGACACTGTAGGTATACAGATTGTTCTAAAGTGCAGCATTCTGTTGTTAAGATGCATTTAACAGTTTCACTGAGAGTCCATTTGTATTCAGAAGTAAAGATGCATACTGCAATGTATCTCCACTTACGAGATTGTTTTTCAGACTTTTGAAGAGCATTGTATTGGAGGTAAACTCACTCTCACAGAGTAGAAAGTTTGGAGTTAGCCAGGTGATTCAAGTATAGAAATCCTTACCACTAAGAAGTTACTTATATTCTGTCTGAATCTGTGTTAAGAGCCATTGTTGTGTCTACCTCACTCAAATCCTCTGAAGGCGAAATGAATTGTTATGTGTGAAGAAAAACAGAAAAGACTATCTATGAGTTGGTGTGCATAGTTCAATTAGGGAAATATTATCTAGAATAAATGTTTTGCTTTATAACACAAGAAATGGTAAAACTGTAAGAATGTTAGAAAAAAATCAAAAATGCATATATATTTGCTTTGAAGTGTAAGGTGGCAAGTAGTACATACCTTTTTGTTCCAACAAATGAGATCTATTTTCCACTTCTGCCCTTTTGGGCTTATTCTACCAATTGAGCAAGTGAGTGATTTTGTTTTGGCAGTGAAGGACTGAGATGTGGCAAAAATAGAATACTTTTGTAGCCATCTCATCAAAAAAAAGTATTATAATGTCTGTTGCATTTGAAAACATATTCTGAAATCACATCTGAAGTTTACTGATGTTTGTAAAACCAAAGATAGGAAAAATTGTGCTAGTATTTTTTATGTACTTTGCTTCCAGTGGTTTATTTGCTTCAGAAGAAATTGACATAGAATTCTTTTCAGTTTATGCATTTATATGCTTATCACTAAAGCACATTTTGGTTGTAAAAATTAGTAAAAGCAGACCTACATATTTTTCATTATGTCCTAAAAGAGAGTTTGATATTCTTACTTTGGTAGTATGAAGTCTTTGAAAAGTATTTTCAGAATATCCAATGAATATCAATGTATAAATACATTATCTTTAGGTATTTGATATATAAAAGTCAATATATTTTTTTCCTTTGGAATACAGTAAATGAAAGAAACAGTATGTTTATTCCTTTATAATTTATGTTATAGTTTTCATAATTCATAACTTAACTTCATTCTAGTTCAGCATATTTAATTTCTTCTTAAAACTGTATTAATGTTAATTCCATCTGCAATCATATTTCTTTGTTGATGTTTCTTTGTGTGTTATAATAATAATTAGAACAAATCCCTGTGAGTCTCTTTATGCTTCTTTGATCCTTCTTTAAAGTGACCTACTTGCTTATCCCTTTGTATGAGGTATTTTCTGGGCTTCTGTTTAGCAGTTCAATCATTATCAAGTGGAAATATACACACCAAGTTCTCTCATGGATATTGTCTCTAAAATCTCCAACACTCTGAAAAATATTGGAGATTTTATCATCAGCAAATTATGTGTTCTTAATTTGGTCCAGTGTCTTTCTGACAATTCTTAATTATATCTTAAGTCTATTATTTTAATGCACTTTCCTAAGCAAATGACAGTAGACAATTTATAGCCACAGAAAGCATGTAGCAACAGTGTACCTCTGGAAGTTTTTGTTAGAGTATTTTTAATAAAGATGAATTAAGCAAGCCAGTCAACGCTAGCATAAATATTACAAATGAAGCCTAGATTACTCCTCTGGAAGCTGCTGCCTAAGAATTCTTTAATGTTGTTTTGAAAAATTAAGATTTTGCATCATATGATTCAAGGTCTGGATTATTCTTCATAATTTAACAGGCACTGGGCCATGAAACACAGTTGCTTGATCTGCGAGATACTTTCCTGATGGATTGTTCTTAATTGCATCAGATCATACTTTTTCTTTTCTCACCCTCTTCCTCCTTGCCTTTGTCCTTCACTCTCTCCCTCTTTTTATCCTTCTTCCTGTAACTTCCCTAGTTAAGTAAACAGACCAGTGTTCTTCCGAAAAACTTAGCTTTGGCCATTTCCTGTTCCATTAAAGTAATGGCTGGTTTGAAATATTCATTAGAAGAGAACATATACTGACCAGCTTTTCTTCTGGTTCGGGCCTTGCTCCAATTTAATTGACAATGGCTAAATCCTCAGCAATTGGCTTCATAATTCATAATTGAACCTCATGATATAAAATCAAGAATTTCATTTGGTGGGAGTATCCCACATTTCTCTCATACCAGTAGATCAAATTCTGTATGATCCACAACAGATTCATCTTCTAAAATCCATTAAAACAGTTCTTTAAATTGTATTATCCATGTCTTGATCATATGCTCAGCAATCAAGGCAAAATCTAAACAACATCATAGTTAATGTTTTCTTTTCTCTCCAATGAAATGATAACTAGATTTTAATTTAAATACATATGCTAATTACCCATTCTAATTACCTATTTCATTCCTTTTTGTTCAATTATTTTTATTATCTTCCATGATACATTTTTGAAGCTATAGGAATTCCCACCTTGCTCTTTATTTCCTCCCTCCCATCATATTTGCCCATATATAGTAGTAAAATTGTAGTATAATTACATTTAAAAGTTTAAGATTCTGCTACTTATGTATATCATGGAATTGTTAATATGTGAAAACAAATGCCATCCACTATGACCCAGTCGCATGGCTCTTAAGAATATACTTAAAGGTAATGAAATTAGCATACGAAGGAGTTACCTGTACCCCATTGTTCATAACAGTTCAATCCAGAATAGTAGAAAATCATCTTACATGACCATCCTGATGACTGGATAAGCTAAATGTGATTTATGTACATGATGGAATACTGTTTAGTCACACAAAAGAATGAAATTTTGTTTTTGCGATAAGACGATTGCAATTGGTGACCATTATGCTTGCTAAAAAACCAGATACCAATAGACAATACCACATCTGTCCTCTGATTTGTGGGAACTTAGATACAGTATCAAATCATAAAGATTACCAAAAATTGTCTGGGTCCAGTATTGTGGTGCAGTAGGTACAACTGCCTCTTGCACTGTGGGCAACCAATATGGGCACTGGTTCATGTCCCACCTACTCCATGTCTAATATAACTGCCCACTAATGAAAGACAGCCTAGGTGCTTGTCCCAATACCAATTTCAGAGACCCAGATAAAGCTTCTGACACCTGAATTCAGCCATACCCAGTTCTGGCTAGTGGGGCCACCTGGGGCATGAATCAGCCAATGAACGATTTGCCTCAGTGTCTTTCCATATCTACTTACAACACTTACAACTCTGACCTTTACATATATACATACATCTTTTTAAGAGTATATATACATATATATTTTAAGAGAAACTTTGGTAAAACTTTACATTTTAATGTATGAGTAAAATTGATACATTGACATAATTGTTTACTATTCATAACCCTACTTCATATTCCTGTTGAAATCTCCCTCGCCTGGTGCCATAGCCTAGTGGCTAAAATCCTTGCCTTGCATACCTCGGGATCCCATATGGGTACCAGTTCTTTAATCCCAGGTATTCTTTCTCTCTCTTTCTCTCTCTCTCTCTCTCTCTCTTTCTTTCTTTCTTTCTTCCCAGACATCTCATATGGGCACAATTGGGGATCCTAGCTGCTCTGCTTCTGATCCAGCTTCATGCTGATGCATCTGAGAAAGCAGTAGAAACACGAATCAACGACTTGGTCCACGGCCACATATGGGAGACCTAGAAGAAGGTCCTGGCTTCTGCCTTTGACCTAGCCCACCACCTGGCCATTGTGGTCATTCGTGAAGTGAAGAAACAGAATGAAGATTTCTCTGTTTTTTTTTTTCTTTCTGTTACTATGACTCTGCCTTTAAAATAAGTAAAGGACATAAATCCCAAAAAGCAACACAATAACAACAGAGTTAACACTGTAAGGCAAAAGATGTAGGTAGGAACATAGAAGGGACAGGGTGTGGGAAGTATCATTATGCCTTTAAAACTACATGTATGAAATACAAAAAAATCTGCCATTTAAATAAATAATACGGTAATTAAAAATAATGTTCTCAGTAAATGAAAAAAAACACATATGCCTATGATATTTGGCTTTCAACTAAATTCCATTTAATTATTTATTGATTTAAATATTATTAACAATGATTTAAGCATGGAAGAACATTGATGGAAGAACATTGATGGAATAAAAGGACATAAAGATTTTCGGGGCCCGGCGGCATGGCCTAGCAGCTAAAGTCCTCGCCTTGAATGCACCGGGATCCCATATGGGCGCCGGTTCTAATCCCGGCAGCTCCACTTCCCATCCAGCTCCCTGTTTGTGGCCTGGGAAAGCAGTCAAGGATGGCCCAAAGCTTTGGGACCCTGCACCCGCGTGGGAGAACCGGAAGAGATTCCTGGTTCCAGGCTTCGGATCGGCGCATCACAGGCCGTTGCGCTCACTTGGGGAGTGAATCATCGGATGGAAGATCTTCCTCTCTGTCTCTCCTCTCTGTATATCTGACTTTGTAATAAAAAAAATAAATCTTTAAAAAAAGATTTTCAAAAATTTAATATTTCAAAATGAGAGCACATTATACAATTTATGAATATGGAAAGATGAAACATACACAGCTAAAGGGATGAACAATTGCTGACTCTGGGTAGGCAAATTCAGTGATAAGAAGTCATGAACCTTTGCATGAGTTTTTCTATGTTTGGTGTTTTCTCCAGTTCAAAGCTATTTTGATTAATTAGAGTGGAGAGACAGAGACCTTCCATTGCCTGGTTCACTCCCCAAACGTTCGTAATGGCCAGGGCTTAGCCATGTCAAAGCCAGAAACCTGAAAATCCACTTAGGACTCTCATGTGGGTTTAGGGACCCAAGTAGTCAGACCATCTCTGGTTTCTTCTCAGATTAAGTTACAGGGAGATGGATTGGAAGTGGAACAGAAGCTTGTACTGTGGCATTATGGGTTGGACTACCACCTGCAATGATAGCATGCCATATGGGCACTGGTTGCAGTGCTCCGTCTGTAATCCAGCTCATTGCTAACATACCTGGGAAAGTGGTGGAGGATTGTCCATATCTCCCTCTCTCTCTAATGCTGCCTTTCAAAAAAATAAGATATATTGTGAAAAAAAATCTTCCTGTTTGAGCAAGAATATAAATATTTCTTTAAAGGAAGATCACAAGTTAGTGAAACAAATAACACATAAAAGAAAGCATTTACGTTTGTATGTATTTGTGTATCTGTCTTTACATTCCACACTTGATATAATCACTGAAAACGTGGAGAAAGTAGAACAGAAACCTTTGGGAAAATCTTTATGAAGAATGAGCAGCACTTAGTCTGTAGTCTGGGCATGGGCTTTTTTTTTTTATCTATTTTATTGTATTGTTGTTGACAATCTTTACATAGTTAATTACAGTTAAAGGAAAAAGAAAAAAAAAAGGTTCAGGGGGATAGGGAAGTGGGTAATGCTATTATGTCAATATTGTTTCCATCATGTATCTGAGGTAAAGGGGGATATTGAGGGAGAAGCCCCACCCGGTTTCCTGCCCACCCCAAGTCCCGGATGTGGGGCATGCTCTGACATATGTGCTCAAGTGGTGTTAATAGTTCTCCAGTTATGAATCGCTGCCAGTTTCGCTCGATGAGGTCGTCCACTGATTGATATGGTCCATCATAAAGTCTCCGTTTGCCCCATATTTTGCTGAGGGCATGGGCTTTTTGCAAAGGTACGTTTTAGAGATTGTAGCAGGCCAGATATTAAACCATTTTGTGTAACTAGCTTTTAATTGTTGAAACCTGAGTCCCTAGGCACGAGTCATAAAGCATTTTTGACTTCTGATGACTACATCTTGTGGCTATGACCCCAGATGA
Source organism: Ochotona princeps (assembly GCF_030435755.1). Lineage (NCBI taxonomy): Eukaryota > Metazoa > Chordata > Mammalia > Lagomorpha > Ochotonidae > Ochotona > Ochotona princeps. The sequence goes on from NC_080838.1 coordinate 15,499,699, forward strand.
CTGTTTTCAGAGATGGACTCCAAGGTGCAGACCCACTCTTCAGCACAGATGGCATGAGTGCAGATCGTTGTTGTTTGACCTTGAATTTGTAGTGCAAAACAAATGACTGAGCAAGGGCAGTGAATTCCAGCAGGTGCTAAGGCCTAAGGCTGCAGACTGATGCAATTTAATATGGTATAGGCACAGCTTGGCTTGGCCTCACTGGCAAGGAAAAAAGGGAATTATTTCTTGGATTTATACAGGATGGCAACAAAGTTGCACTGAGCCAAAGAGCATGAGGAAGCTTCCAGCTTCTAAATTTCTTGTCTCAAATGGAAATAGGTAGAACTTCATTCCTTCTGTGTTGTATTTCTTGAAGCATTTGACCTTAAATTATGTTTAATTCAGAAGCTCAGTGGCAGAAAATAGGAAGAATGTTAGAAAAAGTTTCAAAATTATTACAATTGCAACACAGTATGTAAGCATCACAGTGCTTGAGAAATTAATGGATGGAAAAAATGGCAATTTTCTAGAATTTAGTGGACCACACGGCCAAAATACGGCCCCATCAACAGTCTCAACAGCAGCTTTAGTGCTGAAATCTGACAGTGACTTTTCAGTTGAAACAAATGTGGCCTGCAGGTGAAATCTCCTACAAGCCTGGACTTTCCTTAAATGGAACCATTTCGACATAGAAAGGGAGAGTGCTGCTGCCCCTAAGTGCAAATGCACCTGCTTGAAGAATGCCTTGTAATCAGTACTACCTATCTGAGTAAACCCTCAGGACTGAAGTGCAGGAGGGAAATGAAGATTAAGAAGTTTAGAATAGATTGAGGGAGAAAAAAAACAGATTCTCAAATAACAGCTGGTGAAGAATGCTGCTGCTATATTGCAAGTTAAGACAATGGCTTTGCCCTGGTGGTTGCTTGGTGGAAGAAATAGTCTGAAATCTAAACTCATGCCCATGTCCCTACCCCTGCCACTACCAAGTTCAGGCAATTCATAGTGACAAAATTTATCATTTTTCTAGGAGGCTCCTACTACTTAAATTCATAGCTTCTGGATTCCAGCAAGAAAAATAAATGACCCCTAACAAACCAGCTAAACTGAGAAGATTTTATTATCCATCTGTCTTTCTACTTTGATGATGTTTGACAACAATGTATGCTGGGACTGTGGAGCAAGTTCGTTAGTATGGATCCTTACTCAAGTTTTTCTTGTACACTAAATTTAAGGCTGTGTCTCCTATACTAAATTTGGGTATATAGTCAAGGTTACATACTGAGTTCTTTTTAGGGTTGTTTAATTTGAGAGAAAGCAAGACAGATAAGAGAGAGAATTCCTATCTCTGGTTCTCTCTCCAGATGTTCACTATGTCTGAGGTTGAGACTTAAGGCAGGAATACGGAAACCAACCCAAGTCTTCCATGTGGGTGGCAGGGCTCAAGTAACCGAGTAATCACTGTGACCTTCATGGTGTACTCTATAGGAAGCTGGAATCAAAAGTGCATCCAGGACTCAAACCCATAAACTTCTAGTGAGGGAATTCCTTCCTGCTAAGCCAAGGACTTCACACCATGAGTATTTTGTAAGTGAAAATGATGAAACTTAACATCAAACTATGAATTTCTGAAGTTTAAAAACAACACACCTTTCCCAGGCTATATTTGTGGAAGGCATTTCTACTCTAACCAGAAATGGTGAATTCTTATGAGTGAATTTAGCATAATAAAAGATTGGGAAGCAAGTCTTTTAAACTCTAATTCATTCTAAAGGTCAAGGAAAATTGGTTTTGGGTTTTCTCTGAGTTTGAAGAGCAAAAGCATTTTTCTTTGAAATTTAATTTAACCAAATACAAATCTTAAAGAGTACTTATATGTAAATTTCAGATGTCTTTGCTGTTGCTGTTGCATAAATAGAAGATATTTGTGAATCTTATAATTGGCATATGATACTGTTGACATGTAATTTCACTGAATAACTTTTTTAAGAAAATATTTTTTTTTAATTTAATTGAAAGCTAGAGTGACAGAGGGAAGGTGATACAATTTAGCAAAGATCTTCCGCTTGCTGATACAGTATTCAGATGTCCACAACAGTTGAGGATCAGCCAGGAAACCAAGAGCTAAGAACCTCAAATATGTCTTCCACAAGGCTGGCACAGGCTAAAGCCCTTGGAGCATCTCCTGCTCATTCTCAAGGCACGTAACCAGGGAGTTAGAAATGGAGCAGTGAAGACAAGAACTACGGCTTCACAATGGGACTTAACCTACGATGCTAAAATTCCAGCCCTTGATTGCAAAACATTTGTTATCTTATATGTACACATTATGTGGTTGGAAAATTAGAATAATGAACAATTTTTAAAAATGTTATTTATTTGAAAGACAGAGTTAAGGGTGGGGGTGGGGTCTTTCATCCACTGGTCTACTCCAAAAATGGGTACCATGGCCAGAGCTAGGAGAGTCAAAACCAGGAGCCAGGAGTTTCATCTGGGTCCCCTACATGGGTTAAGGGTTTTAAGCACTTCGTCATTCTCTGCTGTCTTTACAAGTGTGTTAATAGGTAACTGGAGCAAAAGCAGAGCCGATTTGAACTGACATCCATATGAGAGGCTTACACCGGCAAGTGGCCCTTTTACCTGTTATAAAATGCCATAGTCCCTAATAGGTAACATTTAAGAAAAAAACATTTACTTTATATTTGTAGCATGTATAAATACATGTGTGTTCAATATATTATTGTGATGTAATTACATAGTCATATATTAAATATGAATTTTAAGACGGATACCAAGCAAATAGAACTCACTAATCTTGTATCCTACTTTTTTACCTCTGCTTTTTTTTTTTTTTTTTTGGATTTCTTCATTTTTATTGGAAAGACAGCTATATAGAGAGAAGGACATACAGAGAAAAAGATCTTCTGACTGCTGGTTCACTCACCCAGTGGCCTTCCTATGTAGCCACAATGGCTGGAGCTGAATCCATCCCAAGCTAGGAGCCAGGAGCCTCTTCTGGGTCTTCCATGCAGGTGTCCCAGGGCTTTGGGCCATGCTGGACTGCTTTCCAAGACTACAAGCAGAGAACTGGATGGGAAGCGGAACATCCGAGACATGAACTGCTGCCCATAAGGGATCCTGGTATATGCGAGGTGAGGACTTTAGACACTAGGTTATCATGCTGGGATCCCATCTGGCTTTTCCAATCCCAGATCCTTCCGCACTGAAACTAGATTTCCTAAATTTTGAATGAGCTATACTTGTGTATGTACATTTACATAATTCTAATTCTGGACTTCATTTAGCTGGTCCTTTGTTTTGCACACACAGGTGTGTTCTCCAACCCAATCTTTGTCAGTAAAAAAGATATTAGTAGAACCTCATCTTCTATTCTTTATGTCTCAATTAATTGATGAGTCCAGGAAGAAAGATTTCACTTGGTTTCTGTCAGATACTGTAATAGCATAAATTAATATGCAATAAATTAATATCTAAAATATATAAGTATTTATGAATGTATGAGGCTACTTCAATGTGTTCATGACAAAATGAAATAAGACGATTTCATTTTGTTGAACAGAATTTTGAAAAGTATTCACAGAAGAATGTACGAAAAGCTATATATGTATTTCTACACTTTTGGAAGTTATTTTTTTTGGAAACAATAACTTTTAATTCTATTTTTTTCATGAACAGTTTGAAGAAACTTCATATATGATCAAAAGTGTGTATAATAGTCTCTCAATTTTCATACGGATAAATATGTACACATGCAAATATGCAAAACAATGTGTGGTGTATACACTTGCATGTATTATATATATGTATAAGTATCCCACTTGTAGCTTAAAATACACATGCAAACACACATATATAGGTATGCATATGCATAATACGTACTCATTTATGTCCATGAAATATGTTTTGTCTGCATAATAGGGTTACTATTTACATTTTCTTCACACATTTCTTTTTAAAGATTGATTTATTTTTATTGCAAAGTCAAATATACAGAGAGGAGGAGAGACAGAGAGGAAGATCTTCCGTCTGATGATTCACTCTCCAAATACCTGCGCCAATCCAAAGCCAGGAGCCAGGAACTTCTTCCAGGTTTCCCATGTAGTTGCAGATTCCCAAGGCGTTGGGCCATCCTCTACTGCCTTGCCAGGCCACAAGCAGGGAGCTGGATGGGAAGCTAGGCTGCTGGGATTACAACCGGCACCTATATAGGATCCTGGCCCATTTCTATAATTCCAATTTTTTTCTATGAAGGAACATGGATCAGAAAAAATACAGTATTAAATAATCAACTTCATTTTTTGCCATTTGTGTCCAATAACCTCCTCATTTATGTATGTTACTTTTTTATTTACATAATAGCTTTATAAAAGTGGTGGGAATCTGTTTCAGTGTATTTTCTAATTATTCATTTCATTTTGGTCACTTGCAAAGGAATATGGTCCACTTAGGAGGAAAATGCATGTCTTGATTTATGTTTGCCATCATGCACACGTAAGAACGTTCTTGGTGTATAAGTTCTAAAATATTTTATATGAAATATGTCTGAGAAAATTTATGCACAAGTAACTGTGTTTTATTCCTTTAAAATGATTGTATTATATATAAGGAAAAGAAAATATCCAGATTCATGGAACTGATAAAGTTATGGAAGGTTGAGAGAAAGTGCCAGAAGAAATCTGTCACTGCTTCCTTCTCCAGGTTGTCCTCAAAACTCCACTCGCGACTAAGAATCTAATCATGCACTGCCACAAAACCACTGTCCAGAGACAATGCTTACTGGAAAGGAGCAATACATGGTAGGTCTTAGAGCCTATTAAAATATTATAATAAAATTACCATGGCTGAGACTACTTCTCCCATCATGCGCCTGATGTCATGACCCTTCTGAGGCTCTGCTGGGTCATAAAATGGACATTGATCAATAAATTCCTGCCCTTTCCTTAGAAATCCTACCTATAGCACTGTGCTCCAGGCCTCAAGCTCTTATAAAAGGATGATCCCAAACCATATGAGGTACAGGTCATCTTTAAATGTATCTGCATGCCCTTTTAAGTGTGTGTTTCTGCTTTGCATATCAACATCGTACTTCCACTTTTGTTTACTGTTTCTCCTCCTTGAACTATTTCTGAATCGGAGAGAAGAACCCAGGCCCACGTGACAACACAAAGAGATAATTTCACACAATAGTAAGTTCAGTAATGTTATTAGGAAGGGCTAAAAATAAAACCACTTTACAAGTAGAAGCAGATTTCGATTAGGCTCTACTACACTGCATATGTGGCTTAAGGTGAAATTAAAAAAAAAATTACAAGTAAGATGGGGCAAAGTAACTATGGGAACACAGGGGGACTGAGATGTACTTATAATTTCCACAGGAAACAAAGACTCTTACTGCAAAATCAACAAATTCTGTCATCATGCCCCTTAGGGGACCAAATGATTAATAGGCTACAGATGTGAAATTCTTAAATTTGTTCTTAGTTTCAGATACATAACAGAAACTGGACAATTTGATGTGTTTCCCCATTCTCTGTAATGCCTTGGAATGACTGTGATCAACATTGGGAACATATTGACATCACAAAAAGCTTTAATGACTACTAAACTTAATGTTTTCTTCCAACTTTTCACCTTATAAGAATATCAGCTTTAAATGGATCAATGACCTAAAATTGCATCCACAATCAATATATAGAGAAAAGCACAGGATGCACTATTCAATATATACACATCAGTACAGATTTCTTAAAGAAGTTGCCAAAAGCACAGGCAGTCAAAGCCAAAATTAACAAATGGGACTACATCAAACCAAGAAGCTTCTGTACAGCAGAGAAAAGTGATCAAAAAAGTGAAGAAGCAACCAACAGAATAGGAGGAAATCTGCACACTACACAACACACAGGAGACCAATATGCTGGATTTACAAAGAGCTTAAGGAACTCAAAGACCTCACAACACACAACCCTGTGAAACAATGGGTAAAGAAAATGAATGGACTTAAAAATAAATTCAAATGCTTAATAGGAAAAATTTGCAGGCTCCCTAGCTATCAGGGAAAGACTAATAAAAACCACTAACTCCAATGAGATTGGCCTATATTCAGAAATCCAACACCACCTCCTGGGGTGGATATGGGGAGAAAGGTACTCTACTTCAAGTCATCGTGAAGAGTGCTAAGATAAATGAAGATTGGTCTATTGTATGACCAGCTATCCCACTTCTGCGAATATAGCCAAAGGAAATCAAATCTGCGTGTAAGTGACCTGCAATCCCATATTTACAGCAGCTCAATCTACAATAGTGAAGGCATCAAAACAACTCAGATGCCCTTCAACAGAGGAATTGATAAAGAAATCTGGCACTTCAGCTTCAATGAATACTACTCAGCCATTAAAAAGAAATAAATTCTACCATTTGCAACAAAATGTTCCCAACTAAAGACCATTATGCTCAGAGAAATAAGCCAATACCAAAAGAACAGATAACGTACCATTTTCTCTGATATAAGGCAACATGCATGCAAAATATAAGATCAATATATATATTCATATATATATATATTCACACATATATTCATCTAGAAGAATGTAGACTAGCATATTAAAATGAAGCTGTATCACAGTATCCATCTCTACTCCTGAATAAAATGAAGACTCTAAATGAAACTATTACATATATCTTGACAATGGGGTTCTACAGTCATAACACACTTAATATCAGAATGATGGACTTATGACTATGCTGAAAGACTATACTATTTTAGTAATGTGGGGGAAATGGTGGGTCAGTGGGGAAGACTCTGCGTCTATACAGCTGTATCATGTTTCAACTGACCTACTTTGAAGTCTGAGCATCGAAGAGGTTTAAAAACTTTTTGGTCATTTCTATATGCTATCAATTGTGACAATCAGAAGTTGAGAATCTTTTAAAAGTTTGAATACGTCTTTGTCCTCTAACTATAAGTTGTCTCAAGCATACACATGTGCTTCCTGCAGATAAAAATCACACAGGTGGATCCATGGGTGTTCTTATATTGTAGAAGGAATTTCTTCACCACTCTAGAACTTTGTGCCTAATGTAATGGGGGACTCTAAGCCACTACTCCACGTACTTACAAAATATGCTATTATTGTATTGCTTGTATGTTATATGACTTTGAAAAAATTGGGGATGAATATTCACTAAAACATTGGAAAACAAACAATGGAATATGGAGATGCCAATATTTCCTCACATGACAGAATTACACAAATTTTCATCCACACTACTGAGATTTTAGAACTGATTGCAGAAAAATATAATGTCAAAGAGTGCCATAAAATATTATCTTGAATAAGATATGGACTGTTAAAGTAAAAGCGCACCATATCTCATTCTAATTATTTAGTGCCCAGATAATGGTTAGTTCCTCAGAGCATTTATTGGTTCTTTACAGTAACCCAGTGTGTCCTCCAGGGTTCATTGCCCAAAGAGTAGGGTTATTGTTCTATTACTTCAGTACATAGCAGTAGTTGTCATGTCTGCTCCATCACTTCAGCACATAGCAGTAGCTCAATTCTCCGCTGCATCACTTGCCACTTATTGCCTTGGCACCCAGCCCTTTGGGGTTTAATGTCTGGTCGAGTCATCTTGATATCCACTACTGGGTCCCAGAGCTACTTAGTCAGCCATCATGGTTCAATCATTTTTTTCTTCTTTTCTTTTCATTGCTATAATGCATCCTTCAACGACCAGCTTTTATGTTGGATCTGGGGGCAGTAAAAGTGATACTCAGGCTGAAACTAGTGGACCCTTGGCTCCCCTTTCTGACTAGAAACCATGTCAGTAATATCACATTTCTTGTTGGTCATAAGGGAATGCGGAAGTATCAGAGTAGTCATGTATGTGATGAGGTATGACTGCGCCCCATAGGAAAATGGAGCTGCCTGGAGTTTGAAAAACCTATAACATTCTCAACAGACCTACTGGTTGAATGACACTTGGCTTGTTAAAGAGCTAACCAAATATGGGATGCTGATAAAAGCAAGGGCAAAATTGCCATAGGAACGAGCTGAAAGCAGAAAATCACCCTTCCTTTAAATGCATATTAAATATGGACATTTGGAGTTGTTCTGATTCTCTTTTCCTAAATCCTATATATCCCAGTAATTCCTCATATCATTGTTATTTTTCTCTGATAATTTTGTGCCTAGTTATTTTGGGGTAAACTACAGTAGTGCTCTGCCCAGTGGTTGATGACAAGTAACTATAATATCCTTAATTTTTTCTTGCTTACAATACAGTAAATTATTATACTCTTAGTCTTAATTTTTTACCCCAGCAAATAATCTCCTTTAACCAGTTCAAATCACCACATAGTTAAATTTCATAATCTCATAATCTTGCCACCAAGATTGCCATGTAATTTTCATTCATTTATGGCAGGTCTAAAATATATTTACCATCCCAACCTAAAAAAAAACCTTGTATTTTTCCACATTTCTTTCGCCTTTGAACTTTCTGAAGTCATGTTTATGATATGGAGATTAAGCACACAGGAGTTATAAACTTGATCTCAGAGGGGAAGAACTCTATAATATTCAGCTCTTGGAAATTACTATTTGTGTTTATCATTCCCCATTGGCATGTGATGGGTTGCAATAAATAAATAAAAAATATGATGTGGATGAAAAAGAGTGCTTATAAATTATTGAGGGGGATGTAAACTGTTACAGTCATCTTAGAAAATGGCAAGACCTTCCTCAGATCATAAAAATGACTTAGACTGGTGAGTAACAGAAGAGGAAATATTTTGGTTACTGGGTACAAAGTTTCATTTATTGAGGATGAAAGATTTCTGGATATCTAATGTGTAGCATAGAGACTATAAAAAATACTGCACTGTGTAATAGAAATGTGCTGTGAGAGTAGACTATAGTTTCTCAGCAAACAAAGACACACAAAATTCTATGGGAGAAAATAGATGTGTTAATATGCTAGATTGTTGTGACCAGTTTAAAATGCATATTAGATTAAAGATTGCGCTGCACACCACAAATACATGCACTGTCAGTTGTACCTCAGTAAAGCTGGGAATTGCTTTTAATTTAATGTTTCAATGCTAGAAGTTAGGCTTTACACTGCATGACTTTTTGTTTTCAGATTTACTTATTTTTATTGGAAAAGCAGATATATATAAAGATAGAAAGATCTTGCATGCACTAGTTCATGGCCCAAGGACCACAACAGCCTGAACTGAGTCCATCCAAAGCCAAACTTCTCTGGGTTTTCCATGCAAGGCCAGAGTCCCAAGGCTTTGGGCCGTCCTCTATTGCTTTCCCAGACCATAAGCAGGAAGCTGGAAAAGTGGAGCAGCTGGGATTAGATCCGGTACCCATATTGGATCCCAGAGCATGCAAAGCAAGGACTGGAGCCACCGGGCTACCAGGCCGGGCCCAGTCCCACTGTTTGTTAACATAGCTTCACCGTGGACTAGCCTTCCAATAGATGTGATTTTAGGAGACATATTCAAACCCTGTCCAAATTACAGCAATCCATACCCAGATTGCAAGGCTTTGGGACATGAGCGTGGGATGAAGGTAATGGGTGTAGCATCAGCCTGTGACACTGAACATATGAAGGTTTGTTATGAAATCCTTCATTTATTAGGATTCTTCATGCAGAAAGATAAATTTTTCATTAAGTATTTAGTTCTCCTAGACAGCTAAAATTTTTCATCAATCTTGAAATTTTTTTATACTGATTAGATTTTCATGAATTTATGTTACCCACTAATTTTGTGTATAAAATTTCTATTTCAATTCTCCTCCTCATGTATTTTATGTTTTTTTAAAATGAAGAATATGCTTATTTTTAAAGCTTAACATGGAATCCACTCCTTCCAAAGCAAAAATAAGTTTTTATGTGGTTGCAAATAGGCAGATCTGGGGCTTCCGAAGCTCTCTCCAGAGTCAAGCAGGAGCAGAAATGATCCAGAGGACATCACGTTCAGTAACATCCTAAAACTCTTGAAGAGGTCTCTGATGCTTATTTGTGTGGAAGAAGAGAACTCTTGATTCTATTCCACTTGCAGCATCAGAAGGTAAGACCAACACTGCGCCATATGTAACAGGTTTCTAGAACAGTGTTCAATTTCAGGAAGCACCAAGAAAAGGTCACGTATATACAGCAATTCAGATTTAGGGATAGCATGCAGGGATGATGTAAGGGTCAAGTTATTAGGATTAGGATTTATTGCAGGACTGCATAGATCACCTTCATTATACAGTTAATTAGAACCATTGTAGTTGACAAAGCACCAGATAGTGGTGATATTTCATAAGTTATTTCACTCAAGTTTAAAATAAGTTTTTCTGATGGAATGTCTCTCCTGAAGCCCACATTCTGTAGCTTAAGCATTTTGTCTTTTTTATAAAGGAAGCTTAAAGTTGTTATACCCATCTGCACTCAGTGGCCAAGAGAGAGGCAATTGAATAGAGATGAGATTTTTATAAGCTAGGGATGGAAGTGACACAGATAATTTCAATCACACCCCACAGGCTGCAGATCAGTGGTATGACTGAAACTAAGTAGGAAATGGAACATTAGCCATCCCAGGGATAATGGGAGTTGTTGTCTAGAAGTGTGTTCTCAAGAAAAAAAAAAAGAAAAGCAAGCAAGCAAACAGGGGTTTGGAGAGCAATGAACCATTCTTTGCTACACTCAAGAACTAGAATTATAAGAAAAGACTTAAAGGGGCTTGGTACTGTCGTGTGGGTGTTCATATCCTTACCTCCCAATTTCTGTGTTGAAGCCTTATCCTCAGTGTGATGATAATAACAGAGGAGGCTTTAGGAGAATGTCTGTAAGTTCTCCATCCCCATGAAGGGGATTACTGTCTCTTTCATCAGGAGAGGATGCAGCAACAGCTTATGCGTGAAGAGAGGAGTGAGTCCTTAGCAGGCATGGGATCCGCCTCTGCCTCGATTCTGGACTACCTGATCTTTGTTCTCTAAAATGTGAGCAAGAGATTTCTACTGTTTATTAATTACTCCCTTTATAGTGTTTTATTACAGCAGCAAAACCATGCAAAACAGGGAGCCCTCATCTTTGGTATTGTTTCCCCCTTTTGCATAGGCGATGATAGTTTCAAAATCTTTGATACTGTTAAATGTACAAAAAGATGCAGTAACACAGCAAAACAGTTCAAAAAGACAAAGCAATGGCACAAAGTGATGTTACATCAAAAAATACTAATGTTGAATACAATTTAGCGTATAAACTGTGTAAGTTACACATGAGAGCGATCTTAGAAGAGATTAAAGAAACATTGCTTAAAAGAATGATAAACTGAAGAATACAGGCTCAGAGATATTGTCAACAATAATAAGAGAAATTGCTATGTGAAGGCTTCAGAAATAGAGGTTTAGTGAGTACTGACTCCTACAGAGTCCATGAAGTAATATCTTCTGAAACCAAAAGCCTTTCCACTTGTTTAATTTTCACACTAAAGTTGTATAATGCTGGCTAACTTAGGGTAACTTATTTTCCCTTCCCAATCAAAGACTGCCTTATTTTATACTTAGCAAAATAAAAGGCTACCACTGAAATCTCCCTTTTTCTTTCACCTATATAAGTTATTAAATACATTTCTCTAAAACATTTCCTTTTTTTACTTTTACTAATACATATATGTTAATTTTTGTTTCACAATTCTTTGCTAGCTTTAAGGCACTGAAACTTGCCTAGCTTCACATATTATTTCCTTTGGAAATGTAAACTCCCCGCAACTGGGACCCATTGTTCTGTACAAGAAGTACAGTGGCACTAAGGATAGTGGGGGTCAGGAACATCAAGCTACATTGTAGATCATTTCCCCACAGCTCAGGTCATGGAGGAAAAACTTACTTTTGCAGCTGCTTTCATGTGGTGTTCATAACATAATGAGTCATATATTCCTCATGAGACATTCAAAACATCAACTTGTTATTTTCGTAACCAGTCTTCAATTGATCCAATTTCTAGGCCTTGTTGTTCGGCAGCATTTAATAAGGAGAAAATAGTTGTTTAATTGCCCAGAAGAATTTCAAAGAGATGCTTCAGTAGTAACAACTTATCTTCCTCCGCCCTTATCCATGAATAACAAAACATTTGAAAATGAAAGTCAAACTGGAAATATTACAATGACATCTCTACTGAAAACAAAACACAAAACCGAAATAATTATCTGATTAAATCAAACTCCTCCCCCCAATACCCTTTTCCTTATTTCAGGTTGAAGCCCTTTGCTACCTGAGGATGAAGTATAATTTAATTATTCACTTCATCATGCGTGAATACATCCAGCCAAAGGGAATATAATAGCAAAGGATTCGGCATGTTCTGCTCACTTACCTTTCGACTAAGGCTGTGGAGCACATTCTTTAGGGACTACTTTCTATTCCAGGATTGAGTTAAACTGCTTGGATTCACACAGCCCCTCTATCACTAGCTACCATTTTGCTAATGATTAATTTACTCTGTTTCCTCAGATTTCATCTATGAAGTGAGGAAATGAAATAGTCCAGAGTTTCAATTAATTGCATGATTCTGTGAGAAGTGTTTAAAACATTCATGAAAAGGGGCCCGGTGCCATAGCCTACAAAAGTCCTCGCCTTGCACACGCCAGCAACCCATATGGGCTCCGATTCATATTGTGGCGGTCTCGTTTCCCATCCAGCTCCCTACTTGTTGCCTGGGAAAGCAGTTAAGGACAGCCCAAAGCCTTGGGACCCTGCACAGAAACAGGAGATCCAGGAGAGACTCCAGGCTCCAGGCTTCGGATTGGCACAGCTCTGGCTGTTCTGGCCACTTGGGGAGTGAGCCATTGGACGAAAAATTTTCCTCTCTGTCTTTTGTTCTCTCTGTATATCTGATTTTCAAATAAAAATGAAATAAATCTTTAAAAAAATTCATGATGAAAACATATATAATGAAAATATAAGAATCACATGAAATATGGTTCATCAAAATGAACTTATATTTTCAATCATTTTTTTCTATATTTCGAAACACACTGATATAATTCTACTTTATCCTGTTAAAGATAAAGGTTCCTAACAGTGTATTTCATTACAGTGTTCAGAATGCAGGTCTCCATTTTAAAAACTATGCTTTTGGTAGTTAACTTCCTTTGGGTAAATTTGACTCAAATCTATTTTTTTTAAATTACCTCTTTAAATGATGATTATATAACAAGGGGGGGTCTGTAAAATCTGCCACCTGCTCACAGAAACACTTCCCCCTCCTTTAAATGGAGTTAACTATCTGTGTGATGTAGACCAAATAAAAAAGCTTTGCCAAAATTGAGTTTATTTTCCTCGCTGTTTTTTTCTTCGTCTTTGAGATTGTTAACGTAAGACCAGGGCAAGAGGCGGGAATCTAGCAAATAAACATCAGGCCCAAACTTAAACCACAACAAAGTATAATATTTTCTACGTATTATCCTAATCTTCTCTAATTGTTCAGGCTTTAAACTTTTCCTATATTCCTAATGGAACTGGCACTTGGATTATTTACATTTCTTCATGTCCCACAGTTAGTAAGTGCTGAATCAGGATTTACACCCATGCTTTCTGTCTCCAAACTTTTTGCCCTCATCATTTGTGATTGTCATAATAATGGTAGGTTCAGATCACACATAACCTTTGCGCACTCTGAATATGATTTGTCAAAAGCGAGATTCTGAATACTCAGTGAAAAAATGAACTGTTTCCTATTAACCATTTTACATTAATTTCCAGCTAAAATAATATTTGTGCTTAATAAGATACAATGCTGAAATTATTTCATGTTATAACTAGGACATTTAGAATCAGCAATGTGGCATAGTATGTTAGCCTGATACTGCAGGCAGTGTTGGGATCTTATATCTGAGGGTCAGTTTGTGTCCTGCCTACACTGCGCCTGACTCAACTTCCTGCTATTGCTCAGAGGAGCCAACAAAGGTGACCCACATACTTGGGCCCGTGACGCACAGGTGGATAGAGATCAGAGCGGAGTTCTCTGCTCCCGCGCTCGCTCTTCCCTAACCTAGTTGCCTTTGCTCTTTGGGGAGTGAACCAGAGGAAAGAAGGTTCTCACTTCTCTCTCTCTAGCCCCCGCTCTGTCTCTGACCCTCAAATAAATAATTCACACAAAAATAGCATCTCATATTAGTATATTTGTTATGATTTTCCTCCACTCTCTTAAAACATTGTAAAAGTTCTCTGTATTATTAACCCCATGGAAGACGCTCAAATACCAAAACTATCAGAAGAAGAAAGTAAAAGCTTTGGCAGGGAATTTGCTGGATTTGTATGTGTTCTGTAGACATTAAGTTAAGACTTTTTATGTTTGTTATGTAAGGCAGGGCCTTTTACATGCATTATCTCGTGTGATAATAGATGTAGAATACATGTCACAAAGAGAGGCTAGCATTATAGTATATCATGATAAGTCTTCACTTGTGATTCTAGCACCACATATCAGAGTACCAGTTCAATTCATGGCTACTCTGCTTTTGCTAATATACTCAGGAGATGGTTTAAATACTTGGACTCCTGCTGCCCATTTGGGGAGTGAATCAGTAAATTGAAAATCACTTTCTGTAAATATCTGTCAGTCTGCCTTCCAAGAGTTATACTTGAGGTCATTCGAGCTATCTTCCCCCCATATCTCATGCTGTTGTACAACAAGCTTGTGTGAGATAGAATGTTGCAACCATGGATAGATTACAGTAAATTGGTAGTCTTTGGCAGGAAAGGAACCGAAGAAACTGGAAGAACAGAGCATGTTGGCCAGAAACAATATGTGCATTTTGAAATCCCCTTTCTTTAAATTGTCTTAAATTTATTGTAATTTTTATTTGGAAAGCAGAGAGAGCCAGGGGGTGTGGAGGTGGTCCACTGATAAAGTGCTCTCAGGGGTTGAGGCTGGGCCAGGCTTGAAGCTATAAGATAGAAACTCAATCCATGCCACTTTCATAATAGCACTGACCCAATTATCTGTGCTAATGCTATTTGCTCCCAAGGTCTGTACTGATGGAGTCAAAGTCAGAAACCAGCTGATGAATTGAACACAAGACCTTCAATATGGGAACAAATATTTCACCAACAAGACAACCCAATCTTTTGTCAGCCACACTATATCAACAAAATACTGTTTTTCACTATGTCATGGGTTTTGACATTTTTTCTTTTCATTTTGTTTCTTGAAGAAAAGTTTCTATTTTTCGTACTGATCTCTTCACTGATTCAGAGGTTACGGAGTAGCATCGTTTGCTTCAGGAAGGTTTTTTATTTTCTTTTTCCTTTTTATTCATTGACACTCTGATCAATCAGTAGCATGTTATACAACTTCATGTTGTTGCTGATTTTTTATTTTTCTCTGCTGTTGATGTTTTTATGGCTTTTCATTTAATGGGATCTATAGTAGCTGTGTAATATAGGCGCTATCATATCCAGATGTGAAGGTGTAATGCCGTATGCCTCTCTACTTCCAAATCAAAGATGGACTCCCAATGAAACTGTTAACTATATCTTGACAATAGGATGCTGGACTCTCTGCCATTGTCCATGCCCATAATGTCAGGATACGCTTAGATAGCTTAATGATGAGCTTAGGACAGTTTGTGGAGGATTATACTATTGTAATGACATGGAGGAAAGCAATGGGGAAGGGGCAGGTATTTATAGATGGGGTAAAGGAAATTCCAGAGCCTGTGTAACTGAATCATAAAAGAAGAAAAAGGAAAAGGAGCAGGAGGAGGAAGAGAAGAAGGAGAAGAAGGAAAAGGAGGAGGAGGAGCAGAAGAAAAATATGTTAGTGTTTTGCTTTGTTTTGAGAAAACCCAAGAACTGAAGAAAATATCTCTTCATTTAGCTAAGAGAATCTACCTTTGGAACCAGAGTTCTCATCACATTTTTGCAAAGCAAATAGACATATTTTCCCCCACAGGGTTGCTTTCATCAGCTTCATCTAAGAGTCCAGAGAATTCAGTTTTTCTCAATTTTAATTGGAACATCATACACACATACATTAACACACATATCTGTTCATGGGAAAATGTAGAAGATATAACAAGTTCTTTTTTGGTATTAAGAGTGAGTCTTAGGGCCCAGAACGGCAGCCTAGTGGCTAAAGTCCTCACCTCCCATATGGGCACCGATTTTAATCCCAATGGACCCATTCCTCATCTAGCTCCCTGCTTGTGGCCTGGAAATGCAGTTGAGAATGGCCCAAAACCTTGGGACCCTGCACATGCATGGGAGACTCAAAAGAAGTTCCTGGTTCCTGGCTTCGGATTGACTCAGCTCCAACTGTCACTTAAGGAGTGAACCATCGGATGGAAGATCTTCCTCTCTGTCTTTCCTCCTCTCTGTATTTCTGATTTTGCAACAAAAATAAATAAATGTTTTTTTAAAAAAGATTGTTAACTCACTGTCCATAGAACACATAGAGATCCAGCCAATCACCTGTGTTTGAGTCCTTTCTTCCTTGTATGTAGAGTAATAACTATATGCCATTTCCTTTAGTGGTGCTGATGAAGTCTCCAGCAATCACCTGCCAAGGAGGCAGGTAACTTCCTTGAATGCTTGCTATCATAAACTGGGATTTCACCTTCATTTTTGTATTTTTTCATGGTAATATTATCGTTAGATCCTTTTGATGAATTGGCTTCCTACGTGTTTATAAGTACAACATATTAGTAACTCTCTTAAGGACAAGATTGTGCTCATATTTTTACCACTTACATGATACTTTGTATCTGGAAAATTATTTTACTGTTTATATTTTAAATCAATGCTTTGATTTTTGGGGAGTATTAAATATTTGCCAGTTAGGTAAAATCTTCAGTTTCAGAAGAAGCAGAATATTAGAGCAACTTAAAACTCTTAGCAGGACATCCCTGTCACCTTGGTATGCTCAAGATTTACTGACGTTAATGTCTGAGGAATGTAGGTAAGGGCTTTAGAAATGCCAGGTAAAAGTTTAACAGCCTGGGCAACTACAGTCAAACTATATTGCCAATCACCTATCGTAATTGAAGACAATGAGAGGAGCTACTCAGCTAGAATATATAAACACAACCTTATTGCTAATTTGCACTTTGGGACCTTTAAAACTAACTAGCATTACCAATGCCATTACTTTGAAATATTTTTTACCATACTCTCCAATTTTAGGATCTCTTGGCTTTGCTTTTAATTTTTATTTTTCCTGATTCACTTCCATAGGCTCAGAAATTTCCTTTTTCATCCTCTCCATTGTCCCTATCCACCATTATTTTCACTCATACTATTCCAGTGGTATAGTCTTTCAGGGAATAGTCATAAATCCATCATTCTAGCATTTTGGTCTATCATGACATTTTAGGTATAGACAATGACGGAAAGTCTAGCACCCTATTGTAAAGACACATTGAATAGTTTTATTGAGAGTCATTTTATTTGGGAGTAGAGTTGCATCCTGCACTGTATTTTCACTTCTTGGTATGCTCTTCCCCAATGATACACAAACTTAACTCTATATCTATTGATCTTGTGTTTTGCATGAATGGTGCCTTATACCAGAGAGAATGGTATGTTATCTATTCTTTTGGTATTGACTTATTTCTCTGAGCATAATGGTCTTTAGTTGGGAACATTTTGTTGCAAATGGTAGAATTTATTTCCTTTTAATGGCTGAGTAGGGTTCATTGAACCTGAAGTGCCAGATTTCTTTATCAATTCCTTTGTTGAAGGGCATCTGAGTTGTTTTGATGCCTTCACTATTGTAGATTGAGCTGCTGTAAATATGGGATTACAGGTCACTAACTCACATGCAGATTTGATTTCCTTTGGCTATATTCGCAGAAGTGGGATAGCTGGGTCAAACAGTAGATCAGTCTTCATTGTCTTAGTACTTTCCATACTGACATTCATAGTAGTTGTACTAGCTGACACTTCTACCATGCCAGCACTTGTTACTAGATTTCCTAAAGTAGGTCAATCTCAGTAGAATTAGGTGGATCTTCAATGTGGATTTTACTTGTATTTCCTTAACAGCTAGGGAGACTGAGCTTTTTTTTCATGTTTATTAGCTATTTGAATTTGTTCTTTTGAAAAATGCCTGTTCATTTCCTTTACCCATTTGTTTATAGGGTTGTTTGTTGTGCTATCTTTGAGTATCTGAAGCTCTTTATCTCCTAGATATTAGTATCCTATCTATTGTGCAGTGTGCAAAAATTTCATCTCTTTCTATTGGGTCTTCTTCACTTTTATTGATCATTTCCTTTTTTTTTTAAGATTTATGTGTTTTATGGCAAAGTCAGATATATAGAGAGGAGGAGCGACAGAGAGGAAGACCTTCCATCCAATGATTCTCTCCCAAGTGATCCCAATGGCTGGTGCTGTGCCTATCCAAAGTAGAAAGCCAGGAACTTCCTACAGGCCTCCCACTTGGGTGCAGGATTCCAAGGTTTTGGGCTATCCTCGACCGACTTCCCAGGCCACAAGCAGGAAGCAGGATGGGAAGTGGAGCTGCCAGGATTAGAACTGGAGCCTATGTGGGATCCCAGTGCATTCAAGGCGAGGACATTAGCAGCTAGGCCACCACACTGGGTCCATCTCCTTTGTTTTGTAGTTTCATGTAGTTGCATTTGTTTAGTTTTGCTATAACTGCCTGTGCTTTGGCAGCTTCTCTAAGATGTCTTTACTAATGTCTGTATCTTACAAAGAGTATCCTTCCTTTTTCTCAAATGTTTTGATTGTTTCAGGGTTTGTATTTAGGCCTTTGATCCATTTAGGGCTGGTTTTTCTATAAGCTGAGAGGTGATGACTTGCTCCATACTTCTGCAGGCTGCTATCCAATTGTCCCAACAGCATTTGTTGAATAGGTCAACATTTTTCCCTGGATTATTTTCAGTTCTCTTGTTGAATTTAAGTTGGTTATGCATACATGGTCTCACTTCAGGGGTTTCTATTCTGTTTCAATGATCTCTGTTTTTGTAGCAGTGCCTGACTGTTTTGATTATCAGTACCCTGTAGTATGTTTTGATATATGGAATTATGATTCCTCGAGCTTTATTTTTATTCTTCAGGATGGTTTTGGCTATTTGTGCTCTCTTGTGTTTCTAGACAAATTTTTATTTCATCTTTTCTAACTCTGAGCAGAATGTTGTTGGTATTTTTATTGGAATTGCATTGAATCTGTATATTAATTTTGGTAGTATGTACATTTTGATTATGTTGATTCTATTGATCCAAGAACATGGTAGATTTCTTCATTTTTTCATGTCTTCTACTTTTTTATGGTTTCTACTTTTAACCAAAGAGATCTTCCGCATCTTTAGTTAGGTTTGTTTCAAGGTATTTCTTTCATATCTTATTCTTATTTTCTTATATTCCATAATAATTACAGAATAGCACTAAAGATGGGTGAAAACCTGAATTCTTCTGTAACTTATTTTTCTATATTACTACAGTGGTAGCAACTCTATTTAGAAGAAGAGAGGTAGACAAAATCTTCACCAATATTTTAAGATATGTGCATGAATTTACAAATGCCCTCCCCATATACACACTGGATCTAGGAGACTGAAATGTTTCTAAACATTCTAAAGTTTGATGTTGGGCATATGCAAGAACTGTTGGATCACTTAAGGATGGATTAGCATTTTAAGGTGGGGATTTATTCGTGCCTTGTTGCTGCATTAGAAAAAATGATCACGAACTAGATGGCTTAAATCTATGATCTTACATTTATAGAGGTCAGAAGCTCCAAAGCAAGGTTTTGGAGGAACAGCACTTCCTCTAGAGGCACCAGTGTTTCCTGACCTTTTCTGAGTTCTGGTGATGGCCAGTATTTTTCACTTGGAGCTACAAATGAAAAGGCCAACAAGTGCCTTTTTTCTGTTTCTCAACTTTGTTTATTTTACAATAATGTGATGGGTTTAAGTTATAATCAGACAATCCTGGATAATCACTTCATGCTAAAGATTTTTAACATAATCTCATGGGTTACCATCAAAAGTAAGATTCACTCTTCTGTCTTGTTAGGTAACATTCACAGATCCTGGGGATTAGGCTATGTATGGGTTTTTGAGGGTGAGCACCATTCAATCTGCTATGCATGTAGAAATAATTACCGCAGGACCCAGAGCAGCAGCCTAGTGGTTGAAGCTCTCACCTTGCATGCACTGGAATCTCATATGGGTGACAGTTCATATCCCAGCTGTGCCACTTCCATTCCAGCTTTCTGCTTGTGGCCTTGGGAAAGCAGAAGAGGATGACCCAAAGTCTTGAGACCCTGCACCCTGGTGAGAGACCTGGAAGAAGCTCCTAGCATCTGGCTTCATATCTGCTGAGCTCCAGCTGTTGCAGCCAGTTGGGAAGTGAACCAATAGACAATTTCTCTCTGTCTCTCCTTTCTATAAAATCTGATGTTCTAATAAAAATAAATACATCTTTAGAAGGTAATTATTATTGCAAGGATCTTACATGTCACTCCCTAGTAGTAAAAATGAGTAGAACTCCTTGTTAAGCCATTTGGGATGCCATAAAAAAATATCACAGCCTGAATAGTTTCTCCAAAATTTCCTTGTCACCTCTGTGAAGTCTGAAGGTCTGAGACTACCAACAAGGCAGGTGTCATTCAGAGGCCTCTAGTCTCAGCTCTTTGATGGAAGCTTTGGCACTTGTGTTCTCTTTGGGCTCAGTTGTTTAGAGAAGCCTGAGAAGGGGACAGAGAAGGAAAGAGATAGCCTCATTCTCACAAAGCTTCTTAAAATAACAGGCCTGACTTGAGGGTGCCATATTGGGCTGTGCTCCATCTTAAAAGTGAGGTAAACCTGCCTCCCAGCTGTAGCCCTGATGAGAATGCCACATTCTGCTGGACAAGAATGTGCAAACCTTTAGCAGGGTTGTTCAGGCATGACTGGAAGAATGAGTTTTACCTGCTACAGCAAAAGTTAAAAAGTTAGTAACTGTTTGTTTGTTTGTTTGTTTGTTTCTAAGGTAGTTCTGCAATAGCTCAGGCCCTCTGGGTCTATCATGGTTTCTGGTCTTTGCCTTTATAAATCCTGCTATTCTGTGGTTGAGAGTCAAGAGATCTTTGTGGTATGGGCCCACTCTCCACTGGCAGTAATAAAACTTTCAAATCTTAATCAGTGTATGGTAATCCTCTGTATCAGCTCCCTTGTATACCACAACTGATTCTAAAGGATCAGGGTCTTTTACCTATGATCTCTTTAAACTTTAATGCTTCCTACTGGTATTATTTCAAAATACAAGAATAGTCACTTGTATCTTATAAAAGAAAAGGAAAAAAAAGGAAAAAACTAGGTGAGGGTTCAAAGTTGTGGCATAGCAAATTAAGCTACTGCTGTAATACTAGCATCACGTATGCACATTAATTGGAGTCCTGGATGTCTCACTTCAAACCATCTCCATTTTACAGACCTTCCAAGTGATCCAAGTATGTAGGACAATGCATGCATGTGGGAGACCTAGGTAAACCTCCTGGTTTCTGACTTCAGCCTGGCCCAGCTCTGATGATTGTGGTAACTTGGGGCATGAACCAGGGAATGGAACATATATCTTTCTCTCTCTCATATTGTTACCTCTATTTCTCCTTCTCACTTTGTAAGTGTGTCTTTCAAATAAATAAACTTTTTTTTCCCTGTCAGCATGGTGGTATAATAAGCTAGGCCTCTGCTTGAACTGCCAAACTCCCACATGAATGACAGTTCAAGTCCTTTCTGCTCCGCTTCTGATCCTTTTCCCTATTAATGTTCTGAAAAGGTATCAGAGGATGATTCCCAGTATCTTGGGCTCTTGCAACTATGTTGGGAGCCTGAACTAAGCTCCTAGCTCCTGGCTTTAGGCTGG
Source organism: Ochotona princeps (assembly GCF_030435755.1). Lineage (NCBI taxonomy): Eukaryota > Metazoa > Chordata > Mammalia > Lagomorpha > Ochotonidae > Ochotona > Ochotona princeps. The sequence goes on from NC_080838.1 coordinate 15,521,565, forward strand.
CCCCACTCTGGCCATTGCAGTCATTTGGGGAATAAATTGGTGGATGGCAGATCTCTTTCTATATGTCTGACTTTCAAGTAAAATATTTTTAAAAACCCAAGTCCTTTTTAAAAAGTTGTATTAGGAATTAGAATTTCAAGGTGAGAATTTGGGGGTTACGTAAGTCAGTCTGTACTACTACCTACCTCCTTAGAGTAAATTATGATATTTCTCTTCCAGCTTTTTTGTGTTACTCCATAAAATAGGGCATCCATTATTTCTTTACTTGGAGTATTTATTTATGAAGTATTATTTGAAGAATATGCAGTAAGTATAAAATGAAGAATCTGTCCATTTTCCTTCAATCCATTTTCTCAAGAGATAATGAGCACAGAAGTATGTATACCATACACTGCCTTTGGTCTAAAAAGTACACTGAAACATGAGAAATTCATAAAGCTGAAATATTGTTTTCAACACAATCCATTGCAAAGGAGAGGCCCATCTTGTATTCTGGGAAAATTCCAAGATCCATAGCTAATTTTAATCAGAATATCAATGAAATGTTCTTGAAGTTCAGTAGATTGACTGGCACACAGTTGTATCACTGAACAAAAATAAAAAGGAAATCAGTGTTTGAATCAATATTAGAATGGAATCTAGTAGTTTGCTTAACATTTGCAAAAAAAATCTCTAATTAGAAATTGTTTTTTATTTGTTTCGTGAACTTCTACCTCTTGTTGGTTGATTCTTGAAATTTCCTTGAATCTCATATTTTGAAAACAATGCTTTCCCAGGCATATATCAACATGGAGCTGGATCAAAAGTGGAGCAGCCAGGACTGGACCTGGTGCCCAGATGGGATGCCAATGCCCCAGGCAATAGCTTTACCGGCATGCCACAATGTCAGCCTCTAATTGTTTTCTTTTAGTCTTTTCTTTGCTGTCAAATTTATTTTTGGGTTACACAAATAATGAGTGAACATTTTCTCCTTGTAAGCATCCAAAAGTGTTACAGACAAGAAAACCCTCGGGTTTGGATTCTAAGTCCCTTTCGAAGGACACCCACAGGATTTTTAAAATATGTACTGCTCTGTTCTCCAATTATTCTAGAACCCAATGTGAGCATGCTCCTCTACTCATTGCTTTACAGTGCTGGCTACCATGCATGGAGTGAGCAACTTATGAGTGAATAGAAGAATTTTCTGTCTTGGATGTATGCTTGGAAGTCTTAGCTCCCAACTTCAGACTAAAGAAAACTTTTAACGTGTACAAGAGCTTAAGAATGTTGCCATCACCCTTGATATTGAAACTAGAAATAGTTCTCTTAGTTGCTAATTTTGTAAAGCAAACAAAACTCCAAATTGTGATTGCTGCATATTCATAACAAAGCTCTTCAGAGAAAATAGTTCTAAGAACAATTTAAATCACATAAGCAAGGAAATGAAAGCTTGTTAAACAAATTCTTTAAGGCAAATGCCCACTCAAAGCACAGAGGGTGCGTCTCTAACAGCCCTGCTAAATGTTATCTCTGAATAAAGTCGCATTTATTGTGCTTAATTTACCTCAAATTACTTTTAAGAATATACTCCCTTGTATCAAGGTTATGGAATGTGGAAGGTAAATAGTGCTTAGAGAGCATATTGCAAATTGTTATAGAAAAACGCATATCATTTAAACTAAACCTTTAGCATCTGTTCAACTTTTGATTACAAATGATAAAGCTGATAATAATTCACACTTACTCCTTAAATGAGAAAGGTAGTAATTAAAGAGGCTCTGTATCTTTATTCAGTTCTGAGTACATCTGTTTTCTCTTCTACCTGGCTATCTGGAAATAATTCACTGCCTCCCACTCTAAGCGGAAAAGGATACCTGCACACTTATAATAGCTAATGTAGTAATATATATCACAAACAACCTGAATAAGCACATGTGTCCTATCCTTATATAAAAGATATTATCCTGGAGCTGACAGTATTGTTCAGGCTAATCATCTGCCTGCAAGTCTGGAATCCTTTATGGGTGACAATTTGTGTCCTGACTGCTACACTTTCCCATCCAACTCCCTTTTTGTGGCCTGGAAGACTAGAGAGGATTGCCCAACGCCTTGCAGCCCTGCACCCATGTGGAAGACTCAGAAGGAGCTCCTGGCTCCTGGTTTCAGATCAACTCAGCTCTGGCTATTGAAACCATTTGAGGAGTGAACCGGAAGATGGAGGATCTTGTCATCCCTTCTGCAAATCTACCATTTCAATAACAATAAATAAATCTTTTTAAGATATTATCTTATCTAAAATAAAATAGATGAAATATTTGAATTGAGACTTGAGGGATGGGTGGAAGTTTATCAGAAATGTAAGAAGAGCATAAATATTTATTGTGGAATAAATGGTATGCTGAGGTACAGAAGAGCATGATGCAGATTGCTTGATACACTGGAGACCAGGGTAAATTTATAGGGGTGATTGCATATGGGTAGTGCCAGCTACACTCTACAGGCTTTCAACATTGTGTTAGATTTTTCCAGTTTCATTCTATATGAAAAGAAGTTGTTTAGGGACTTAAGGAATATTGTATTCAATGTTAAATATACCCACTAATGTCTCATTTTGGTATTGTGTTCAATAAGAGTGGTAGGAGAAGAATTTATAGAAAACAGGCAGCATAGTATGGAAGTTTAAAAGATGACTTTGGGTTTGGGTGCCAGCTTTGTTAATTATTGGCTGAGTTACTCTAATCCTCCCAGGCTTTGTTTGGTCACAATAGGAGGATAACCATACGACCTTACACATTTGCCGGGTTGATTATGAAACTGTTTTCATAAGTTCTGCTTGCTAGTAGAGACCAAGGATTACTTCTTGAGAGCAGTTATTCCCCTGCCTAGAAGTATTGCTTTGGTTTATCAACTGCAGGGCTGAAGCATGTTTCCTTGATTCTGTGTGATTCATTCTGATATTGGATTTGTAGTCCTGCCCCATACTTAACTTTCTAAAGTAGTATGCGTACACTACCACAACACTGTACAGAGATTTTACCCAAAGTATTTATGGCTGTCCAATATCTTTCTAAAGTTTATTGGGAAATGATAACATTTGTAGCTACTGAGTCAGCACCTTATTTTTATTTATTATTTTTTTTTTTACTTAACTCACATCCTACTCCTGGTAAACACAGTAGAGCTCTGTTTGTTTTCAGCAGCTGACCATGGAACCTTTGAAGAAACAGAAATTAGGAGACTCTCCCATCATGTCAAGGTATGTGTACAACTAGGCTTCACGCCAGTAACGAACACGTAAGGGAACACACACACACACACACAAGCCCTACAAACAATCACAGTGTTGATTATCAGAGTACTATTCATTGTATTTGTGAGAAGTAACATCCGATTCATTTTCAAAAATGAGATTTTTTACTCTGAGTAGACAATGAGCTAGAACTACAGCTGTGCTACATGCACCTGAAAATTCTTACAGGTCAATAGAACTGAAATAAATTCTAACAAGAGTTCAGTCTGATCGTTACACAGCCACGAGGAACCAAGAGAGGCACCTGTGTGCTAGGAAACAAATCTCTTGCTGTAATCCACCCCAGTGTGCTGGCTCTGTAGGCACCAGCCCAGTAACTGTAGTCTCACTTTTGACATACTTCTTGAGTCTGAGTTCACCCTTTGAGTGGTGATGCTGCTTCTCACACGTTGCACAGGATCTACTTCCTCAGCAGGCACCACAATGTATTTGCTCTGTCTTAGTATGAACAAGATGGTTTGCCTCATTAATTAGATGTATATTTTCTTTTATTCTGTACACTGACTCGCTTTAGTCAATGAAGTATATCTCTTTGCATTGATGACTGGCTCATTTGTAACCAAATGTGAGGCTTACTCTCAGTCATGCTGCTGCATTTTGCTGCACACATGTTGGTTTCCTCTAATTTATCTCACTTGCATTTTTTTTCTACCTATACTGTTACATGTGTCTTTTAAAATTAAAAGTTAATTTTAGTTTTTTATAGTTCTTAGTAGATTCAATGTGACTTACATAGGTCTAAAAACATTGATATTGACCTTAAAGTTTTGGTGTAGTATAAACCAGACAGCTTCAAAATGTTTTTGGAAATATGGAGTTAATAAATGTTCTGGTGGGGTCAGCAATGTGGTATAGCTGATAAGCCCACTACCTCCCACACTGGCATCCAATATGTGCACTGGTTTGTGTCCCAGCTGCTCCATTTACTTGCTAATGCAGTTTCCTCCTAATGACCTGGGAAGAGCAGAGGAAACCAGGCCAAGTGTTTGGGCTTCTATTTGCTATTTGGGAAACCCAGATGAAGTTCCTGGCCTTGGCTTAATCCAGCGCTGATCATTGCAGCCCACTGAGGAGTGAGCCAGCAAATGGAAAAGTTCTGTATTCTCTCCCATATCCATAACTCTGAATTTTAAACATCTTTATACATCATTAAGATACGTTTTTGGTACAATATTTTCATGACATATACTTTTCATGACCTTTTTGAAGATCCCTCGTACATGTGAATTTCTATTTTTATATACCAAAGGAAATTTGTCAATTCTATTTTCAACATTTTTTTAGTACTTTGCATACTTTTGTGATGGCTATTACATTCTTTCTGGGAAAAGACTGGGAAAAGCATAACCAATATAAGCATATTTCAAACAGTTCATGAGAAAGAGAATTAAACAATAATGTCATTTCCAAGAACGTTTGAAGGCTGCTTATACATAGAAAGACATCTATTTTAGTTAAGTAAGAATATGAGCTTTGGGGTGTGCCTGGGACACTACTGGTGAGATTTGCACACAGAATGATTGCTGTGGCAACACAGAAAGAACAGATGGCTAAAAGTGGGGTGAGCAATGTTTACAAACTTGATTTGTATTTTCTTCATGTATGCTTCCTTGGTATTGGGTAAAAGTTCATTTTGGGGGGCGGGGTGGGGGAAGGATAAGATCCAGGAATTTGCACTTCAGATGACATTTTGTTCAAGATTAAATGTAAGAAACATTGGAAGAGTCCTAGAGACCCATCAAAAAGCTAAACCAAGCAAAAATTGGTGATAGGAATCTGAGTAAAGTAAGCAGCAGTAAAGTTAGATAAATATTGCATTTGTGGGATTCATGAGACAGTGACTTCCAAAAACTTGTTTTACCAATCTCTTAAACTTGTCTCTATTGGAATATGAGAAGGCTTCAAGGTGTTCATGGAAAGTATATTTTATGCACACATTGCTGTAAAACTGTGTTTGGATTTCAAAAAAAATTGTACCAAACACATTTCTTACTTAATTCCATTCTTTTGAATGCACCCTTATAAATATCCACATGTATAGGATTTCTTGATATACTATGGTCTTTGAAGCAGCACTTGTAAATGACAGAAGTGACGTTTTGAAGGAAGTGGTTCCCTCCAGAGCGTTCTCAGATTCTGCTTTCTCTCACTGAAGTCCCATCATTGTTAGGTTGGGCCTTTGGCCTTTGATCTGGAAGCTTATCATGTTTAGTTCTACCTGGAAGCTCTATAGAGAAGGTTCTCCATCAAGTAGCAGAATCCAGGGATTTTTAACTCCCAATACTTTTGTCAGGCTTGGCCTCTGACGCTAATGGAGATGCCTCCAGCATTGGATTAGTGAATTCTTGTTAGTCTCAGATTTGGAGAAGTTAAGGCAGGGTTCTGAAAAAAATGTGTCTCCTTAAATTCTAAACTATGCTTATGTGGCAACGACTTAAGTGGCTGGTCTTCACAACCAGTATTGGGTGGAGAGATCACTCTGACTGCTGTCAGGCACTCAGGGGGGAAGTAGAAGTTCCTCTCCATGAGTGATGAGCCCAATGAGTGACTAGCACCAATCCTTTACCTCTTTTCAGGTATTAATACACAAGAGAAGATTGCCAAAGTTACAAGTAAAACAATCTTCTGACACTCTCTCCCTTAGTCCCTTCTCCCTTGCTTTATCTATATGCTGAGTATTGACTTGGGTTTGTGACAAAATAAATCTAATTCTCTACAGAATGATGAAATTTTACGATAGTATAAAGGATGCATGTTTTCCTTTATGTAAAAAAAAAAAAACTTTAAAAATGTGCCATGGGGTAAGGAAGAGAATTTGAGGGCAATGAAAACACTAAGAGTAGATACACATCATGAAGTAAGCTATGGTCTACGTCTGGTTGTGGTATAACAAGCTAGATTCATAATGATCAGCTGGCATACCATTATGGTGGGGAAGGCTGTGTGCACATGGAGTTAGGGAACATGAAGGTGATTCTTTCCTCTAATTTTGCTCTGAACCAAATCCTTCTCTCAAATGCATACTCTTTAAAAACTGATTGTGGTGAGGCACTGGGAAAAAGGGGATATGATCGAAAGAGGGGAGTGGTTGGAAGAAGGATGATAAACAGAACAAAAGTATTATTTTTTTTATTAAGACTTGTCAGAATGGGGAACAGCAGGTTAAGCCTGCAACACCGGCATCTGACATGAGTGCTGGTTCAGGTCCCAGTTGTTTCATTTCCCGTACAACTCCTTGGAAATCCTTGTGGGAAATCAGTACAGTGCAAGGTGATCTAAGTGCTTGATTCCTGTCAGTCACTCAGTAAGCCAAACTGAAGCTCCTGGCTTACAGCTACAACCTGGGCTAGCACCAGCTCTTCTGCTGTTTAAAGAGTAAATCGTAAGATGAAAGATCTCTCTCTCTCTCTCTCTCTCTCTCTCTCTCTCTCTCTCTCGCTGTAATTCTGCCTTTCAAAAAAAATTTGTTAAATGCCTCTTAAAATGTCATTTGGTGAATAAAACATTTTTTTCTATTTTCCCTTTCTCTAGACTTTCTGCAACAGAAAAATCAAGTTTGGGGGTGATATTTGAAGTTAAAAATAAGCAGTAAAAATTAAAATAAGGAGTAAAACTAATGAAGTCCATTAGTTTTCTGTCAGCTAACTTCAGTATTAAGGGGCAGGAAAGCACATACTATCCAAAACACCTAACTTGAAATTGCATCTAGCCTGATCCAAATAGAAGGCCTCAAAAAAAGTGCCAGAAAAGTTGAGATGTGAAATGGTTCAAAAACTTGATTTCTGCAGCATCACCAGGTATAGAACACTGATGAAAACTCTAGTAACCTGTTCGGAGCAGAAATTTCCCGAAGTACAGTGAAGAAGGTATAGTCTTCTCACTTCCTAATGTCACCTGCAAGGTACCTAAATCCAATTACTTCTAGCTTCATACCAAATACTGTCATATAATTGTTTTCTACACATTTAGAATAACAATTTCCCTGGGGCTATAAGAAGCATTTGTTTTGATAGAATTATGGTTTGTTACCCAAAGAATGATTTCCTAATAGAGAGAATAAATGGACTTTTATCCTAGAAATTATAAATTTATTAGTGAATTTATTTATTTTATTATTTCATGAATCAGTTCCATATTTTATTATTTTGTGGTACAAAACCTTCCCCCTCCCCAAATTCTACTGCTTTACAGATGACCCTATGTCATTACAATAATATAGTTCTTCAAGTACAGTCGTAAGTTCATCATTCTGCTGAGTGTTTCCTGACACTGTAGTCATGGACAATGGCAGAGTCCAGCATTCTATTGGCAGGTATATTTAGCAGTTTCACTGGGAGTTCAGCTTTGATTGGGAAGTAGAGATGTACATTACATTGTATCTTCACATCTGGATATGATAACCTCTATTACATGGATAATAGGCAATCCCTGAAATGAAAAAGCCATAAAACAAAATCAACAACAGAAAGAAAAAAACAGGAATAAAGAAATGTAAAAGGAATCAACAACCTTGATGCAAACAATGCTACTGTGTGACCTATGAGTCAGTGAAAAGTTAAAAAGAAAAAAAATTTTGAATGATTGAAAATAAAAACAAAAATATCAAAACCCATGAGATGTAGCAAAAACAGTATTGAAAGGGCTAGAGTGTTACATCTACTCCATGGAATACTACTCAACCATCAACAGTATGAAATTCTACCATTTGCAACCAAATTGTCTAAACAACACACCATTGTGCAGTGAAGTAAGTTAACCCCAAAAATGGCAAATATTATATGTTCTCTCTGATGTAAGACAACATTCATAAATCCAGTTATAAAAATGATTAAAATTTATCCCTCAACTCTCTTCCTTATAAGTTTCTCTTCATTATTGCTGCCTGTACTCTTAATACATAATAATCTATTATGCAAAGTAATAAAATCTCAAAGTGATTTATTTATATTATAAATATTTAAATAAGAGTCAAAATTGTGGCATAGTGAGCCAAGTTGCCACCTGCCATGCTGGTGTCATATATTGGTGCACAGAATACACTCCTGGGTGCTTTGCTTCAAATCCAGGTCTATATTGATGTGCCTGGGAAGGAAAAGGATGATGATGTCAGACTCAAATGGATCTTTGAGTCCCTGGCTTCAGCCTGGTCCAGTCCCAGTCTTTGTAGCCATTTAAGGAGTAAATCAGCAGATGAAAAATTTATTTCCATCTCCTCTTTCTCTGTTTCTCTGCCTCACGAAATAAATAAATAAACCTTTAACAAAAAAGTAAAACTAACTTTGTTCTATTCATTTTGTTTATTTGAGAAGTAGAGAGAGACACAGAAAGATAGAAATCTCAGAAGTCCTGATCCATTTCTACATCCCAGGCAAGGGCCAAAAGCTTGGAGCTCAATACTCATCTCCTAGTTGGACAGTAGGAACCTCAGTCATCCCTACTGTGGTTCTCCAGGGTGTATGCTAGTAAAAAGCTGGAATTAGAAGTGAATCCTTGGTATGGACGTAGGTGTAAAGTTAGCAAGGCACAGTTTGAGGACTTTGTGTCCTTACGTGTGTTCATCCAGTTTCAAAGAAAAAGTATCTCTTCAACCAAAATCCTACAAGTATCAACCGAAGATGACTCCGAGACAAGGCTATATATAACACAACTTTCAAAAAAAATTTACAAAATTGATATTTTCTACAGTGCATTTTCTATAAAATTAATAAAATGTACTGTTTATTGCATTTCAATGTAATAAAGGACTCTTTTAGTACATAATTGAATGGATGAAGTTAACCAAACCTTAATTTAATATATACTCAATAAAATGGATTAGAAATTTACATGCTAACAAGTAGAGAATTAGAGATTTGGGGAGCTAGGGCTAGGTTTTAATGGGTTAAGCTGCTACCTATATTGCTGGCAGTACTGGTTCTTGTCTCAGCAGTCCCATTTCTGAGCCAGCTCCCTGATACTGTGCCTGCGAAAGCAGTTGAAGATGGTCCAAGAGCTTGAGTACCTACTAACCCATAGAGAGAACCCAAATAGTGTTCCTGGTGTGGCTGTCTCAGTCCCAACTATTGTTGCCATTTGGAGAGTGAATCATTGGGTGGATGGTCTCTCTTTGTCTTTCCCTCTGACCCTGGATTTACTTTTCAAATAAACAAGCACATCTTTTAAAACAAATAGAGTTTTTGGTTGTGATAACATCAGAAATCATTGTCCCTGGAAGCAGAGTGTTGGCTTCTTGTATTATGAAATTCGCATTTATTTGAAAATTTAATGTATTTTTCCAACCATCATGTTAGGCAATAAATTGTTTTGTAAGAAATTTGGAATGCTCTAAGAAAAGAGACAACTGTAGACTATATATGTTATGTCTATTAACTATGTCAAATTTTTGTTTTTAGAGGACCAAATCCTGGATTCAAATCTGATTCCAGATAATATCTCTTACTAGGAAGAGGAAGGCAAAATGATCTGCCTGCAAAAGCCAAACATAGATATATTTTTGCGAAAACACAGACCTGTCAACTTAAAGTACTTCCAAATCTGAGTGTTTGGGCAAAGGCAGAACGTGAACACAAAAATGGAAACAGACATGCTTGGCTGGACAGAAAAGGTGCTGTTTTTCCAATTGCTCCTTTTCTTAGCAGGAGGGATGTGTGGCTAGAATTTCAAATTACTTTACCTCTTAGGGCAAATAGCAGCACACAGTTTTCAGCAAAGGAAAGAGGAACATCTAAATGCTACCTGATGCATAATGACATTTCAGACTGTGGTCTTAGGTATTTCCATACTATCCCTGTTAGTGTTGCCTTACACAGATGAGAAACCAATTTTCACAGGCTGGTGGTGACTTGAATTCACCCAGAAAGAAGTAGCAGAAAAGTAATTTAGATCTAAATCTATGTGACTTTACTACCCATGCTCCTGCTGTTATATCTCATCACTGGGATCTAGTAAAAGCCCCCCCCCCCCCAAGAAGCAGAGAACAAGGGGCAAGAAAGACAAATGGTGAGAGAGATCAAGGAAAGGGAGAAAGTAAAAGCACGCTATGTGCAACTGATACTTTTAAAAGAACTTTCATTTATTTATTTTATTATTCCATCAAATAGGCCCATAGGCTCTGGGATTTCCTTGCCCCCTCCTCAAATTTGTGTCCTGTTACCACTGATTTTCTCATTATAATAGTATGGTCCTTCACAATCAGTCCTAAGTCAATTACTTTGCTATTCAAGTGTGTCCTGACATTATAGTCATAGACAGTTGTGGAGTCCAGTATTCTTTTGACAAAATTCATTCAACAGTTTCATTGAGAGTACATTTTTGATGTGGAAGTAGAGATGCATACTGCATTGTATTTTCACATAATATTTGTGTGTGAGAGTCTCTACTAAATGGTTACTAAACGTCCCCTTAAAAATCCATAAAACAAAATCAACAAGTAGGAAAAAATTTAAAAACTTACAACATGAAGTAAATAGCATATTATTTAATGACCAATGTGTCACTGAAGAAATGAAAAAGAAAATCAAACATTCCTGAAGCAAATGATACTACTGTGTGATGTATGAGTCAATAAAAAATTGAATAAGAAAAATAAAAACTTATTTTGAATGAATGAAAATTAAAAAAAATTTCATTCTCCCTGAGATACAGCAAAGACAATATTGAATGGATTATTGATTCTTTATTTTGCATGAATTTTGATTTATATCAGAGAGAACTTTTGTTATTTGTCCTTTTATGATTAATTTGTTTCACTGATCAAAATGTTCTCTAGTTAGGATCATTTGGTGGCAAGTGGTAGAATTTCGTTCTTTTTAATGGCTGAGTAGTATTCCATGGAGTAGACATGCCACGGTTTCTTAAACTATTCTTCTTTTGATGTGTATCTAGATTGTTTCCATGTCTTTGCTGTTGTAGAATATGCTGCTGTAAATATAGGACTATAGATCCCTTTCTCATATGCAGATTTAATTTCTTTTGGTTATATCCCCAGAAGTGGGATAGCTGGGTCATAAGGCAGGTCAATTTTCAGTTTTTTAGCACTCTGCATACTGACTTCCATAGTAGTTGTACTGGTCTAAACTCCCACCAACAGTGAAGGAAGGTGCCTTTCTCCACACATCCATGCCAGTAGGTTATTAGTGGAGTTCTGATTGTAGCCCAATCTCAATGGAGTTAGGTGGAACCTCAATATGGTTTTCACTTGTGTTTCTCTGCAGCCTACAGAATCTGAGCAGTTTTTCATATGCCCATTAGCTATTTCAGTTTGTTCTTTTGAAAACTGCCTGTTCATTTCCTTTGCCCATTTATTCACAGGGTTGTTTTTCTGTATTTCAGTTTCTGAAGTTCTTTGTAAATCCTAGGTATTAGTTCTGTATCTGTTGTATAGTGCACAAACATTTTTTCCCATGCCATTGGTTGCTTCTTCACTTTGTTGATCATTTTCTTTGCTGCACATAAGCTTCTTAGTTTGATGTAGCCCTATTTGTTTATTTTGGCTTTGACTGCTTGTGTTTTTGGTGACTTTTGTAAGTAGTATTTCCCAGATCCTATATGTTGGAGAAATGATTCATATGCTTTTCTCTAATATTTTGATGGTTTCTGGGTGCAGATTTAGGTCCTTGATCCAGATGGAGTTGATCTTTGTATAAGGAAACAGGTGACGTCTTGCTTCTTACCTCTGCAGGATGTTATCTATTTGTCCCAGCAGTGTTTGCAAAGAGATCAGACTTTTCCCCTGGATTATTTTTAGTTCTTTTGTTGAATATCAGTTGGGTGTGCATGTGTGGGGTCTCTGTTGGGGTTTATATTCTGATCCATTGATCTTCTTCTGTTTCTGTACCAGTACCAGACTGTTTTGATGAACACTACTCTGCACTATGTCTGAAGACCTGGAATTGCGATTCCTCCAACTTGATTTTTTAATTCTCAGGATAGCTTTGGCTGTTCTTGATCCCTTTTGTGTCCAAATAAACTTTTATATCATATTTTCTCTTTCTGAGAAGAATGTAGTTGGGATTTGATTGGGATTGCATTGAATTTGTATATTACTTTTGGTAATACAGACACATTGATGAAATTGATCCTGCCAATCAAAGAACATGGTAAATTTCATCATCTCTAGTGTCTCCAATTTCTTATTTTGTTTTAATGTTTTGTAACTTTAAGTATAGAGATTTTCCACATCTTTGGTTAGCTTAGTTCCCAGGAATCTGAGATTCCTTTCCACTATTTTGAAGGGGACTGTATTTGAAACTTTCTTTTTCAGCCATTTATTTATGTCCATCAGTTTGTGTCCTGCTCCCCTGCCAAATTCTCTTATGAGTTCCAATAGTCCCTTAAGTGAATCTTTAGTTTCTCCTATGTGAAGAATAATGTCATCTGCAAAAAGTGATACTTTCAATTGTTTAGTTCCAATTTGGATTCCTTCAATTTGTTTTTCTTGTCTTATAGCTCTAGCAAGGTTTTCCAATACCATATGAATAACAGTGGTGAATTTTGACATCCTTGACTATTTCTAGATCTTAGTGAAAATCTTCCAGTCTTTTCCTATTTAGTATGATATTGGCATTGGGTATTTTGTATAATGCTTTGATTGTATTATAGAATGTTCTTTTTATGCTTGTTTAAGGTTTTTAGCATGAAGCACTGTTGGATTTTGTCAAATGTCTTCTCTGCATCCATTGAGATGATCAGGTGGTTTTATGTTTCAATAGGTTGATGTTGATGATCTTTGCATCTATGTTCATCATGGCTATTGATCCATAGTTCTCTCTCTCTCTCTCTCTAAAGATTTGTTATTTGTTTTTACTGAAAAGTCAGATATACAGAGAGGAGGCGAGACAGAGAAGAATGTCTTCTGTCTGCTGATTCACCCCCACCAAGTAACTGCAATGGTCAGCTCTGGTGTTATGGCCACTTGCGGAGTGAGCCAGCAGATGGAGGATCTTTCTCTCCTTCTCTCCTTCTCTCTGTAGGTTTGCCTTTACAACAAAGATGAATGAATCTTTAAAAAAGAAAGAAAGAAAAGTAAATCAGTGGATGGAAGACTTTTTCTATCCTCTTTCTGTAAAATCTGTCTTTCAATTGTGTAAATCTTTAAAAAACAAAGTGCATGGAAGCAAAAAAAAAGGCATGATGAAATTAATAAAATAAGGAAAGTAGAAGTTTTTAGAAAGATTAATTTAAAGGAAAATATCAGGGAAAGAGATGGAAAAGGTGGGGATGGAGTAGGGAAAGCTAAGGGGAAAGAGGGAGAGCCACAGGAGAGAAGTTGAGGTCTTCTCTCTGTTGGCTTTTGGTTTACTCCCTAAACTGCTGCAACAGACAGATCTGGGCTACACCTAAGCCAGGGGCCTGGAGCTCCATCCTGGTCTTCCATGTGGAACCAAGGATCTGAGCAACTAGTCCATCTTCTGCTACTTATTCAGGTACATTAGTCAGAATTTGGACCCAGAGTAGGCTAGGCAGAACAGGAGTCTGTGAGTAGACACGGGAAGGCCATACCTTCAGTGGCAAACTAACTCACTGCATCATAATGTCTCCTCTGAAATTCCTTAAAGTAATTTATTATAGTAACAAATCGGGTGGGAAATTGTTTAATCACATCAGTACATACTGAAAAAGCATCTGATAAAATTTATTCTGCTTGTCTCTCTTTGTTTTTCTCTTTTCTTTATTTGAAAATCAGAGTTACAGAGCAGTGGTAAAGGGAGAGATCCAGAAATCTTCCATCTGCTGGTTCATTCTTCAAATGGCTGCAAATATCTGGGCTGAGTCAGAAGCAAGCCAAAAGCGAAGATCTTCTTCAGGGTTTCCCATGTGAGTGCAAAGGGCCCAAGCCTTTGGGCTATCCTCTGTTGCTTTCCCAAATGCATTCGCAGGAAGCTGGATAGGAAGTGGAGTAGCTGGTCCTTCAACTGACACCCATATAGGATTCTGGCAATGCAGGTAAAGATTTTACCCATCATGTCACAACCCTAGCACCACCAGCTATTCTTAAGGAAAACAGTGAGAGATAGAGTATCACTGAAATATTGTAAAATCTATTTAAAAAGACACTAACATCTAACAATTTTAAGAGGAAACCTAAAACTATGCTAATAAGAGTCTAAGTTACTTAGATGCTATTACTAGTGTTTTATTGATACTAACAAATGCAATAAAGTTTTTTAAAATGTATTAACATTGGACAAGAAGAGATATCACTTTTTTTAAAAAATGTGGACTTAAGACACGATTGTGTACCAATTGAGAGACACAAATTTCCAGAAGTAATAAAATAAGTGCATATATGGTTGTTACAAGGTAAGTATACAAAAATAACAAAATAAACTAAGAGGAATCTGGAGTGAGTCCTTATTTGGCTATAATGGGCATTTGCATGGTGAATTGGCACATGGGAGCATTTTTTTCTCTAATAAGTAAAATATATAAATTAAAATGGACTAACATAATATTCCATATTTACATGCATATTTATATGTGAACAAAGAAAAGAGAAGGAAAGAGCTTATTAATATTAGTTACCCGGTGGAATTTGGAGTATGAAACAAAGGGAACTTTATTTTGCCTTTTAAAATTTATATGTAATTATTTCATTTGTTATAATAGGTACATATTCTTTTTTTTTAAAGATTTATTTATTTTATTACAGTCAGATATACAGAGAGGAGGAGAGACAGAGAGGAAGATCTTCCGTCCGATGATTCACTCCCCAAGTGAGCCGCAACGGCCGGTGCGCGCCGATCCAATGCCGGGAACCTGGAACCTCTTCCGGGTCTCCCACACGGGTGCAGGGTCCCAAGGCTTTGGGCCGTCCTTGACTGCTTTCCCAGGCCACAAGTAGGGAGCTGGATGGGAAGTGGAGCTGCTGGGATTAGAACCGGCGCCCATATGGGATCCCGGGGCATTCAAGGTGAGGACTTCAGCTGCTAGGCCACGCCGCCGGGCCCAGTACATATTCTTTCATTTTGAAACACAGCAAATAAAATATTTGGATAATAGTAGCTAAGTAACATAACAAATCGCCTTCCAGTTGAGCTATAGTTTAAGCCAAGGCAGTGAAAATACTGAGAAATGTGGTCTTTTTAGGGTCCAGTAAAGGTGCCTGCCATGGAAGATATCACTGCATTATGTATCTGTAACAGTTATTATCCAACTGGCCCTGATTTGCTGTCTTCCCCCGCCATAAATATAAGCACACATAGTTCTGCATTCTTCTATTTCATTTCCTGCATCTGAACTAGAATATTTTTCCTTACATTATTTTTGAAATTTTAATTAATGTGTATTATTTGTATATTTTATCAGGAAGAGTGTATTCTTTCAACACTCACACATGGCAGCAAACAATGAAGAGAGGCAATTAGACTTTCCTTTTTCTTATGTCCTATCCATGGGGGCTCCCAACAACTCCCAGCTCTCCATATGGTTTCCACACCGGATGCTCATAGCCAGAGGTAGCAGCCAGTTAACAGAGAAAGGAAGGAAGTGAGAAGCAGGAAAGCTGACCACACTTTCCTTTTCCATTAGTGCTCTGCTGAAGGCAAGCTCAGGTCGAGGAAAACAATCTATGATGCAGTTGGATTTCTGATTCCCTTTTCCCTTCCACTGATACTTACGGGGGAGCCTACAATGCACTGGGCACTGCTGTAGGTTCAAAGAATAAATTTATAACACAAACACGACACAGAAATAGAGAAGAAATATTTGCTCTCAAGAAACTTACCACTGAAGGAAAACAGAAAATAAATAAGGTCAGCAAATCATTTGTTAGGAGGCAAAAATGGAACAGAAAGGAGAATATGGAATGCTAAAGTGAAAGTGAGATTTCCAATTTTAAGTAAGTTTATCAGGGAGAAAACGTTTGAACAGACTTTATGGAAGCAACAGTCACTTTTACTACACTGATCTAGTACCTAAAGGCTAAAATAAACAAGACAGTTATTACTTCATCATATAGAAGAACTGGAAGCACCATGTTATTTAATTGAGAGTACAGCCAAGAATGTTCTGCATACTGAATTTAGTCAAGGCTGGCAAGATTCAACAAAGGACCCCATTGAGTACAATCAGGCTACATTTAATGCAGCAGTTATATATAATTTAAGAACAAGAGCATCCAGAAGCAATGTCCCACAGCTATCCACAGCCCATATAGTTAAAATGTACCTGTTTGATATTCAATTTGCACAGCAAACAAAAAGGAATCTCTACTTACAGAACCTCATGTAATATGCTCATGGCTTCCTCTTAGCTCTTCTCACAATTGCAATCTTTCAGAGTCTAAGAATAGTTCCATAATTTTCTGAAGGAAGACATAGCTGTTATATGAGTGAAGAGTGCAGCTTGTCTCTGAGGCTTGTAGATAAGTGTGCACTTTTCTGGGTGGCTGCCTGGAGGACTGAATTTCTGTGAAATCCTTGTGCTCTTAAAGGTCACAGCTTTTTCGCTGGCTACCTTGAGATATAGCTTTAGCTTTATGAAAAGGGCTCCTCACTTCATATTCATAATTTATCAGTCCATGTGAATAATATAAACAGAACCTTTTGCATTGCACTTGACATCATTTTACCACAAATATTAAGGTACTCAAAATTGTATGTAGAGATTAAGGCTGCTTTTCTCACTCTCATACCCCAATCTATGTCTTAAATAAACAACAATGCGATGGGATGTTGTAAGTTTTCTGAAGCTCAGGTATTTGGCCGCAGAGATTTCTTAAGAATGATTTTACTTTTCACTCTGCAAGCTTGGGGGAGTATTGATAGTTTTTCTGCCTTAACAAGTTTAATGCAAGCTCTATGAGAGCTGGCACTTTGTCCTATTTACTGTTGCTGGAGAGAAAAAAGCAATAAGTGATAATAAGATGTATAATTAAGTGAACTCATCTACAAAAAAATAAAAGATGACTTTGTAACATAACCTCCTTATCTCTAATATTAACTGAGCCTAACATAGGCATTGATTAATTTTTTAAAATGGATGTTATTATTCTTTGTATTGACTATGGAAATATCTCATTCTCTAATGATTTTCATGTGCTATGGTCTGTGACTTGACAAGTTAGAATTGTTCAACTCTATTTTAGCAAACTTTCTCCCATTATCCCCTGTGAATCTTGGCTAATTCCTACACTGGCTTTTAAAAAAAGATTTATTTATTTTTATTGCAAAGTCAAATATACAGAGAGGGGGAGAGACAGAGAGGAAGATCTTCCATTCAATGATTCAATCCTCAAGTGACAGCAACAGTCAGTGCTGCACCTACCTGAAGCCAAGAGCCAGGAATTTCTTCAAGCCTTCCCACACAGGTACAGGCCTTTGGGTCACCCTCAACTGGTTTCCCAGGTCACAGGCAGAGAGCTGGATGGGAAGCAGGGCTGCTGGGATTAGAACTGGAGCCCATATGGGATCTTGGTGCATGCAAGGCAAGGACTTTAGCTGCTAGGACACCATGCTGGGCCCCACACACTGTTTTCAAAATTGACTCATCTTACCTCCTCCAGGACTCTTGCTTTGAATCCTTCATACACCTTATTTGTATGTGCTTTCTTATGCTTTCTGCTTCTGCCACGTTGGTCTAGAGTAATCTGGCACCATATGTTTTGACTGCATCTCATTGATCTCCATGGAAATATTGTTTCTTTCATTCTTTCATCCTCAAGTTTTTGTCTAAATCTCTCCTCACCAATGCCTTGCCAGACTACCTTATCCAGTACTTCAATCTGATGTGTACCCACTGTGTCCAGTATTTCTAAACTCTTTTACAGTTTCCCATGGCACTTCCAGTCCTTTCATATAATGAATACACAAATTAAAAATTGGAACCAGGTTGAGCAATGATTTCTAAACTTATCTAATCTAGATTCACCCTGGTGGCACATGTTAAAGATACAGTAGCTGTAGTATGTATTAGGCACATTAGTTAGATGCTGCTGGAGGTGCCTGTATCTTATATCCAAGGGCTTCAGTTTGAATCCCAGATGCTGCTGTGATACAACACTCAGATAACAAGCACCTTGAGAGGCAGCAGATGAAGGCTCAAGTATTTAGGCATCTGAAAGGCATGTGAGAGACTTAGTTTGAGGTCCCAATTTTGGCTTCAGCCTGGTCAAACACAGCTGTTGCAAGTGCAGGAATGAATCTGCAAATGAAAAATTTCTGTGACTCTGTGTGTGTGTGTATGCATGTGTGTGTGTACATGTCTGCCTTTCAAATAAAAACTGTAAAGCAGTACTAAAATATATAGAAAATAATAGTTTTTAATCTGAAAGTCCAAAAGAAAGCTTTGTTCATTCCCTAATGTCCATAACATCAGGGGTAAGAATTCCATCCAGGTCTCCCACATGGACCATCATTAGTACTGCCTCCTAGAGTGTACATTAATGGGAACCTGGAGTCAGAAATATAGAAGCTAGGAATCAAATCCAGGTAACCTTATTAAGAACATAGTTGGGTTACCTGAACTGGAATGTTAGCCATTAGATCAATCAGCAATTCATTTAAGTTTGTAGCTAGCCTGTTGACTCAATGATGAGCAAGGCAACTACTGAGCTAGAACGCTTATATCCTCAGCAAGTCCATGCTGTTCAGAATGGGGTAGAATATTCCCAGTGTGTACTGAGACTAATTATATAAACTCCTGGCGCTCCTGGTGCCCTAAGCATCCATTATCTTGTGTTAGAGTCCATATTCACATTACCAATGTTCACATTACCATAATTAGAATGCTAGGATGGGAGAGTTCAAGATGGCCAATTACAAAGTCTGAGTTTGCAGAGGGAGTAGGGATAGGAGCAGAGAGATAGGAGAGTTGTTGGTCACAGTGTCTGACACTCCATGCGGTCCAATGGAGTGAGGCAGGAGTGACGCAGGTGAGGAAGAGGTGCTGAAAATGCTTAACACCTTAACCTGCAAGCTGAGATGAATATGGACCCCACCCATAACACTTAAGCACTCGGTCAAAGCCTGGTGAGTTTCAAATGAGTAAGTCTTCCCAAAGGAGACAGAGGAAGGTGGAAGAACCCATAGGACAAAACACTGGTGAAAGAAAACAAATCAGACAAGAAACCCACAGGCATGGGACCCGGTGACCCCTGGCTGAGGAAGGGACACCAACTGAGGAGAATTGGACCATCTGAGTCAAACACATGGGACATGAGTTGAGTCCACCCGCATTGAAGGTTCAGTACCCTGAGCCCTCCAGAGGTACTGTTAGGAGGTGCAGCCAGTGATAGCCAGCACCCCTTGACATCTGGGCAAATGGAACATGGCTGTGGCCCCCCCTTTCTGTTCACAGCTTGGTGGAGTCTGTGAAGCTAATTGTGTACTTACAAAGAGTTCCTGACAGGAGGGTGGGCTAACAGCCCTGAAATGTTAATTATATCCTTCATGGGTAGTACTTAGTGCCTCCGGACCTTCCCTTCCTCCTTCCTGCTAAAAGGTTGTACTGTGTACCTTCCAAACTAATTGGAAGGTGAGGGCTTAAAAACCCCTGGCTTCTGACATGCGGCGCAGTAGTTCCTGGAGTGTAGCGGGAGCTGCTGTCCCCAGGCTTGGGCAATAAAGACTCCTGAACATCCTACAGCTGAGTCCGGTGTGATCTCTCTCGCACTCTACAACAGTATGCCTGAATCACCTGAGAGGGAGACACAGGATCCTTCAGTGACAGAGGGTTGATTCAGACACCGAGCAGCAAAAGTGCAGATCCTGGGAGCGCACAGGGCAGCAGTGGCTGAAGCGCATTCCTGCTGCTTGTCTTTTGGGGGCAGAAGAAGATGGAGAGCCTCAGCTGGAGAATGCACTTGTCCATCACCCAGAAAATGGTAATGCCTGATAGGCATTCTTGCTACCTAACTGCCTAAGGGAGAGAAGCCAAAGAAGTATTCCCACTGTCTACCTACCAAGGCCTGGGGTGGGGGGCGGCGAATGAGAGGTCTCATTCATCAAGTAGCAAGAGGCGAACAGTGTATGTACCAAAGTGTCAGTGGCTGGAAAACATTTTCACTGCTCAGTTACCTGGCAGAGGGAGGCTTGAAAACTATTCCTGCTGCTTATCCACTGCCTGAAGAAGGCAGGTCAGACAGAAACTCAACCCTCCCCCATGAGCAGGGACACAGTGTGTGTCCCTCAACCTTAGCATCCTCTAGGACATCAGACAGGCACAAATGTCCCAGAAAACCCCAACACATCAGAGGTTAAAGGCTCACAGTGGCAAGAACGCCCATAGATATGGGAAGGGGCAATAGAAAAGGAAATAGCTCAGATGATGGAGCTAGCACCAGCCCCCTACAAATGAACAAAAGATCACACAAGTCTCAGAGCTGCAGGAAAAAGACATTAAGGAACTCCAAGATAGGGAATAAAAAAAAGTCATCAAGAATCTCTTCAGAGACAGTGAAAACTATTGGGAGGAACTGAAGGAATTTAAGAATCACATCATTGCAGAGAGAGTCAATAAAGCAGGCCCAAACCAAAATATCTGGGCTAAAGAAAACAATGGAAAGTATAAACAATGGATGAGTGATGCAGAAGAAAAAATAGCAGAAATAGAAGGTAATCAATGTAAGAACACACAATTATTTAAACATCCTGAAGAAAATCTGAACAAACAACGAGACAGAAACTCAGCAAAGAAACAGAATTCACACAGAAAATAGAACAAATGGACTTAATAGGTATATACAGAACCTTCCATCCCACAGACATTGAATATGTATTTTTGGGGGGGTTGTACATGGAACCTTTTCCAGGATGGGTCATAAAGCAAGCCTCATGAACTTCAAAAAAGTTGAAATCCTACCATGCATTTTCTCAGACCACCTGAGTAAAACTACAGATCAATAAAGCAAAATACTTCAGGAAACTCATAAGCTCTTAAATGACAGACATGCTTGTGAATGAACAATAGGTTGGGGATAAATTAAGGAATAAATTTTAAAAAATTATTGAAGCCAATGAAAAGTCAAACACAACATACTAAAATGTGTGGGATCCTGTCAAGGCAGTGTCAAGAAGTAATTTTCACAATTGGTGCCTTCCTAGAAAAATCACCAAAAGCAAAGAAGTCAAGACCAAAATAAACAAATGGGACTACATCAAACTAAGAAGCTTCTGCATAAATAGCAAAGGAACAACAAAGTAATAAAGGAGCAACAAAGTAATAAAGCAACCAATAGAGTGAGAGAAAATCTTTTCACACTACAGGGGAGATCGGGGGCTAATATTCAGAATATACAAAGAACTCCAGATGGCTAACAGGTATATGAAAAAATGCTCCCTAGCAATAAGGGAAATTCAAATAATAATAACACTGTGATTCTACTTAACCCCAGTAAGACTTATCCACATACAGAAAACTACCAACAACACTTGCTGGCAAAGATGAGGGGAAAAGAGAACACTACCCCACTGCTGGTGGGATTGCAGGCTGGTACAGCCACTCTGAAAGTCAGTATGGAGAAAACTCAGGCAACTAAATATTCACCTACCATATGACCCAGCAATTCCACTTCTAGGACTGTATTGAAAGGATCTGATACATGAGAAAGTAACATGCACCCCTATGTTCATTGCAGCACAGTTAACAATTGCAAAAACATGGAAGTAACTGAGATGCCCATTTACAGGGGATTGGACAAAGAAACTGTGGTTCATCTATTCTATGGAATACTACTCAGCTATTAAAAAAGAATGAAATACAATTGTTTGCAGCCCAAAGGACTGAACTGGAGATCATTTTCCTAAGGGAAATGAGTCAATCCCCAAAAGTCATTACTAATTTGTTTAGTAACACATGGGTCATGCGCTGGCATCTATTGCTATGTGAAGGGCCTTGCTACCCTTTTCTCACCATTCTAGTGACAAATTGGTATTTCTGTTGCATGTTCATTAACTTCTCGTTGATGAAAGTTTACCATTTCCTCCCCATTGTGGACTGTGTACACTGGCTCTGTATTTAAGGGATGAATAAGGACAGTGTAGCAGAAGCTGTTATGTTCGTTGGTGGAGGCAGAGATCAGTGTGTCTCTATGCATACAGAACAAGGATGGACTCCCAGGGAAATGGTTGAAGACATCCTGACAGCAGGATGCTGGACCTTCTGACATTGTCCATGCTTGTCCACACCTACATGGTCGGGAGACACTTCACTGGCACCATGATGAGCTTATGAGTGTTCATGTAAGATACCCATTGTAAAACGGCGGGGGGTGGGGAGGAAATCAGTGGGAGTAAAAGGGCAAGATCTTGGGGAGGGTGATGGGAAATCCCAGGGCCCATTAAACTGTATAAAACAAAATAATATTTTGTTCAAATGCAACAAAAAAAAGACTGCTAGGATGAAGTCAAAACTGCTAAACCATGTAATGCATTAATTGGGTATAAAATACGGAAGTCAGGTAGGGTTAAGATTGTACTCAAATTCAAATCTATAAACCCATGTTAACTGTGCCTCTAGTCCCCTCTAAAAGAAGTCTGTTCCTTGGGGAATTTGAAAATTCTGGGCTTATTCTTAATAACTTGTGCTTTCTACAGATTTCATCTTTCTCTGTATGAGGCAAATTCATGCACAGATTAAACCTACACAGTGACTTATATTAGTAGCATGTTTTTTTAAAATTCCTATGAGGCTTTCTATCTGACATCTGTCATCACTGTCTCAGTTGTTTTTGGAAAAAAAATAAAGAATACTTATCTATTTGACAAACAGTTATAGAAAGAGAAGGAAGAAGAGAAAAAGACAAAGAATCTTCTACTCACTAGTTCACTCACCAAATACTGCATTGGTCGGGACTGAGCTAGGTCAGAGTTGTGAGCCTGGAGTTCCTTCTGGAACTCACACAAGGGTGTAGCAACCCAAGCATTTGGGCCGTCTTCCACTTCTCTTGCAGGTATGTTAATGGAAAGCTCAATCAGAAATGGAGCAGTCTGGTCATGAACCATCATCTTTATTGAGTAACAGAATCAAAGGCAACAGATTAATCTACCCTGACACAATGCTGGCCCTGAATACCTGAATAATGTTTACCTGTTAGGTCTGTATAGCAATTGTTTTATGTTTCATAACTACTACTGATAGATTTTTTTAAAAAGTATGATAGCTTTTCATATTGCCAGTATCCTCTCTCATATTTTTTGTTTGCTTTATGGATCTAAGTTTATTCTCATAGTTCTTTTGTCACTAGTATTTTAGCTCTACCGCATCTTTAATGTATTGTTATTTCCATTTTAAAATGTTTGGACTGTTTAAGTCTGAAAATTTTGAGCTATGAACTCATCCCCCATAATGGTATCAGCTGTGACATCACACATTACAAGTGTGCAGCCCCAAATCTAAAACATAAATGAAACAACAATTTAAAAAAAGCAACTCCTAATTTTCCCCAAATTGTATTTCACCAGCCACTGGAGAATTTGGGAAGAGGTGAGTGGAGTTGTTGGGAAATTATTGGCTTAAAAGTAACTTTATAAAAACAAATCAGATCTTCAAAACTATAAGAGTTCTTACTTGGCATGAATTTCCTTCTGAGAGCAGCTGTACTAGTTTTGAGTAGCAGCAGGTGCCAAGGACAGGCACTCATTATCCCTAAGCAAGGTCATTGGGGAAAACAAGCAGAACCCTGATGGTTCATTTGTGCTTCATCCTTCCATGACAGTACCTTGCTGTTTCTTTCTTTAGGAAAAAGCCACATTCCAGGCCAAAGGTTAGAAAAAATACTTACCACACTGAGAAGTTTAAAATCACTTTCTGCACTTCTTTTGGTTGTTGCTACTGTTTTGTTTTCCTTCTATATTTTCTCAGAGACTGATAGGAGAAACCAAAGTCAGCAGTCTTGCTAGTTTGGCTTTTCAGATGGTACCCAGACCTCTAATGCTATCTTGCAATAGAATATGACTTCGTGATTTTTTAAAATCATGCTTTGATTTCATCATAATTTTTCTGTACAATTATAAGAAATACTGCAGAGAAATCTTAAATATCCTTTGGTTTCCAAAAGTGATAATATGATATAAAACTATAGACTAATATCATACTCGGAATATTCAGATTATTATATCAAAGTTGGAGGACATTTCCATCAGCAAGAATATCCCTCCAGGTTCCCTCTGAGAGGGATACCCGATTTCCTCCCATCTCCATCCTTTCCTGACTTCCTGATAACTGCTGACCTGTTCTTCCCTTCTATAATCTTGTGATTTTATGAATATTAGATAAATGAAATTATACAGCTTGTAACATTTTCAGTTGCTTTCCTCTTTCCCACCCATCATCATTCTCTGGAGATCTATTCACTTCCTACTTTTGTTCATAGCTAAGTGATTTTCCATGTTACGGGTGTCCCTGATTTGCAATGCACAGAAGAGTATCTGATGGTTTCCTTTTTAGCTATTACAAGTGAAATTACTATAAATATTTTATATGTAAAGTTTACATGAATTTCATTATTTTCACATCTCTGATATAAATGTTTTGAAGTATAACTCTTTTATTGCTCGGTAGTTTAATATTTGTTTTGAAGAAAATAAGAAGTTACTATCCAGAGAATCTTACCTTCCTATGAAGTATGTGTGACATTGTCTTCACATGGTCATAAGTGTTTGGTATTCTAGCTTTTATTTTGTTTTGTTTTTTACAGGCACTCTGGTGTGATATCTCATTGTGGTTTTAGTTTGCATTTTTCAGTGGCTGAATATGTTGAACACTGTTTCATGTATTTATTCACAATCTGTTCTGCTAGGTGAGATGTCTTTGTATGTTTGCCTTGCAGCCTGAAACCTTGCTGAAGTTGCTCATAAATTCTCCACGTTATATTTTGAATATCCTTGGGATTTCCTATGTACTCAGTCATACCACTGTAAATTATAAACCATAAAACTTGTTTATAAAATTGCATTTAAGGGCCCGGCGGCGTGGCCTAGTGGCTAAAGTCCTCGCCTTGAAAGCCCTAGGATCCCATATGGGCGCTGGTTCTAATCCCGGCAGCTCCACTTCCCATCCAGCTCCCTGCTTGTAGCCTGGGAAAGCAGTTGAGGACGGCCCAATGCATTGGGACACTGCACCCGCGTGGGGAGACCCGGAAGAGGTTCCAGGTTCCCGGCTTCGGATAGGCGCGCACCAGCCGTTGCGGCTCACTTGGGGAGTGAATCATCGGACGGAAGATCTTCCTCTCTGTCTCTCCTCTCTGTATATCTGGCTGTAATAAAATGAATAAATCTTTTTTAAAAAAAGTGCATTTAAAACATTGAGCATTAGAATCCAAGTAAACTGCTTCTCTCTTGGTTCTCATTTTATGCTCTTTGTTTCTCTCTTTACTTTTCCCTGAAGACTTCTTGAACATTTATATTAATTCCATTTTAATTTATCCATGTCGTTTCTGAGATTTTTTGGAAACATTCCTTTTTGTTCTTTTTCTAATGATGTTTATAATTTCTCATGGAAACATTTTGTGACAGCTCTTTTGAAATCTTTATCCTGTTAATTCTAACATTTTTGTCATATTTATTTTAGAATTTTGAGATCATTTGGTTATTGGAGTGTGTTGGGATTTCTAGCTTTAACCTTAGCTTGCTTTACACTTCACTAAGACCTAATTTTAGAGTAGGATATGGTCTGTCTGGTAGGTGACATCACCTTATTGGCAGAAACTGGATTTCTTAACTTTCACGTGGTTCTTTATGGAAACAAGATCAGGGTGGAGGTATGCCTCCCTCAGGCAAGGCCCCTGCAATGGGCAATGATCAATGTTTGGAATGCCAGCATCTAGACGTTGTTGCTGTAAAAGCCCTAAAGACAGGGACTCTAACTCCCTAACACAGTCCTGTGTTATAGAGGGGTGTTTACTTAGCATCTAGGAGGACAGCAACCAAAACAATTAATAATATGTTCATTAATAATTGTTATTATAAACTATAGATAATTCTAGAACTTCAGAATTATGTAATACTCGATTTGTACACGTAGAACAGAAATGGACTCAGGGAGTTTTTCGGAACTTTTGTGCCTGGCTGTGCCATAAGTCAATCATGGTCCCTGATGTTTTTGGATCTTATTTGATTAGTTTTTAATTCTTCCATATTTCTAATTAATTCTTTTACTATCCATTGCTTAGCCTTGTTCTCTACAGGACTGTTATGTGTTGGCATGTGATCAATAATTTTAAATTGACTCATTAACCTTTTTTTTAAACAATTAGAATTGTACTTTATTTCAGAATAAGTTTACGTTTCAAAAAACGGTATTTACTAAAGCCACAACATTATTCCTACAGACAAAACGACTCATTAACTTTTAGGGTACAGTTTTAACAGATTCCTGACCTTATGTAAGCCTTCTGCTTTAACTGACTTTTCTGGACACACACATACATACAGTATATATATGTGTATATATATATATATGTATATATGTGTGTATATATATACACACATACATATATGTCATATATATGAAATATATAAGTATCATCTCTTGCCATAACGAAGATATAGTAACTGTTTCCACAATCAACATCACAACTTAGGTTAGAAAATTTCAACTTGCTTTGGGAAGGGAGGGAGTTAGGCTCTTGCCAGACTCCCATGACACATTCCTTTGGTGGATGCATAAGAGCTGCAAAGTTTTGCCAGCAGCCTGTACTGACATTAGGGCAGGGGTGGGAATCTCCACCCACTGGACTGCAACTCCACTGACACTATTCTAGTCAGGAGTGGTTGCCTTGTTATCCTAGAAGCTTTGCATCCCTTAGCCAGTTACCATTGACCACAGCACAAAGGACATGGCTCATCACTCTTCCAGTAAGGGTTAAACTTCTGGCTTCCCTTGCAAAAAAAAAAAAAAAAAAAAGACAAAAAATCAATCTGAATACGGAATAGTGATTACTAGAAGTTGAGAGAATTGGTGAACACAGAAGGAGTTTCAATAATGTATACAAAATAAAAGTTAGAATTAAGATCCTAATATTACATGGTATACTTGGGTAGATACATTTCACAGTAACAGAATGTGTATTTTAGGAACACGCAACAGAAGAAAGAAGTTCCAAGCCTCAATTCATAAAGTGAAGTGAAGTGAAAGCAGGGGAGGGAGTGCCAGCATCCTATATGGGTGCCAGTTTCTGTCCCAGCTGCTCCACTTCTCATTCAGCTCCCTGCTCGTTACCTGGGAAAGCAGTGAATAATGGCCCAAACTCTTGGAACCCTGCACCTACTGGAAGACTTGGAATGGCTCCTGGTTCCTGGCTTCAGATCAGTTCAGCTCTGCTGTTGGGGCATTTGGGGAGTGAACCATGGATGGAAGATCTCTCTGTCTCTCCTATCTATAAAATCAGCCTTTCAAATGAAAATAAATAAAACTTTAAAATAGGGTTTTATTGCCTTTATTTTATCAATACACATCATCTGCACATATTGAAATGCCATACTATAGCCCTTAAGCAAGTAGTATTAATAAAATATTTTAAAATGAAACTCATTAGAACCACTGTGACCCAGCTGTCTATTGTCAGCTCATGTCATGCCTGCCGTCCATCTGAATACCAGCTTCACTGAATCTTCAAAACCAACCCGTTATTCTTGGGGTTTTCTCTGTCTTTTTTTCCTGGAACATCTTCCCATATGCTTTGTTTTTTCAAAACAACAACATTTTATGGACTATAAATCCTATTTGTCTTCAGATTTCAGTTTAAATGTTTCTTCTTCAGGGAAATCTTTCTATCTATCTCCCTGCTCTCTCTAAATTAGGGGTTTCTTATCCAATAGTATCATGGCCCTTTGTCCTCCTCCATCACAAGCACTCGTTCTGGGCTGTAGCTATACATTTCTGTGATTTTTAGTTGAAGAAGAGACAATGGGGTTGCAATAGTTAAAATAGAGTGAGGAAGGCACATTGACTGGGTTCCATCGTTAGATCTCTTATTTATTACCAAGGAACCCTAGTCCACTTAAGTTCTCTGAGTCATATTTTCCTCTTCTATGCAATGAGCGTTATAGAACAGTGCCTACTCTGTAAGAATTTTGTTTTCAATGTCTCAGTTCTTATGGAGTGCTTTGGAATTAAGTAGAGACAAAATTATCTTGAGATAGTTTATTACAGAGGACGAAGCAAATTGCAAGGTGAACTAGATAGGCACAAATACATGCCTGCATTCCTTTTCTCAGTGCTGTATGAAGTGTGTAAACTCACAGATAAACAGTCTGAAAATGTAATGTTGCAACAAAGCTTCTTTTTTAAAAAGCCATATAGTATGGTCATTAAAGCATAGGTTTAGAACAAGGATGTCCAGGGCTTGGCAAAATGGCTCAATTTATGAACCCTTCCTATGCAAGCACCAGATCATGTCCTGATTGCTCCACTGCCCATCCTGTTCCCTGCTTATGGTCCGAAAAGGAGTAGAGGATGGTGTAAAGCCTTAGGAAGAACCTGGCGTGATAGTGTAATGGTTAATATCCTTGCCTTCAACATGCCGGGATCCCATATGGGTACAGGTTCTAAACCCGGCAGCTCCACTTCCATCCAGCTTCCTGCCTGTGACCTGCGAAAGCAGTCAAAGACAGCCTAAAGCTTTGGGACCTTACACCCGTGTGGGAGACCCAGAAAGTGTTCCTGGCTCCTGGCTTCGAATTGCGTTGCGGCTCACTTGGGGAGTGAATCATCCGACGGAAGATCTTCCTCTCTGTCTCTTCTCCTCTCTGTACATCTGCCTTTCCAATAAAATAAATAAATCTTAAAAAAAAAGCCTTAGGAAGCTGCACTTGCACAGGAGACCTGGGAGAAGCTCCCTGCTCCTCACTCAGACTGGTCCAACTCCAGCTGCTATAGCCTTTTGGGCAATAAATTGTCCAATGGGAGAGCTCTCACCGTGTTCTCTCTTTCTTTGTTTCCCTCTCTCCCTCTCTGTAGCTCTAAATTTCTAAACAAATGCTTTAATTATTGACTTAAAAAAAGATTTTAAAGATGGGCATTTGGCACAGAGGTTAAGACACTGATTAGGCCACTGCAGCCAATGTTGGAGTGCCTGGATTCAATTCTGGCCCCATTTTCAGTTCCAGCTTTCTGCTAATGAACACTCCGACATGTAGTGCTGATAACTCAAGTGAGGTTCTTGTACTGTTTGGGAGATGGGGATTTAGTTCTGGCTTACTACTACTTCAGTGACACCTGTTCAATGGGATGAAGATTGGATGAGATGGGTGCCTTGATACAGTTTAGCAATGGTAGAATTTCAGTTTATCCATAAAATGTGCATTTTTCCCCATGTGGGCTATGGTTGAAATAGAATAGCTACTATTTTTTTCTTGCTAAATTTCCCTTTCTTCTGGAGTCAGTACTCATTTGTCCTTCAGAGCTTTATTTTTCTACTATATATATATATATACATATATATATATATACACACACACACATATATGTGTGTGAATGCGTATATATTATATATATATAAAGCAGAGAAAGCACTGAGGATACACACACACACATATATATTTCAAAGTCACAATTACAAAAGAGGTAGAGAGATCTTCTAGTCAATTATTCACTCTCAGATGAACACAATAGCCAGGGATTTCAGCTGAGCCTTCCTTGTGAGTAGTAGAGACACAGAGAGACATCTTCCATTGATCTCTCAGGCAGAGAGCTGAAAAGAAATGCAGAAGCCAGACACGAGTAAGTACTCACATGGGATGTTTCCATTACAAGTGACAGTTTTGCCCACTATACCACAATACCAACCCCTGGAGTTTTCTTCTGGGTGTGTTTTTGTGCAAATGGGTCCAGAGTTTTAGTTCTGCTAATAGGAGAAATAAGGAAAAGTGCATTTCTTCCACGTGTCTAGAAACAGAAATCCTACGCCTAATTTAAAATTTTTTGTCAAGTTTAGTAACTTAATCACTGTTAGTCAGAGTCACTTATTAAACTGTCTACTTACAGCTTAAATGCAAGTTTCATTTCCACTTTTTACCATGATGCCTTAATCATCTTCTTGCACAAGATACTCCACTGAATTTTGGAGGCGGTTTTAAATACTAAAATTATTGAAAGTATAGTAGCTGTCATTGACACATCATATTGAATTTTTACACTAAATAAATTTTTAAAATTCACTTTTTTAGAAGCCTGATCATGACAGGTATTTGGGCTATCGTTTTAGAGGCTGCATTTGGTTAGCCATTGCCCATGGGAAGGTGCTGGGAGGGAGGCTCAGCTCTGCTCCCTCTTCTAGCTTCCTGCTGCTTTGTATCTGGGAGGCAGTAGGTGATGGCTTAAGTTATTGACTTCCTGCCACTTGTGTCTTCATTTTCCTGTTTCCATTGCTGTGCAGCAGTTTCTCTTCTGGCGCAGCCCATTTACCTTATTTTGGTTTTGCTGTCCCTGCCTTCAAGTGCCCTAGCATGAAATCACTGCAGCTTTATAATTGAAATTCTTGTGATTAAACTGTTAACCTAGGGTAGGTTAAGCCTGCAATCCAAATCACAGTACAAGGATCAAGTCTGGCCTCTGCCTTCCAACCCAGCTTTCAGTTAATGAGCCTGAAAGCAGGAAAGGATGGTTTTAAGTGCTTGTGTCTCCGCTACCATTCAAATGGGAGACCAAGATGAAGTCCTTGGCTTTGGCTAGGCCCAGCATCAGTTGTTCTGAGCAGTTGAAAAGTGAATGAGTGATAGATGTTTCTCTCTCTCTTTCTCTTTCTTTCTCTCTCTCTCTCTCTGAAACACACACACACCCACATACAACATAATTTTCAAATAAATTATAAATAAATAAATATTTTAAAATGTCGAATCATTTTGAGTTCAGCAATATGTAGCAACACAGATGACTTGAGGACATTTTTCTCAGTAAAATAAAACATTCACGGAAAGTACTTTACGATTCCACTTACAAGGGGCACCCCCCCACCCCCCGAGTCAAATTCATGGGATGAGAGAGGGACAATGGTTGCCAAGAAATATGGACGAAGAGAGCTGTTACAAATCATCAGGTGTAGAATTTCAGTCAAGTGAGATGAACAAATTCTAGAAATTCACTCTACCACATGGTGCCTGTGCTTCACAATAGCTCATTTTACTTAAAGTTTGCCAAAAAGCTGTATTTCATGAAGTGCTCTTAAAACAGTAACATGAAAACTGTTCCTAGGGAGGCTCTTTATTCACAATCTGGAGAGGAAAATTTGACTGGACTTTTTCTTGGTAAAACTCTTTACTGACCCATTATGGTAATTAGTTAACAGTAACTAATTGTATATTTCAAAATAGCTTGAATGGAAGCTTTTGAATTTTCATAAGAACAAACAAAAGAATAAATATTTAGGTGATAGAGGTGCTAAAAAGTTTGCATTAATAATTATATATTGTGTACTTGTAAATGTATCCAGGTATCGCATTATAGCCAATATATATTAAAAATATTAGCTGTCAAATAAAAAAATGCACAACACAGAAATAATGATTGACATCAGACAGATAGGCTTAAAAAAGTTGTGAAATAAGAAAAATAATACTAACCTTAAACTTCAAACAGACTTATGATGGCATATGACTTAACAGATGATTATAACCATATTATATTATAGCCTAGGAACCAATAGAGGTCTTTTTGGCACTGTTTTGATAATTTTTCCTGGGGACTGGCATTGTGGTGTGGCCAGTTAGTGCTGCATGAAATACAGGTATCTACTGCTCCACTTATGAATCAGTTCCATGCTATTGTGCTTGGGAAAGCAATGGAAGATGGCTCAAATACATGGACCCCTGGCCTCCCCATAGAGACTTGGAGCTTCAGGTTCCTGGCTTCAGCATGGCCCAGTCCCACTAACTGTGGCCATTTGAGAAGTAAATCAATCTGTATGTGTGTGTGTTTGTAACTTTTCCTTTCAAATAAGTCAATAACTCTTGAAAAGCAAATCTTATCCTTTTCTGGTTTTTTGAAAGATGATCTGAAGAGAGGAAACAACAAGATTAAGAATAAGGAGAGATATACATAAAGAAATATCCCAGAATTGGGTATTGGAAATGCATTATGAAAATACCAACAACTGAATTTCAGCTTTATGTTTCCCTGTTTCCCATCCAATGAGCACTTTTAAGGTGTTTTTGTTTGTTTGTTTGCTTGAGCACTGGGCTTCTGTTTAGGTTTGCGAAGTATC
Source organism: Ochotona princeps (assembly GCF_030435755.1). NCBI lineage: Eukaryota > Metazoa > Chordata > Mammalia > Lagomorpha > Ochotonidae > Ochotona > Ochotona princeps. The sequence continues at coordinate 15,553,991 of NC_080838.1, forward strand.
TGAGCCTGACATGAGTGACACTGGGAAAATCAGTGCGGGAATTACTATCTCAATGCAGCCTTACTTTACTATAAGACAGAAGTCCATGCCGACCACCAGAAGCCTAAAGAAAGACCGAGATTAACAGGATCACATGAAAAAAAAGGTTGTGTTTGCTGTGCTAGCATAAATACTGACATTCTATTACATGAAGAGAGAAGGCAGAAATATTTCCCTAAATTTTAAAGATACTGAGGGAGCCAGGGTTGTGGCGCAGCGAGAGAAGCCATTACCTATGATGTTGGTATCCCATATCAGAGTCTGATTTCACTCCAGCTACTCTGTTTCTAACCCACTTCCTGCTCATTTGCCTGGAAAAACAGTGGAAAAAAATCCGAGTGCTTATGCTCCTGGTATTCACATGGGAGACCCCAATGATGTTCCTGACCTGGCACAGCTCATTGTGGTCATCTGGGGAGGGAACCAGCAGAAGATAAGAAATCTTAGTTGCTGTCTCTCTATCATCATATTGTTTTCAAAGAAATGCAATTTTAAGCACACACACACACACACACACACACCCCTCAGCATTTATATGTTAAATCTGTTTTTCTTTATATTGTGATTTTAACCTGCTGCTTTGGTTCCCCAGCCACAAAAAACATTGATAAATCTGTACTTGGCACAGTAGCCTATTGGCTAAAGTCCTCAACTTGCATGCACCTGGATCTCACATGGGTGCTAGTTCATGTCCTGTTTGCTACACTTCCCTTCCAGCTCTCTGGTTGTGGCCTGGGAAAGCAGTAGAGGATGGCCTAAAGCTATGGGATCCTGCATCTGTGTGGGAGATACAGAAGAAGTTCCTGGCTCCTAGCTTTGCATTGACTCAGCTCCAACCATTGTGGACACCTGGGGAGTGAACCAGCAGACATTTGTCCCACCTTCTCTCTGTAAATCTGACTTTCCAAGAAAAAATAAATTTTGAAAAAAAATAGAAATTGATCAGTGCTCAAATTATTATGGATTAATGTTAATGGGTGAGGGATGTAAGTGGAGACTTGTTTCATTTGCACTGAAAATGAAGCCTCTTGAGAAGCCTTGGATTGGGTTCAGCAGCTAGCATGAAGCCTATTGAAGGAATCCCTGTAGCATTATTATTACAGAGAGACCACAGACAGGGTGGGTGAAGAGTGTGAGCCCCATGTACCTCTGTTTGCTTCCTTGCCATGACATCATCCCTCTGCCATTATCCAGCCATACCAGATGCCTCATCAGAGTCACCTCATCTTGGGTGGGGAACTTCCAAAAGTTTAGGCAGAACTAAAGCAACTTCCTTAATAAGTAGCCCTTTTTAACCATTTTAGTCAAAGTAACAAAAAGCTGTCTGATACAAAGCTTTTAGCAACTGGGTGCTTGTCTCATTTCTACCAATCAGCCACTGCAGAAATCTCCAAGTCCTTTTCAAAGGTCATGGCCACAATTGCAAATTGCATATGTTTTTGAAGATTCAAACAGCTTATCTTTTTAAGATAAAGCGAAATGTATTCCCTGTCTCATTCCTAGTTTTCTGCTCCCCCCTTGGTTTTTGAACTTTTGCCAAGTGTCTCTTAACTGCAAGAATCCCATTGAGAGTAACCAGATTTGTGACTACTTGTGCTCTGTTGTCAAATATACTGGCCTGATTATTTATGAGGATTCTGAGAAATGAAGTCTCTGATAAATATTAATGTAAGGGATTTCCAATAAATATTCAATTCTCAACTGAAAGGTGGACAGTGATACCAGCCCTTAACTATGTGCAGAGACTAATAAGAATTAACATTGAGCTCCTTGCAACACATAGCTTCATTTCAAAGGATGCATTACTCTTCCCTGGAATGAGCAAGGTCAAATGTCATGTTGTTAATTCATTAACTTGAAAATCAGGGGCCTGTTTTGTGACAAGTCAACACTTGCCATGTTGACTTGTCATATCAGTATGATCAGCTACTCTGTTTCTGATCCAGTTTCCTTAGTGTACTGGGAAGGCAGCAGAAGATGACTTAAATGTCTGGTCTCCTGCCACCCATGAGGGGGTGGAGGATGGAGTTACTGGCTTTTGGGTTTGGCCTGGCCCAGACCCATCTCTCGTGGCTGTTTGGGGCAGTGAATCAACAGATGGAAAATCACTCTATGTTTCTCTGTGTATGTGTCCCTTCCTCCCTCTGTCACTGTGCTTTTCAAACAAACAAATACATCTTACAAATTTAAATTCAGCTTCTAGAGATTTCTGTGAAATAGACGAGACATCAGTGTGAGATAAGCCAATTACGTCAGGAAATTTTCTCATACAATGCACTAAAGCATCTTTGTTTCTTTTGCCTTCATTGTGAAAGCAATATAACACACTGACATCTTTCTTCTTCTTCTTCTTCTTCTTCTTCTTTGCCACAACACAACCACAAGGTCAATACTCATGAAAAGAGACATAGCAGGATTTGTTTTCTCTGTACCATGCAAGGAAACATTGAGTAGGCAGGTGGCCTTCTCTCAGGCAATACTCATTCCTTCGACAGCTTAACACGTGGCCACCTGATTTTTGACTGCCAAGAAATGTAAGAAAACACTTCTCTGTTATTTTTTTTGTTTGGTTGGTTTTTTAGGATTTTATTTTTTTAATTTATTTATTATTTTTAATTCATTAATTACATTGTATTATGTGACACAGTTTCATAGGTACTTGGGTTCTCCCCAACCCTCCCCAAACCCTCCCACCATGGTGGATTCCTCCACCTTGTTGCATAACCACAGTTCAAGTTCAGTTGAGATTCCCCCATTGCAAGCATATACCAAACACAGAGTCCAGCATCTTATTGTCCAGTCAAGTTCAACGGCTTCTTAGGTAGACCCTCTCTGGTTTGAAGACAGAGCCAGCAGAATATCATCCCGAACAATTAAAAGCTCCAACATATCATCAGCAAAATTTTACATCATTATGGAATTAATTGACATAGTAATGAGTAACCAATATGTTAAAAATAAATGCGAGTTCTTAACCACCTTCTGTGACCACCTCATTGACATTTCAATTTTAGTTCATACACATTCTCTGTTATTTATTTGTTTAATTTAGCTAAAGGTTTTATTGTTTGGTTATGGTAGCCCAAACTGACTAAACATTGTAATTCCATGTACTGATAATTAAGAAACTCTTTACTGGGTATCTATGTGAGTTTCAGACATTCTGCTATTTTCAAATCACTGAACAATTGGGTTATAAATTATCTTAAATTAGTTATCCCTATTCTTATTTCTTTGGTTTGATACAAACTATGCATCTTTTATATATATTTATACAAATGCAAAATATATATTTGATATATTTATATGTTTAAGACATGAATATATGTATGTCTTAAGACATGTATATGTACATTCTTAAATGCTAATTTCACGCAGGTTTGAAACAAAGGTAGCGGCCCACCAATTCTGATTTGTGCACAGTTAATTAATTTCACATTCTAGGCATTTGCTTACCAGCCTCTCATAGCTAGGCTGACAGGTACCTCCAATAACTCTTGCAGACTAGGTACCATAACACTAATGTCACCTCCAAGAGCTAGAGTCTGCCCAACTATCGAGATTGGCCAATCAAAAGGGAGTCTGTAGCCAAAAGCAAAGGCAACAAAGTCAAACTGAACAGATGGGACTACATCAAACTAAAAAGCTTCACACACTACACAAGTTATAGGGAACTAATATCTAGGATTTACAAAGAGCTTCGGAAACCCAAGGGCAGCAATGCAAACAAACAAACAAACAACCCTGTAGCAAAATGGGCAAAGGAAATGAACAGACATTTCTCAAAAGAACAGATTCAAATGTCTAACAGACATATGAAAAGATGCTCAGGCTCCCTAGCCATCAGAGAGATACAAATGAAAACCATGTTGAGGTACCACTTAACTCCAATGAGCATGCGCTACACTCAGAACTCAGCTAACAACACATGCTGGCGTGGATGTGGGGAGAAAGTCACCCTTCTTCTCTGCTGGTGGGAGTGTAGGTTAGTACAACTACTGTGGAAATCAGTATGGAGAGTGCTTGGAGAATTCCAAATAAACCTGCCATATGACCCAACTATCTTGCTCCTAGAAATATAAACAAACAGAAGTGAAATCTGCATATGAGAAGGGGATCTGTAATTCTATATTTGTAGCAGCACAAACAACAATAGCAAAGGCATGAAAACAATCCAGATGTGCATCCAAAGAAGAGTGGTTAAAGAAACTGTGGCACATCTACTCCATGGAATATTATTCACCTATTAAGAAGAATGAAATTATGCCATTTTCAACCAGATGGTCCCAACTAGAGATCATTATGCTCAGTGAAATGAGTTAATCACAAAAGAACAAACATCATATGTTCTCTGTTATATAAGGAAACCAAAATGGAAAATGTAACTTCAATAATCCGATCCGTATTCTTTTTTGTTTGGTTGTTTGCTTTTTTGGCTGTATCCCATGTGTTTTGATGTTTTATAGTTCAGTTTTGTTTATTCCAAATAATTCTTTTTCTCTTGTCGAATTCCTCACTGGCTCATGGATTACACGGTGGCATCATTTTTCCCAAGAGACGTTGGTGTTTCCTCTTTGTCACTCATGTGTTGGTTACTCAGTGGCACATTTTTTCATGGTGTGTAATTTGTTGTGGATGTTGTTGTTGTTGTTGTTGTGGCTGTTCTAACTGATATCAGTTGTTGACCTGGTTTCATGGCTTCTCAATTATGGAAATGTATAATGATGGAGTACTAAGGTCTATCATATGCAGACACGGGGGAATAATGGACCATGCATTCCTGCTTTCAGACAAAAAATAGATTCCCAATGAAACTGTTGAACATGTGTAGACAATGGGATGCTGGCCTGCCTGACATTGTCTGTACCAACAATGTCAGGGTACACTTAAATAAGAGACTAATAGAATTATGATTTGTTGTGAAAGACTACACCATTGTAGTAAAATGGGGAATAATCTGTCAGGGGTAGGAGTTTGCAGGGGGAATCTAAGCCTATACGAAATTGCACCACATAATTCAGAATTCAAAATAAAAATATATTTAAAAAAAAGAAAGTCCATGAGACCAGATAACTATATGGATCCAGCCACAAAGCAGCAACCCTTTAAAGATATATTTTTATTGGAAAGTTGCAGAAGGACATTCAAAATCTTTGCTATTGTGGGAGATAAAAGCCAGTTGAATCCCCCTTGAAGGCACCAGGAGCAATTGATAAGGAGATGAATGAGCAGGATACAACCTGGTTCACAGCCTTAGATAAAGAACCTGCTAGAGAAACTAGCTGTGTTTTGGGGAACTGTACCTTGCTGTTAAGATGTAAATGGCTCAAGCCCCTCCTCCCTGGATGATTACATGACAAGCTTCCGTTAAAAGTCTGGTGCTGTTAATCAACTTTGGCTTTAGACCATCAGTCAGAGTACATGCATGTTATTATCGGCTCCTTGCACCAAGTCCATCACTGCAGGACAGCAACAGAAAGTCATATATAGAGAGAGGAGGAAAGACAGAGAGGAAGACCTTCTGTCTGCTGATTCACTACCCAAGAGGATGCAACAGCTGGATCTGTGCCAATCAGAAGCCTGTAGCCAGGAGCCTCTTTCTGGTATCACACGCTGGGGCCGGTTCCTGAAGTTTTATACTGTCCTCGACTGCTTTCCCAGGCCACAAACAGGGAGCAGGGAGCAGGATGGGAAGCAGGGCCACTGGGATTAGAACTGGCGCCCACCTGGAATCCCAGCGCATTCAAGGCAAGGACTTTAACAGCTACGGTACTGCACTGGGACCAAAAACTATCCTTTAAAGCGGCAGCATCTGAATATCCATTTGGCAGCTAGACAGCCTCCTCATGGTTATAGCTGTAAATGGGTCTATTTTTCATGAACTTGTGCTCTGCTGTCAAAAAAAATGAAATATTACTGAACCATAAAAAATGACTGAAAATATTTGCAGCAACATAGATGGAGCTGCAGATCATTATGATAAGTGAAATAAACCAAACTGAGGAAAACAAATGTCGCATTTTCTTTTTCTTGGGAAATTAATATAGAGACAGTATAAATTGTATTGTCATAACATTTCAATATAGTTCTCAATATTTCTCTGCTGAATCATGCCATGCATTGACAATCCATCCTCCTTCCTCCAAGTTTTTATCATGATCCCTCCATTCATGATATTGATATTTCTGCTTTCAAGAAAAAATGGAAAAATGTGCATGCATATAATATCTTTAAAGGAAGTAAATATGGCAAAATGTTAAAAATCTCTAAGATTTAGAAAAACATACATGAAAAAGAGATCTCCATGCGTTGAGAGCTTTCTAGAGAAGCACGCATGTACACTTAAACAACCAAGGCCAATCACACTTTTAACAGTATTATCAAAGCTACTATTCTCAATGTTGGTCTAAAAGTAAAAGTAGGAGAGAGACCTCAGGGAATGGTTGAAGTGAGGGTGGGAAAAAGGGAAAGATACTGAAACCTATAAAGTCAAAAATCCAATTGACAAACTATAATCTGTGATAGATCATCCATGTCTTCTAAAGGCTCGAATAAAACACACTGATCTTTAAAAATTATAAACCATATGATTTAAGAAAAACTCAAAAATTCCTCCTTCATACAGTGAAAGTGCCATTACTTTTTATGTACTCTCATTAGGTTCTCGCCTTCCACTAGAGAATTAAACTCTAATTTCTAAGGCAGCCTTTGCATATAATTGATTAAATTATCTCTGATAAGTTATAATTATGTACCATCCTTGGGGGAATTGAGAAAATAGTCACTCAAATAATTTTCTGTGTTCTGTGGTTTGAATGAGCCATCCCAGTTGGGAGAAATTACTCAGGCTTTTAAGGAAAAAAAAAAACCCTCTGATACTGTAATTCCATTACTTATATAAAGCAGTTCATCCGCTCAAAATGAGTCCTTGGGAAAACGATACTGACTAAATGTTTTGAATTTCAAAACCAATTATACATCTTTTTCCTGATGGTTAAAACTGTGTAAAATGTCAGAAAAACTGTTAAAATTTTTTTTTGCTTTGCTTTCTCCTGAAGAGACTACTTGCATGTATGTCCCAATATTCTATATGCACTGTTTCCAAGATTTATTAATATCTCTGAGTATGAGCTTTAAAATTATTTTAAAATGTAAAATTACTTGTTCAATTATTTAAATAAAAAAATCTGGAAAACTTTTACATGTTGATAGCAATCTTATTTTTGTTTTTGTTTGTCAATCAAAACAAAATATTCAACATCGTAACTTAAACTATAATGATTAATATGAATGAAACCATAGGGTAAGGACATGTGTAACAGACAGAAGTATTAGCAACACTGAAGAAGAGAGGGCACATTCCAGGTAATAAAAGAGCACAGAACAAGGGCAGAGGGCTACCTGGAGACTGACAGACACAGGAAACCAGTGGGATTAACAGTGTGGTGTTGCAGAGACTGATACCCCAGCAGCATTCAAGGCATGGTGATCTGAACTCGACCAGCAGTCAGAACTCCACCAGCAACCAGGTGGGAAGGGACTTTCACTGGGAGCTCAGGAGATGAAACCAGACAAAGAACTGATCTTCCGCAGATCTGTTTGATTTGACCCGGAGCAGAGACACAGTTGCAGATTATAGAGTGGCAATGCGGGAACAGGATGGATTTCACAAACCAGTCCAGCCCCATTTTTATTAAGGAGGAAAAGGCAAGGGAAAGGACTGAGGAAATGATGAGCTGGCAGTGAACTCATTTCAGGCTCAGTGAACTGCAACAACGTGGCATTCTACAGGTGCCACAAAGATAGGTCCAGGTAGCCCTCAGACCTGTTGGCCAGCAAATCAACAACTCTAGTAGTGGTACATCATGTGCCATCTTGATCAGTGTGGTAAATAAAGGCTTTGAGGCTGTAGAGACAACAGTGAGCTGTGCATGTGCTGATCTCATGAGAACTCACTGAGTCCATTGCATTAAACTGGTCCCACAGGAAAATAATACTGACTATTAGCATTGTACAGGTCAAAACAGGTCCGTGTGGCTTTCAGACCTAATGGTTAACAGGTTCCGGCAAGATCAGCACCACCAACAACCTAGTATATAGGATACCTGGTATCTGCCTAATCCTGGGACCTGCTCCAACTGAAAGTGGGAGAAAGATTTTACAGACAGCAGTGTAGCCTCACAGGAGGTGAGGAGTGGTGAGCCAGGAGCTGGGGCTACGGAGACCATGGTGGAAATCTAATATAAGAACCAAGACCTGGAACTTGCTGGAGGGAGTGGCACAATTGGCTGCAAACAAAGAGCCATGTGCTAACTGCAATAAAATCTAACTGTAGACCTGTGGGTGACACAGCTTAGAATCCTGCCCCAAGGAGAAGACTCTGATAACCAGAAGTACAATGACCAAGAGTGAAAGAAGAGATAGAGGCAAAACCACAATGTTATTTCCACTGGTTTCCTGTGTCTGTCAGTCTCCAGGTATCCCTCTGCTGCCGTTCTGTCTTTCCCTACTTCCTGGAATGTGCCCTCTCTGCTTCATACTGATTAATGTTTCTCTGTCCATTTAGTCAGTAGCTTCTTACTTCAAAAACTTTGTAGCCTCAATGTCTCATTTATTGCATTATTAAACATGAACTACCCGGGGACAACTACTCTAGTTTTCTCTTAACGTTTTAGTTATTTGTTTATTTAAAATTATTTTCTTGCTTGTAAGTCAGACTTAGAGGAACAAAAAAAGAGATTTTCCACCTTCTGGAATTCAGTATCCAGGAGCTTCATTTTAATATCCTACATATAGAGCATGGGCCAACATACTTGTGCTTTTTTTTTTTTTTGCTGCATTTCAGAGCTAGCATCAGAAAGCTGAATCAGAAATGGGAAAGCTGGGACTCAAATCAATGTTCATAGTAATTCCAGTGCTGTAAAGGCAGCTTCAGCAGCTGCATCCCAACGTCAGTCCCTCTCTTCATATTTTAAACATTCACTTACGTTACTCTTTGTGTTCCTTTTTCCTTCAAATAGACTTGAAACTCAATGAAGGCATAATCTGTAGCAGACTGCATGATATTTTTGTTCCACAAGACGTTGTCACATTGATTTTCATAATATTAAGTAACCCAGAAGTAGATATTGATCAAATTTTCATTCTTAAACACTGCTAGCTTTTATTTTTATCCATCTTTGAGTAGGTCTTAACTTTCTAAATTACATAAATGTCAGGACTTTGTTTCCTTATTTGCTTTGTGAGGTACACTTGTTGAACTGAATGTAAGGCCAGTTTCCTCATTGCTTTAAGTATGCCGATATCATCTTTGATGACTGTGACCTCAACTTTTATATTCCTCAAAGGAAACTTTTAAATGCTGTTTTAAGCAAAGTTTAGCATACAATGTTACTATCGCTTGCTCTACTGTAATGTTACTCTCTATCTCATTCATAGATACAGCAGAGATTTGGGAATGAGAGTTAGCAATGTCAATTCCAGAAGTTATTATCCTGCTTTGTTTTTCCTTTTTTTTTTTTTAAGATTTATTCACTTTTATTACAAAGTCAGATATACAGAGAGAGGAGGAGAGACAGAGAGGAAGATCTTCCGTCCGATGGTTCACTCCCCAAGTGAGCCGCAACGGCCGGTGCTGCGCCAATCCGAAGCCAGGAACCTGGAACCTCTTCTGGGTCTCCCACGTGGGTGCAGGGTTCCAAAGCATTGGGCCATCCTCGACCACTTTCCCAGGCCACAAGCAGGTAGCTGGATGGGAAGTGGAGCTGCCGGGATCAGAACCGGCGGCCATATGGGATCCTAGGGCGCCCAAGGCAAGGACCCTAGCTGCTAGGCCACACTGCCAGGCCCCCTGCTTTGTTTTTCTAGTGAGCGGTTTTAATGCTTATTCCAATTTCTTTCTCATCATATTCTTGTAGTTACAGTTGTCAATTTATATGCATTACTTTATACTTACTGTCTGTAATGCATTTCCATACTTATAATATGTTGGTGTCTATTTTCTGTTGCTATTAAAGCAATTTTGACTTAATACATTGTCACCAATATTGGACTTTAAAGTTTTAAATTTCTTTTCTTTTCTAATCAGTCTTTCATCCTTAACACCTCCTGGAGACATTTTTCCTATAATGTGCTAAATAGAGTGGATGAATTGTCATTCTCTGTGTGATAGACCAACCAGAATCATTTCACACCAGTGGTCATCCTCACCTCTTCTACATAATCCTCTGATCTGCTTTTCTATCTCACTTACTCTATACTTTTCTCTCCTGCACATCTTAATTCCTCCAATTTCTTGATGCTCCAGACACTTACCCCTTATTTAATCTCTCATTCAATTTCATGATTTTAAAGATTTATTTTATTTTAATTGGAAATTCAGACATACAGAGAGGATGAGAAGCAGAGAGGAAGATCTTCCATATGCTGTTGATTCACTCCCCAAGAGGCCACAATGGCTGGAGCGGTGCAGATCCAAACCAGGAGTCAGGATCAGTGGGTGTAGGTTCCAAGGTTTTAAGACATCCTTGACTGCTTACCCAGATCACAAGCAGGGAGCTGAATGGAAAGTGGGAACCCTGGGATTAGAACCCCACCCACGTGGGATCCTGGTGCATGCAAGGCAAGGACTTGCATTTTCAATTGAAAATGTTCACAACTGAATGTGAGACTCTTCTTTATGAATGTACTCCACTTAATGTTTTCCTATTCCATTACTTGCAAGATCACCTTTTTAATTGGTTTTGACCCTCATACTGAATATCTAATCCATCAAAGTTTCTTTAGAAAATATTTTGGGCATTTTTAAAAACCACATTGGCTGCTATCATCTTGACCCAATCCAAGGTTGTTAATGTAATGAGTAAAAGAACTCCTAACAGTCCTTCCTACTTCTGTCCAAGACGGCTATACCTTTTCACTTATTCTTTTAAAACAAGATTTTATTTGCTATTATTGTTATTTTCCATGATAAGGTTTAGTAGATATTGGAATTTCCCCTCTGCCTTTCCTTCCTTCTTCCTCACTCTTCCCACCCCACTATTTTTTTTTCTGTATTATCAGAGTAATATGGTGCTTTAGCAACAGTCACAAATCCAATATTCTGCTATTTAAATGTAATATGGCACTTTAGGTATAGGCAATGGTATGTACCTTTCAAGATAATATTTTAAAAACAAATGAGGTTCGTGTCATTCTTCTTTCTAAAACTGCTCCATGGTGGTATTTGCCCTTACTGCCCTTCTGCCTGGAATACTCTCCTCCAAATAACCATGACTTACTTTATTCACATGAATAACATTTTCTCAAAAGTTCTAGTTTACCATCTTCTTTAAAAATGTAATAACCTCTCTGATGCCCAAGATAGCCCAGCTTCTCATTCCCTTTGCAGGCCTTTTATATACAACATTTGTTATCCTGTAACATTCCATGTGTCCTACTTTTTTAAAAGAACAAAATCTAATCCTCATTCGCTCTCTATTAGGTAACCTTACTAAAATCAGATAGGCTTTGCTACTACTGTGTTTTTCAATATGGAGAGAAATACCAGACATATATAGTAGATTAAGACATATTTTTTGAACTATTTAATTGATTAAAAAAATCCTTCTAGAACCAGGCTTCAATAAACTTGAAATCAATACATTTGTAGTTTCTGTCTGACAGGTAGACACTTGGAAATGAGAAGCCATTATGAAAGGTTTGAGATATGGCATTATACTTAATTCAGAATATTTTTATTTCATTTCTGTCTTCTCCCATTCACAAAGGATGCATTTCTGTTTGAATAGTGACAGGCACTTGGATGGGATAATCAGCTCACCTACAATTTTCTTCACAAAAATATCCAGGAAACATCATATTAAAAGAATATATATTCTACATCCAAATCATTTTTATGGCAAAATTCCACCTACTTTGATATTAACTTCAGTGTCATTTGTTTTCCAGAAAAAGTTTGTAGACATGAAATTGAAATCTTCAATTGTTTGTCAATACCTATTTTTTCCTGTCTTAAAACATTCATGAAGAAAAAGTAACATTCTCACCTTATGAGGGCGCTAAAAATGTACTGTGATGTAATGGTTCCACTAAAATCATATATACATATGCTTGTATATTCATATACATGAACATGTATATTTGGTGTTTCAACATTTAAAGTTATCAAATAGCCTTTAAAATCTTTATTCTCCAAGCATTATTGCTTTAATGTGAGAAAAGACATTAATACAAAATCAAAATGCTAAATGAAGCATTAAAACATCAAACCTGACCATTAAATGATCTGATATTTAAACAAAATCCAGTTACTAACAGAGGAATAAAAAATGTAATAGTTTTTCCCCATAGAAGTATCACTGGTGGCCATTATGGATCTCAGAGATGGAAGGCACCTGGAAATTCTGTAATTCAATATTTGACTGCTTGAACTGGATGGATTAAATGATTCTGTCAGTTTGGTCCAAGGAGATACAAAGGAAAGCGACAACTGGAAAAGGATGTCACACAAATCTCTCATCTTTGGAAGACAGCTATCATGCCTTGAATACTCTTGTTTAAGCTTTTCTTATGTCTGAGAGCAAAGAGAAAATTCAAGCAACAAGTCTTATTATCTTATACTTGTATTATTGTCAGAAGGATCCATTTTTCCTTGATACTTTAATCTAACCTGAAGTTGATATAGAATTTAGATTGTGTTTTCTTCCTCTTAATAAATAGCAGCTTTCAAAGCTCATCAGAAAGTAAAGCATGGTGCTGAAGAGCACGGATGCTCACACATCATGCATGCTTCGTTATTCCTCATGAATTTGTACACAACTTTTGCTCATGGTGATTAATTGACTGCTTATGTTGTGCCAGATAATCTTCTACGTATGCTCCAGGATTAACTTGTCAGTGTTCTTGACACCACACAAGAGAAGGGTTATGTTTATTCTGTCTATGGATAAGGAAGTTCAAGCTCAACAAGATTAGAAACCTGGCTAAGTTTGACTGATTTTTAGATTGACTATTACCTTTTTCTCGGTGCTGGTGTGAGCAGGGACAATGTGTTCTCTATGACCAGCATGATGTTTAGCTAAATTGACTCACTATTTCTCTCTTATAATGTTCATGTACTAATTTCTTCTTTTTAAATTTTTATTCTATTTTCAATATCATTTGCATAGTTGACAGGAATGCACACCCATATGGGGCTCGGATTAGGGTGGGGAGGTCAAAGTATGAAGAAAGGTGGGTGGGACTTTTTTTCCCTACTGTTTCTACTGGGAGTAAAGAGGAGGGGGCCACTCCTGGCTGTGAAACTGCAGCAGTACTAAGGGATGGGGGATCGTTATTTGATGATGCCTTAGAGAGCCCAATGTGGGGAAGAGTGTCCAGAGGGTGTTACTTGAGTGGTTTTGATAGTTTTAAGATGCTGTTGATTTCATTGCACCAGTGCAAAGAAAATCTTTCCAAGGTCTATGGGCTGATTAATCTACCTTAATGCATCCACAGACCCAGGAACATGCTGTAAAGCTTGGCGGGGAGAGTTGTTCAACTTGATTTGTCTTCTGTGCTTTTATGAAGCAGTTGACATCGCTGCTGACCTAAAGGAGCTGTCAGCTGCGTAGCCATCTGCAACTAAGGAGGCATAGGGTAAAAGCATGTATTCCAAGGTAAAATCACATATATGGGGGAGATTTCCTGTGGCCAGAATTTGAGTCTTCGGTCTAGTTATGGAGTACCCCAAGAAATTTTGCCTGGAGTGATCTCAGACTTAGCTTTTGTGTGTGCCAGCCAGTGCAGGTTTAGATTTGATCAGTCAGCTTCACCAGTGAATGCACATGCTGGTGGATGCAGCTGCCTGGTCAATTCTATCTCCAGTCCCATCTGCCATGTGAATCAGCGGGTACTCCGTCCTAACCCAGCCAAGTCCACCACAGCTCCAGTCTTCATGAACACCAGCAGGTACTTTGGCTGACTTAGGCAGCCTCCATTAACCCTTATGATGTCTGACCCCAGCCAGGGTTTTTGTGCATTTTGTCATGTGCTGCAGCCTAGCCTGGGCAGTACCACATCTTATCTGGCTCTCGTGCATACCCATGGATGCTGCAGCTTAATTCAGCTCAACCAGCCCCCAAACCTCCTCACAGGCATGTCAATTGGTGCTACCACCTTGTAAAGCCTGGCCTACCCTCCAGCCCCGGCTCTTGTGCTCCTCAGCAGAAGCTCTGTGGAGAGTTCCCACAGCTCCCCTACAGCCCAGAATCTTGTGCTTGCAAAGGAGTACTGTAGTCTGTACTTACATGATTCACACCCAGGGCAGTCATTTGTCATGGGTGCTATGGCCTACACTGGTCAGCCTGTACCCATTCTGATTCTCATGTGTGCCAGTGGTTGCACCAGCTTAATCCATTATGCTCTCTTTCCCCCGACAAGGTCCACATGATAGCCTATGGGTGCTGCAGCCATGCCCACACCACACCCAGTCTCATCTGTCATCTTCACCAGTGGAAGCAACAGTCAACAGGGCAGTCCCTTAAGTCCCTCTACCAGGCCTGTTGTCAGCCCCAGATCTCCACTGTGCCAGCAGGTGCCCAACCTGACATGTTCCTTGCCCAGTCCTGTCACTCACTGATGGGTACCATAGAATGGCCTGACTGCCTGCATCCATTCCAGCTCTCACTGGAAGATGCTAGATTCCAGCCTGAGCTGGTCCAACCCCAGATCCAGCTCTCTTGTGACCCAGTAGGTACCAGGGCCTAGTACTGACCATTCCATACCCACTCTGGTTTGTTCAAGCACAAATAGTTACTAAGCCTAGCCCAATCTAGCCTGCCCCAAAACCTAGCTCACAAGCATACCAGACAGTACTTTTAGTCTGTAAATTACACTATTTGTTCACTAATTATATGATTTCACTAATGATATTATGTGCATGCTCTAGAACATATGATATACATTCCATTTTTAATAGTTGATGTCGTCAAAATAACACTATATCTTTTATTATGTCTGTTATATTGAGTCTATCAAAAGCATTCTTTATTTCTGTTACAATGGTCTTAATTTCTGACATTTACAATTTTTACTAATTTCTTTTTATTTTTATTCATGTTACTGATCTCTTTCATATCATTAAATTTTTTTTAAAGCTTCTTTTAGGGACTTTTCTTTCTTCACTGTACTTTTTGCCCTGCTGAACTTATCAATTCTCATATTGACAGTATCATCACCAAGAGGACAATGAATTTAGATTTTTAGTTCTAATTCTGCCTACTCAAAATTCCTATCCACATATATAACAAAACTCTTGGAAACTTTCAACTAAATGAGCGCACAGTCTTTCAAAATGAGTAGACTTAAAGACACAGTTAACATTACTTCTAGACTATTTTCCGCTCCAAACTTACCTGTGTCATACTTTTGTTAATATCACCGTTGTGTAATAAAAAGTTCTTTAATTGACCTTTGAATTTTTATTTTCAACATCTACAATTAACAATTTATTAGATTACTTTATTGCTGTAGTTAATTATTCCCTTCCAATTTTACTTTCAAATTCAAGTTCTCATTAGATTTTAGTCACTTTTGTATTATTTAAAGCTCCCACCACTCTTTATAGCACTGAATAGTTATTTTGACTGAGTATATTAGAATTGTATGCATGTATATCCCCTCTTTCATTCTGTTTAATGTATATGTATGCACATTTAGAATATGAAGAAAGAGGCAAGATTTAGACAGAGTATATGTTCTAGTTTCAGTGTACAAACTCAGAGTTAATCACTTGATAAAGAGTTACACATCATGTCCTGATGGTAGAAACAATTGAATAGAAGCAAGGGATGACCGTGTAGCCATACCTCCAGGATCTCAATATCTTGAAAATCTGTTTTGGTATGCTCAGTGGTGGGACCAAGACCATATCCTCAATTATTGATTATATATAGTTAGGTGACTGTTTGTCTCAAGACCAACTCTGCCAGGTCTGACTCAAATTCATCAAGGACCATTTTCTCTTGGGTGTTTTTTAATGAGAAAATATGTTGGTGCCAATAAATATCTCATGTGATTGATGCTGGAATACAGAGCTCTGATGGTCTTAGGAACCATTATTGCCACAGCCCACACTTTAATATCTTGGAAAATCACTGATGTCCAAAATTTTGCTTCAAATTAGAAAAATAAACAGGTGAATGAAGTAGTCTACACTAAGGTAATACTCAAGGCACTAAGTTATGTCTCAAGAAGTGCAGGGGATTGTCTACCTCCTGCCAAACATTGCTGAATGTGCCCAACTGAATTTCATCCACTAAAAAGTCTGAAAGCTATTTTCAGTTAAAAAATATTTTAATGTTAAGGTAAAAATGCATACAACAACCCTTTGTTTTACTTTTTCTTTGTATTTTATTTTCATTCATAGTTACCCAGACATCAGGGTTATAGTTTTTCCTTTAATAAAGAATATTGATCAGAAATTCATATTTCATTTTATTTTACATTTAGAAAGTATTTCTGCAGTCAATAATTTTTTGAAGATTTGTGTGAAAGTATAAAATCATTCTCCTCATTGCTTAAGTAAGCCTCCATGAGAAAAACACTTGATTCTCTTTCAACAATTTGTATTCTACCATTTTATTAAATGTATGAGATAATCTAATTTCATACTTCATTCTTTATTTTCCTCCTTTATAGCTTCACTCATTTACACAATTGATCATTAATCTGCAATGCATTTTTGTGCTAGGCATGTACAAAGATAAATTAATTTCTTAGTCCATAAGAAAATTATAATCAACATGGAAAAAAAGAGCCATATAGCAATAAAGTGTAATGGATTCCATAATCTAAGTAATATTTGAACACAAAGAAGGGCCAAGGGAGGTATTGATTATTTTTACCTAAATTGGGGTCAAAAAGTCTTCAGAGAAAGGGAGGGTAACTTGGGAGTTAGTCCTTAACCTCTGAATATCTGTACTTTAAGCACACTGATAGGTGAAGCTAATTCTGAACTGATGAAACAAAGGTACCAATAATATGTCATTATCAATGTGGTGCTCCAACGGCACCATACATCACCTAAGGTCTGACAAAGGTGCTGGGGGTCTGTGGCAGGTTTATTTGGATTATTCATGTCTAATGAAATTCTCTGTTGAAACTTCACTTTTTGATTCTATAAGTCATTTCTTCTAGCTACCAATTAGCAATAAACTATTCTTTCACCTCTTAATCCTTACTTTCTTTAATTTTATCTAAGGTTTGCTTTGTTTTTCAATTGTTCATCTCCAAATATCTTTAGTTACTATCTGAAATTGAAAAGAAAATTCTAAATACATGCCCTGCTGTCACACTATCCTGAAATACAAGTTAGCATTGTCCATGTATTAATTGGAGAAAGGGAGAAAAGCAGGCATCAATATAATTATGTCAGGGATAAAAGTAATGATGTCCATGTTTACCTACTCATCTCTCTTACTACGCATCCAGAAAGTTATTGGATTCACTTTCACCAAATTTGACCTGAACCATGGGGCCCAGCACAGTAGCCTAGTGGCTGAAGTGCTAGTCTTAAAGTGTGCTCCAGAATCCCATACGGGCTTCAGTTCTAATCCCAGTGGCCCTGCTTCCCATCCAGTTCCCTGCTTGTGGCCTTGGAAAGCAGTTGAGGAAGGCTCAAAGCCTCAGGACCCTGCACTGCATGGGAGACCTGGAAGAGGCTCCTGGCTTTGGATCGGCACAGCTCCAGCTGTTGTGACTGCATGCAGAGAGAATCATCACAACGAAGATCTTCCTCTATGTCACTCCTATTCATTGTGCATCTAACTTTCCATTCAAATAAAATAAATCTTTTTTTTTAATTGACTTTACCCAAAATATGGCATACAAAATGTTATGATACCACTCATGGAATGGACTGGTCACAAATCTCGTTGAAGAAAGGTTTCCTGGAGAGCCTGCATGATTGCAAATTAGAAGAAACACAATGGTGTTTAAAATAACATGTAGAGGAAGTAAAAAGTATTTCAAGTCACAAGTTACAAGAGAACCTTTGAATTTCAAACAGTAATATTTCAATCACACTGTTTCTCACATGGGAAACTAACTAATTGCTCTAGAGCACAATTGCTAGAAATGTATTCAATTTATTTATTTATGCTTGCTTGACCATCTGTCTGGGGAAGATTCTGATTCTCCCAATGGACAAAGAATTAGTCAAAATTTCTACCTCTTATTTAGTACTTAGCATGATGTTCCAGGAGTAGTCCTCAGGTCCGACATTTACATAATGTTTTCTCACCTGGCTATTCTTTTAGTCCTGTGAATTGCATTGTGTCATTCCAAATTTATGGATTATTAAACAAGTCTTGAAATATAAACAATGTGGCCTAAATCACATCATGTGACTGGAAAGCAGAATTGACATCTTATTTGAGGCCCTATTGGTGCTAGCTAATATGGTAGTTTAACTTCTATTTAGAATAGAGTTGGAGCACAGCAATGTTTTGACCTACTACTAATCATTCATCCTGGAGGCCAGCATCGGTGCATAGTGTGTTAACCTACTACCTGTGATGCCAGTATCTCATATGGGCATTAATTCGTGTCCTGCTGCTCCACTTAGAATTAAGCTCTCTGCTAATGCCCCCTGGAAAAGCTATGGAAGGTGGCTTAGTGCTTATTCTTCTGTATTTCCCTGAGAGACTTGGGTGGAGTTCATGGCTTCCAGTCCTGACCATTGCAACCATTTGAGGAGTGAGTTAACAGATAGGTAATATCTCTCTCTCACCCTCTCTTTCTGTCTTTTCCCCCTGTAACTGATTTTCAAATACGGAAGTAAATCTGGCTTTTCTTTGATTTCTGGAGGAGATGGTCTTGTGGAAACAGCTCGTAACACTTTAAGTTAATGAGCCTATGGTCAACAAGTTATGTTTGGATGCACATGGATTTCTGTGCCTGCAGAGGTCCTTTGATATTCACGATACACACCACTGGAGAACTGACTAGTGGACTATTATTCCCATACGTTTGCCCTTCATAGTTTGTGTAATCAACTTAACCTAAATTGTCTCATTTTTAAAAAGAAAATCTCATCCAGCACCTACTTTAAGTACTGTGCCCGATTATAGAAAAAGATGAATTTAAGTAGATAAACGGTAACAGATTTATTCCAATTATTACAGCTTTCATTAAAGTTTTCTGAAAATTCTCCAAGCTTTATGCACATTTTAGAACTTATTTAAAGTGACATCAAATAAAAGCTACAACATAAACTTTAACTATAAAAGTCTATTTAAAAAGCGGAGTTAGGTACTCTGCTGCTGCATCCTGTGTGCTGGGGTGTCCATTCTCAGTTTCAATGATTTGCAGAAAACTCACAGGACTCTGCATATTGTAGTACTCGTGGTTACCATGTATTACAGCAAAGACTACCACTCAAAACCAGCCATGGAGGGAGCATGGGGCATGAAGTAAGGAGGGAACTATGCACAAGTTTGCGACAGAGACTCATTGCCCGAAGTTCCTAATGGGGCTTATCACATAGGCAGCTCTCTTACCTAAGAGATACTAAAAGTCCAGACTCCCAGATGAAAACAGACATGAGGCATAGTTTTCACATTACTTGTGCAATAGGGATAGTGTTGTGTACTTATTGGTTCTGGGAATTAAAGATCCTCCCTCAGACCAAGGATCCAGACATCGGTGAGTCCTAGCCTTGCAACCAGGTCTAATTATGTCATGTTGATGCTGACTTTTGCTGTATGCCTGGATAACTCAAAAGAGTAACTTGCAGCCCTTAAAGCTCACTCACTTGTTTGAGCAGAACCTGGAAGAATAAACTTAAATTTGTAGGGAAAGAATGGTGAAGACAAACAGACCCTTCAAAGCACTATCTTGTGAATACTGAGCTGTTCTCCCAGGGACAGACTAACATTTATACCAAGCTATTATAATTCCATGAGACCTCTGACACTAACATTCTACCTAATGACAAGTGCTTAAAATGGAAGGGTACTGGCCTTTCTCAAGTGCACTTGCTCCCAGAAATAATAATTAACAATCAAATATTCAGATCACAGTGCTCATGTTATTTGGCATGAAATTACCCTTCTATGAGTTCCTGAGCAATGCTCATTTTTTCATTCCTCAAGAGGGACACTAGGAACCTTATAGTTCACTGCCTGCTTTACTGTCCCCTAGCAGTCCAAGCTCCAAGAGCAGGGGAGAGAAATTCTAATTGGGCAACTGCATACTACTGGATCAAGGGTAATGGGAGCTAATTTAGTTCTTGATGATGATATGATAATGTTCCTTCTCATGGGTATGAAATGAAAATCTCGTCCCTTGTGAAATACCAAGAGGGAAGAAATCATAGAACTGGAAAATAAGTTTGGCTTTTCAAGGCTAAATTTTGTGCTTTTTTCTCTGTAAATAATAAAACTGTGTTTGCATGAGGCTTAGATTGGAGATAGCACAAACATGTAATGGGGAAAGAATGTCAGCATTTTCACTGTGAGAGTTGTCTCCGTTGATTTTCCCCTGGGCCCAGTGCCCCAGAAGCGGAAAATGGATGACAATTTGCTAATTGCTCTGAAGTGTCTCAGACAAATCTGATTTTATGCAAAGGAACACAATTAACTTCTCTGAAATGCCCTCTCCAACACAAAAACCTTTTCCTTGGGAGAAAAGAAATCAGAAGAAAGGATTGAAGAATGACTTGACAAATTGCTTTTATAATCCCCATTCCTACCTGCATAGGCTTTGAAAAAATAAAATATGCATCAGGAAATAATTTCTGAGGTACTTTGTGAACATGAGCCTTGTCATTTTAGGTAAGATTCTGCCTTGTAATCATAATGTCTTCCTTACTTTGACTTCCATTTCTAACAATAAAAGTAAATACCACATTTGATATAGCTATCCCATAGTTTCCAAATCTCAATTGCATATTGATTCATCAAAAATTATAAAGCATTAAAGCATTATAAAATATTAATGTTAGAGGCATTGTATATTACTTTGTGATTTTAAAAATAAATTCATGGAAATAATTATTATCCTAGTAACTGAATATGTGAGCCTTTCTCATTTCCCAGGTTCCAGAGCTTTCCTTCAGAGCATGATACCATCATTGATAATTCCCCTTTGAAACTTGTTTCCTTGTCTTTGAAAACGTTTGTCCATCAGAAGATATATTTCATTTCTGATGACTACATTCACTATACTTCATGTGTAAAATTATTTTACCGAAAATGTCCAAAAAATTTACACTTGGCTTGACTTTATTAAATGACACAACAAAATGATATTTTGTACTTGATTAAAGATATGTATTTATTATTTTTGTAGTTGTTGCTGTAAACAAAAATAAGAGAGCGTTCAGTGTGGAGGAACATGGCTGCAGGTTACTTTGTATTAATCTGTAGTGAAAGGACACACATTCAAGACTAAATGATTTAGACAACCCTTGCCTTACAGAAACTAAACAAAGAATATTGAAAAACTAAGAAAGACAGCTGGGTGACAGTGCAAACTAAAAGCATTATGGACAGACTCTGACCAGACATGAGCAAAGCCTAGATCAGATTCTCACTTTAAAACTTCAGGTGTCAGCTCTCTAGCTATTTATTTAACTTTCTTTCTTCGTTGCATCTCCCACCAACAGTGTAAGGATTAGATTTGGTTATATACCTTGTCCTAGTGTAGCTCCAATCCAGACCTCACAAGACAAACTTCCTTACTCTTTATTGCTAAATTAATAAACATTTTAACTTCTGGAAATGGAATTCAATCAGGCATACTGACAGGTGTTCACTCCTTCTAAGAAAAGGTTTCATTTTTATATGAGAGTAAGCCTCTTTTCTTTGAACAACACAATCGTGCTAGAAATGTAGTGGGGTTTTTCTTTTTTTTTTTTCTTTAATTTACATTAAGGGAACAGGTTTCGTGTATTTCATATATACAGATTTAAGAACATAGGGATATTCCCTACCCCATCTCCCTTTTTTTAAAAAAGAATTATTTATTTGAAGTGGAAAGTGACAGAAAGTGAGAGACAGAGGGGGATAGATAAGATCTGATGGTTCATTCCCCTAGTGGTTGCAAAGGGCAGGACTGGTCCAGTTCAAAGTCAAAGCCCATTTTGGCTGCTTCCATGTTTTTGCAATTACTGATTGTGCTGCTATGAACATAGGAGTGCATGTTGGTTTCTCATAAAACTAGTGTTCTGGACATATTCCTAGGAGTGCTATTGCTGGGTCATATAGTATGTTGATTTTGAGTTGTTTGAATGTTCTTCATACTGATTTCCATAGAAGCTGTACCCAGCCAAAATGCCCATCAGCAGAGGATTGGATAAGAAAGCTATGGTTCATCTACTCCATGGAATACTACTCAGCTATTAAAAAAACCAAAATGCAGTTCTTTGTGGCCAAATGGGCCAAACTGGAAACCATAATGCTAAGGGAAATGAGCCAATCCCAAAAGGTTAAATACCACATGTTTGCCTTAATTTAAGATGATATGATGTTATGTATAACATGTTATGTTATGTATGTTATAAGTTGTGTATAAACTAAAATTGAAATGTCAATGAGGTGGTCACAGAATGTGGTTAAGAGCTCGCATTTATTTTTAACATATTGGTTACTCATTACTATGTCAATTAATTCCATAATGATGTAAAATTTTGCTGATGGTATGTTGGAGCTTTTAATTGATCGGGATGATATTCTGCTGGCTCTGTCTTCAAACCAGAGAGGGTCTACCTAAGAAGCCGTTGAACTTGACTGGACAATAAGATGCTGGACTCTATGTTTGGTATATGCTTGCAATGAGGGAATCTCATCTGAACTTGAACTGTGGTTATGCAACAAGGTGGAGGAATCCACCATGGTGGGAGGGTTTGGGGATGGGGAGAACCCAAGTACCTATGTAACTGTGTCACATAATACAATGTAATTAATGAATAAATTAAAAATAAATAAATAAATAAATAAATAAATAACATTTAAAAAAAAAAGTCAAAGCCCAGAATTCAGTGAGATCCCTCACATGGGTAGTGTGGATCATGTAGTTAGACCGTCATCTGCTGCTTTCCTGGATACCTCAGTAGGAGGCTGGACCTGAAACAGAACAGCCAAATCTCAAACTGGCATTCTGATTCAGGTAGCAGCATAGCTAATTGTGCCATAATACCAGCACTGTAGGCAGTTTTCTTTAAGAAAAAATTGTGACTTTCCCACTTGTCATTAGGAAAGTTCTTACCCTTACTCCTGAATTATTACCCTTTCACAGGTTTTTGTGTTCTTTAGGGAGATATAGGTCAATGAGTGCTGATCCCCATCCTACTATTACACACAATATTTCATAAGGAAAGAAACCATGAAAGCCCATTTCAAATATATAGGAACTGAAAAGGGGTAAGAAGAACAGTTATAGTCAGGAATGACAACATAATCTGAACACCTGCTGATATTCAGGACTACTTGTTCAAACCATTAAGATATGTGATACAGTGAATACGGAGCAACAAATGAAGTATGGGATTTTTTTGAGCACAAGGCCCTGAGTGACTGCATAGGACATATGCTTAGGCAGCTGGCTCCGGTCACAGCATCAGCCATGCGAATCTGGAACCAATTTTCCTACACCTCATCTATATCCCATTGTGGAGCCTATTTCTGCAGTCCAACTTTCCTTCTTGCTCTACAGAGATGTCTTAATTGGAGTGCTCTATAGAACTCTTCTATAATGTGATTACTGTTGGAAAAGGATGCTAACTCATCTGATATTTAATGTGACTCTACATACTTAAGATCAAGTGTAGGGAAAAACCCAGGTTTTTATCTTTTTTTCCCAATCATAGAGGCTTCTGCCTCTCCTATGCTTCTATAAATTTAAGTGAATGTGGATGGAGTAGACAGTGCATGACTACAGAAAAGGACCATCAAGGAAGCACCCCAGGATACACTGGAAAATGAAAGTAATCATTGAGTGCATCAGACAACAACCAACACCTACTCCCATCTCCCCTTTGGAACATGCCATGACAGCAATCTGGAGTCATAAGTGGCATTTCCAGCAAATGCCCTTGTGACAGTCAGCAGCCCAATTAACTGGATGCAAGGATTAGAGCAAATTTCACAGGCACTCTTGTTTTTTTTCAGTGTTCTTATCCCAAAGACATGAGCTTTAGTCCAATAATACCAAAACTTCCCGGTATTATTACAGCCTCCCTCTGCACCTGATGGCTTGGTCAGTTTGCTAGGAATCAAACACACATATTCATGTGCAAATGTTCAGTGCCCTTCTGGTGGTGATGCTCAGCTCACAGTCCCGAATCGGCACGTACCCTAGTGCACAGTTTCATAATAATTCCACATGAGTCATACATCAGTAACTCAATATTTTCAACTCTTTCTTCAAAAATCCAATCAAATCAGGAAGAATATATTCTGCTTGGCATATTGATAAAGATTTAGCAGAGGCAGAATCCTAAGAAGGGCAATGGAGCTTTGCTCAATGCCTCTAGTCAAACCTCTCTTATCTCTTATAAGCATCACAGCCATCTAATTTGTTCTCACGTTTCTCAAAAACGTAATTAGAATGCTGGAAGAAGCACATGAAAAGGGATGGGATTATTTAGAAAAGTTTTAGAATAAATCTTTCTGGGTCAGGAGATTTGCCCTGTGGCAAGAATTTAATACAGAAACACAACCCCTTAGAGAACGCCTGCTCTAGGGATTTGCTTTTCCCCAACCAAAGGGAACTTGAGGAAATGAAAAATTTCAAAGAAATCTTAGAAGGAGATGAGCAAAACCCAATTTAAGCTTCACTGTAACAGCATTACTTCATTTCGGCATTAAAGAATAATATCTATAATGGGAAGATTATGCCAATGCTCTATAGAAGGATATAAACCTTGAGGCTGTCATCTTTAACTTGCTTGCAATTTTGCTTGGAATAACACACACACACACACACACACACACACACTCACATACAAAGATGTGATAAAAGAAATGTAGTATCAGCAAAGCCTTAACTGCTGGCATTTTGAAGTGGAATGCTGGGTCCTGCCTCCAACTAAAGAAAACAAGAGAAAAATATACTCAGAAGTTGAAAAAATTGTCACCCATTTGCTATACTGGGTTTGGGACATTATAATATAATTAATTTGATATATAAAATATGTTACAAATATATATTCAGCATTGTTTTGAGAGAATTCATCTCTGGAACCACTAAAACATGCTGCTATCCCACAAAGTATTAATATATGAAACCCAAATTTCACTTTTGCATCCTGGGAGGCAAAAGATGATGGCTAAGATGTTTGAACCTCAACTACTCATGTATGAGACCCAAATAATTCCGCATTCCTGGGGTAAGCCCACTCTAGCACTGGTTGTTGCAGGCATGTAGGGAATGCTTGTGTGACCGAAGTAATTTCTGTATCCTTGTAACTGGCTCCCTGAGCTCCGCTTTTGGCTCTGATACATCATCTAAGAGATTTCAGCATAGTGTACAGCAGGACATATATTATATAAAGCCAGTTCTTAGAGTGTTGTTATGGAAAATTGAAGTATTGCGCCAGCCTGTCTAACCTATCTGAAACAAATAAACATTAAGTCAGTAGAAGACACGTAAAGCTTCCCTTCAGTACCTATATACTCCTTCCTCTCAATCCTGGCCTTGCTTATATGGGGCCTGCTAAAGATGCAGATTTCCCATTGAGTTGTTCTCTTCTGGAATATGCCCTGTTTGACAGGGTCTGCCTTCAGTTCTGGTTTTACTCTTCTTTCAGTAATCCTTGGCCCGTGCCACTCACTGACAGCAACGATGCAAAGATATGAGATGTGCTTTCACCACCATCTTTCTTTCTTTTTTTTTTCTCCCCAAGACAAAGCGTATCCAGCTTTATTAAAGCTTTTTTTTTTTTTCATAAATAAACACAACATTTCAGGCAGAACATGGGAAGACAGTTATGGCAAGTATAAAACAACTTTCACACTCCCTTCTTCAATAGAACACTGCAATCAAAAAGCCACTACAAAAACCCATTGAAGTCTTCATTGTATACTCTGATGGGAAAGCTTAGCTTGATGGTTAACACTGCACATTTAGCACGGTGATTAACACATTTTTATGAGTTGACCCTGATTTTCAGGAAATGAATTAAAATGACAGCATAATTAATCAGGAGACCCACAGTCTAGAAAAATTACTTATTTGAGGGACACAATCTCAACATTGCTACTCTTACTGTTCCAGTCATATTACTAATAAATCCAGGGAAAGTCGGGTTCCAATAACTCACTAGTGTTAAGGAAGTTAAGACATGTTGAGCAGAGGTAAAAAAAGACATAAAATCGATTTCTTTGCATGCCACAAGCTGTTTGTGTCATGCCAGCTGCATGCATCGGTAGCAAGAATTCCTCCCAATTCTTCCTTCCTTCAGCAAAGAGGAAGTCTCTCAAACCTGAAAAAGAAAGGTGTTTGCCTCTACCTTAACCCAACTTCAGAAGTTTTGTTAGTGACATACACATGCTTCCCCCAAACAATGGAATATTCTGTGTACTAGCACCATAGCTTTAAAAGAGTAAAACAAGCATCTCCAGTTTTGTAAAACTTGATGAGAAAGTGAATTTCAATCCGTGTACTCTACAGAAGTATGTAATTAGTTGAAAATGCATTCTTCACTTGACTTTGTTAACACCTTAACTTTCTGTAGCTTGGTCTGATTTGGGCATCTGTTTTCATTCCCATCCTTGCTAGTGTTCGTTTTCTCTGCTTCCCTTTGGGGACCTGCTCTTCCTGTCTGCAGGTGCCTCTTTAGGCGTACGTTCTGACTTTGAAGGAACACGTTGAGTAGTCTTGCTGATCACTTAGCTCCTTTAGCATTCTGCTCAGGTTTTCCATGCCCCCTGAGTGGTGATAGTGGTGGCAGCGGCGATAGCAAGGGCGGGAGGTAAACCCTGAGCGCAGGGGTACACCGGCCTGCAAATGTACGTCCAGGACAGTTCTTGTCTCTGTTTCACAGCCCCCAGCTTGCTTTCTTTATGCAGTAAGCGCTCAAGCATGGCTGAGAAACGACAACACAGAACCCATAGTGTTCATATCTGATAACCACGGGAAAAGCTCTTTTGCAAAACACATTTATTTTGTAAAATGACTTTTCTGTGTACCGCTATGTACCGCAATTCATTTAAATATTCATGAGAATTACAAAGTAACTCTCTTTAAACTCTGTTGCTCCATGGTTACATTTTATATGCTTACAAAAACCTAAAGTAAGTAAAGTGAAGGCAAAGAAAGAAGCTCAGGATATTGAAAGAAAAGACTTTATATCTTATAGGCTTGAATAGACTTAGATCAGATCTTTATTAAAAAAAAGAGAGAGAGAGAATGTCCAATGAAAGGATTGTGGTAGAAGCATACAGAGAAATCACTTCACAGTGAGACACCGCTTAATGATCTAATTCTCAGGTAGCAGCAGAATATTTTCCTGTTAGGATTTTAAAGTTGTGTTCTCTTTTTCTGGTGAATAATCTGGTTTTTAATTTCCTCCCATACTATTTCAGTTCATGTGACTGAATTTCATTTTGCTTTTGATTAATTCCTCTGAAATCAGAAAAAAAAATGCAGTGCATAGGTCTGGTTTTAGAGTATAGTTTTTGATTCATTGCTGATGTAAGGAATTCTTCCTATGGAGATGCAAAGAGCCAACAGACTCTTGAGCAATGGTTGGCTTTGCTTTGCAAAAAACGTATGGAGGAATTTCTAGTAAAAAGCAAATCTGGAAACGTTGTTTTATTACACATAATGTGTTTCTAGATTTTCCATTTACCCACAATCCTTTCATTAAGTCCTCATTTAAAGCAATCAGAGATGGGGATTTGGGAAAGGGTTGAGAAATCCCAGACCCTATGGAATTTTGCCAAAAATTTCAAGAAAAAAAGCAAGAACCAAAAACCAACAACAAAAAAACCAGGTATGTCATTTTTGGTCATGTTGTTCGGCATTTCTTTTTATTTACTGACAATTCAAGCCTTACACAGGTTAAGATGCATTGCCTCAGTCCTTCTTGATATTATTGGCACAGAAACTGTATGCTAAGGAAGAGGCACTGTGGCTGCATAAAATAATCCTCAAAGGTATTAGGAGCAAGCGGCTCTACTTCAGTGTGAATATTGTTCCATGTGTGCCGGATGTGAATTAGGAAACAATATCCAAGTTCTTCTTTTCAATGTGTCAACAAATATTCAACCTCTCTCACTATTTGAAAACCTCACCCAAGGAGTTTAATGGGTCTTCAACAATACGCTCTTCCTTGAAACTGGAGTATTAACACCTGATTATTACACCAATACAGTAATGGTTCACAGTCCTTAATGATTTCCACTGAAATTCTGAATGCCAGTGGAAATGCTACTATTACTTCACTGTTGCCTTCCTTGGAACAAGCAGAACCTGGCATCATCCATCCTTCCTGGGCAGTATTTCAGAAGTGCTGACAAAGCACTTTTTTTTTTTTTAAAGATTTATTCATTTTATTACAGCCAGATATACACAGAGGAGGAGAGACAGAGAGGAAGATCTTCTGTCCGATGATTCACTCCCCAAGTGAGCCGCAACGGGCTGGTGCTGCGCCGATCCGAAGCCCGGAACAGGGAACCTCTTCCGGGTCTCCCACACGGGTGCAGGGTCCCAATGCATTGGGCCATCCTCAACTGCCTTCCCAGGCCACAAGCAGGGAGCTGGATGGGAAGTGGAGCTGCCGGGATTAGAACCAGCGCCCATATGGGATCCCGGGGCTTTCAAGGCGAGGACTTTTAACTGCTAGGCCACGCCGCTGGACCCGACAAAGCATTTTCTTGTCGTCAGACAGATATTACATGAAGAGCTTACCACATGAGTGGGACTGGATGAATGATGATCAGACCTTCTTACAAAATGCACAAAAGTAAATCATTCCTTTTATTTGGAGCTAATGATGTTTACTAGATACTTCAAAATGCTTCTAACTTATCTGGGGCCCTTGATCTTCCCTGACTAGATTTGAACACAGAGTAAAGAATAGAGAACAGAAGGGGAAAAAATGAGATAACGTGATATAGGATTTTAATAGTAACAAAAATAAACATAGCTGAACAAACTAGGAAAAAATGGAGACTACGATAAGAAAAAAAAGGAAAGAGATGTTATGACTGATGTCACAGAAAGAGAAAGGATTATAAATGACTGAACAGTCACTAAATTGAATAAACCAGAGGAAATAGGTAAATCTTACAAGCATACAACATTACACACAGAAGGTTTCATCATAGTTATAATTAGTAAAGAGACTGAATTAGTAATTGAAAACTTCTCAACAAAAAACATCCCAAGGCCAGGTTGTTTCAGTGGAGAACTCTTTCAATCATTGAAATAAAAATGCTTAAACTTGCTCAGGTCTTTGAAAACATGTCAGAGGAAAGAACGTGTCTAAGCTAATTTTATGAAACCAGCATTACTCTATTATCAAAACCAGACAAGGTCACTTCTACAATACTAGAAAGCTAAATGCCGATATCCCTGATGAATTTAACACAAAAAAAGTCCTCAGCAAGCTGAAAGTTCAAGTCCCATGACACAGTCAAATTCATTCCTGAGGTACAGTCATGATTCAGAATATAAAAATCAATAAATACAACTCACTGCATTAACCAAATCACAGATGCATTTAAATAATCTTAAACAATGAGGAAAAAAGGTGAGGTGAGGCTTGCATAAATAATTGAGTGAAAAACTGCCCTATTGAGGAGCCTTCAGTTTTGTGAATCTTAGTTTCAAGGAGTCCACTAGGTTGTTATAAATATTGAGGGAAAATATCCTTGTTCTCACAATAGGAAAGGGGAAAAGAAAATATATTTCTCTCTTATTTAATTACTCATATTTTTGTTTAATTGAAAAGGGGACAGAGAGGAGAGAGACAGGGAGAAACTCCCAGCTCATGGTTCAATCTTCAAACACTCACGAGAGCAAAGGCTGCTCAGCCTGAAGGCAGCAGCTTGAGATGCAGTCCTGATCTCCCACATGCGTGGCAGGAACCCAGTTTTTTGAGCCATCATCACCCCTCCCAGAGGGTGCATTGCAAGGAAATTGCAGTCAGCAGCAGATTCAGGACTCAAAACTGGGCATTCTCAGGGCATGGTTGCCTGTACTGGATTTGACTGCAGCGCCCAGCCAGCACACGTGAGATCCAGGAAGGGAGGGACAGAGCTGGCAGGGGGATTAAAGGGCTGGTCCCCTCGCCGGACAGCTACTCCCACTGGAGAGCGTGGGCTGGGATGGGGACAGACCAGACTAAGCAAGGCTGCAACACCTGTGCGCTGCATGTGGAGTAGATCAGGGAAAAGCCAGGCTGGGCTGATTATTCCTGCTGGTGCAAGCATAAATTAGAATGGGTGAATGATGTTTGGGCTTAGCCGCAGCATCAGCTGGCACTGGGGACTAATTCTGTCAAGTCAAACCACAGAACCACCTAAAGAGTGCAAAAACCGGGACTGAGAGACCTGGGAGGGAAAAAGTGGGTTCCCCCTTCTTGGGTCACTACTCCAGCGGGAGGGCATGAAAACTAGGACGGGGGCTGGGGAGGCTAGACAGAGAGGCACTCAACAACATCCGTGAGAGCTGGATGGTTGAGTTGGTTAGATGGAACTAAGCTTTAATACCCAGTGACAAGTATGGGGGACAGATTGGTCTACTGCTACACATACTGGCAAACCAGGGTAGGGGGCGGGCCTGGTGGGGGTTATTGTGGGTCGCCCCAACTAGGCTGCAGCTCCCACTGCTTGATGTAAGGGCTGAGTATGTGCTGGGCAGAACCAGACTGGACTGCAACACCCATTGGTTCCAGTGCAACTCGGGACTGAAAACAGAACCAACCCAGCAACTGCAACCACCAGCTGATCGGGGTCATGGACTGTGCCAGGCCCTGTGCTTGCTAGAACATACAAGAAACCAGTCTGGGAATACTTCAAAGTTTCTTTGGAGATCTCCCCAATCGAGCTGCTGGACTCAGAACTCTAATCAAGAAAAGACAGAAGACAGAGCAGATCAATCATTTATCTCAGCTATATGTTGGCAGCGAAATATGGGGCAAACGGAGACTTTATAATGGACCATATCAGTCAGTGGACGACCTCATCGAGCGAAACTGGCAGCAATTCATAACTGGAGAACTATTAAAACCACTTGAGCACATATCTCAGAGCATGCCCCACATCCGGGACTTGGGGTGGGCAGGAAACCGGGTGGGGCTTCTCCCTCAATATTCCCCTTTACCTCGGATACATGATGGAAACAATATGGACATAATAGTGTTGCCCACTTCCCTATACCCCATGAACCTTTTTTTTTTTTAACCGTAATTAACTATGTAAACATTGTCAACAACAATACAATAAAATAAAAAATAAAAAAAACCCTGGGCATTCTGACATGGGATGAGGGAGTTCTATGGGACCTCTTAACTGCTAGTCCAATCACCAAGCTCAGAAAGAGTTTTAAATATGTCACAGGACTCTTGTTTTCTTAGCAAGGTACACTCTTAGCAGAAATTAGATAACCAGAAACTACCTCGCTGGGGTTTTGTCAGAACCAGTTGACATGGGAGAAAGGGAATAATCAAAAGCAGCCAGCTGTGCCATTCTAAATGAGAGCAGGGAAACCCCCAACTCCTGCCCAGCCTAGCTCTCCTGCCCAGCTTGCGAAAAAAAAAAGAGGCTAAACACTGAGAAGCTAGTTTAGTTCACAGCCCAAAGCACAGGTCCGTGACATGACCTTGAGACCCAGTCTCCTCTGGAAACGGTCTCTGTGTGTTTAACATGTCACCTTACCCTTGACCCATCTGAATTTGTGCTGAGGTATTTTCTTGTCATGTCTTTTAGTTCTTTCCTTTCCATTACAATTTTGCATACATTGTTTCTACTTCCTCCAAAGGATGCTATGCTCATTTGTGAGCACTCTGAAGCTCCAGAACAAGACAGCTGGTCAAGGGCAGCATCAAAAAAGCACCCAGGTCTCTCAAGTTGTGTGGCCTATGCTCTTGCTGCCACAGACGTGGGGACCATCAGGGCAAGTCCAGGGCTGGAATATCTTTAGATGTGATCATAAATCATTTAAAATAATTCAGTAATACTGCATTTAATAACTGCACTATTTTTAAAAGAACCTTTTCTGTTTCCTTTTTAAGATTTATTTATTTTTATTGCAAAGTCAGATATAGAGAGAGAGAGGAAGAGAGATAAAAGAAGATCTTCCGCCTGATGATTCACTCCCCAAGTGTACACAATGGCTGGAGCTGAGCCAATCTGAAGCCAGAAGCCAGGAGCTCTTCTAGGTCTCCCATGCAGGTATAGGGTCTCAAGGTTTTGAGCTGTCCTCAACTGCTTTCCCAGGTCAAAAGCAGGGAGTTGGCACCCCTATGGGATCCCAGCACTTTCAAGGTGAGGACTTTAGCAGCTAGGCCACTGCACTGGGCCAATCCTTTTAATATTTTTATATAGTAAAAGCTCCATACACTGATAAAGATCATTGATAGTTCCCTTGCACTTGTTCATGTTACTTTTTCACAGAAAGAGATCCAGCTTCAAGCTTGGAACCTTGACAGACAAGAAAATCAAACAATGTATGAAGTATTACTTTTGTAATTACTTTCAATTTTGGCCAATGACATTTGTTTCCCACATGCACCTCTGGTTGTAATAAACACTTTTATTTAAAAATCAATGTATTTTAATTTCATGAGAAAGTCACAAGAATATAAATTTCAAAGGTAGTTTAGCAAATAACGATAAACCTGCTACTCAGAATAGCAGAAATCATGGTACTGTAGGATATTGACAATTTTTCCTTATTGATGCACACACAATAGCTCTTCAGAGTTAGAAACCCATCTCCTCAATGACCTACTCCCTTCATAGTAGACACAAGCTCAGTTCCAACTGGGAAGGCCTTTAAGAAATCACCCAACCCAATCTCCTGTTTAACTGACGAAGGTGATTCAAAGAATTAAGGCGCCTTGTTTCAGATTGCTCAGACACCACAGCAGCTTGAGTCTCAAAGTGTTGGTACCTTCATCTTCCATACATGTTCTCTCCTCTGCACCCAAACTGCTTCAAATCTATCACATGTTTATATCACATCACACACACTTCAATCCCAAACCGGAAAAACATTTTAAATAATCCCTCTAGGATTCAGCAACAAATTAAACACTATGCCCAAGACATTCATCACATTGTATGTAACATTTTTCTCTTATGCCCTTATTGAGTAAAGCTTGATATCAACATTGAAAAACTTGTGAAGAAGTCACTCAAATAATGTTCTGTAGTTATAATTCTCCTGCAAAATATTAATTGAGAAAGTCTATATGAAATGGTAAGCAACATAGTATGGCTATGCCACTTCCCTTTCAGCTTCCTGCTTGTGACCTAAGAAAGCAGTTGAGGACAGCCCAAAGCCTTGGGACCCCGCACTTACATGGGAAACCCAGAAGAAACCCTTGGCTCCTGGCTTCAGATCGGCTCAGCTCTGGCCATTGCAGCCACTTGGGGAGTGAATCAGCAGACAGAGGATCTTTCTCTCTGTCTCTCTTATCTGTATATCTGCCTTTCCAATAAAAATAAATAAATCTTTCAAAAAAGAAAGGAAAATAGCTGTAATAGTGAGTGCCAGAAAGGATATGGACAAACTAGAACACTCATCATGAAACTATAAATTGACGATGCCACTATGAAAAATTGAAATATAAATTAAACTATTAAAATATAAAATTTAAATTAAAACATAAGACTACCTGTAATTTAACAGCCTTACCTCTGGTATTTATTCAAAAGTATCAAATTGAATGTCAATGAGTTATTTGCCCTCTCATATCCACTGCAATTTTTGGTCAAAGAAGCTGAAATTAGAATGATGATTGCCAGGCTTTGATGGGAAAGAGAAATGAGAATGTGCTGTTTGCTTCTTCTGTGAACTGACTAAATTGTGTCCAATAAAAATTTCTATGTTGAAGCCCTAATCACTTGGCCTGTGATTGTCCTGGAGATGTGACCGAAGTTAAATGAGCAGCACACAGTTCTGCTGAATTAGGATTAGCATCCTCACCATAAAAGGCACACTAGAGCATTCTTTCTCTCTCTCCCTCTCTCTCTCTCTATCTCTATCTCTCTCTTCCTCTCTCACTTTCCCCTGGATGCTTAAGAAGAAGTAAAGTGATTGTATCGCAATAATGAAGGCCACTTCCTATCCAATAACTTGTAACTTAATATTGAATTCTCAGCTTCCGGAACTTTGAGAAAATAAATGACTGATTTTTAAACTGCCCAGTCTATATTTTGTTATAGCAACCCAAAGTGACTAACATAAGCAGGTGCAGAATTTCAATCATATAATGTTAACAAGACCTAAAGATCTCTGGTACAGAAATGTGCATATATTTAGCAATACTGTATTGTAAATTTTGTTAGGAAGGCAAATCTTGTGTTGTTATTCTGTAAGCCCATATCCTACACACAACTGTTCAAGACTTTTTATTTCTTTGGACACCATACTTTCTCAACAATTGCATTGTATTTTACTATTTTTGTATCATCTTTGTTTATTTTTAGTTCTAAATATTAACTAGAAGAAATAACAGAAACGCTGGATCAGGGAAGATGAGGAGACCATTGAGGGTGAATACAAAATTCAGCTGCTTTAGAAGCTCAAAATGGAATATCTTTTCAACCAAAGAATGTCAAGTTCTGTTCTAAGACCTCTGTAGTCCCTGCTCTTACATTGAAATTTTCCACCTGTAAAAACTGAAATGATTTCATGCATTTTAAAATCAAAACACCATCAGGGATTCACACTCTATCTAGACAATGAAGCTTACCTGGAAGAACGGACAGTAGGCAGGCCACTGACATGTCACCATGTCAGGATTGTTGAGTCTCCCACAGGAAGGCAGCTCATCTAGTTCTGAGACTCAGAATCGTTTAGCTGCATGTAAGGCTGAATTCAGGCTGCAGCAACTAAACTCTGCTTTGTCTCTTTCCACATCCATTTTTCAACCTGGTTTGTAGGGATACAAGCTTATGTTTTTATCTAGTTGCTGAAACATGGATTTATGACTCAAGATTGAAATGTATGATATAAAGGCTATGCTCGTGTAACAGGAATTTACAAGTTTGAAGGGATTCACCTCCATAAATAACTGTCATGTTGGGCCTCTAGCTAACAGCCTGGTTCTTTACCCTAATAAAGTCCCTCATAGAAAAAAAAAAAACCTAGAGGCAGACAAGGTTATTCAATAGATGCAAAGAAAATAAACAACTTCAAATACAAAGGCAGTTGTGTCTGCACAGGAGCCAATGTCCCTCTGCAGTTTGACATGAAGTCAAAATTCATATTACTCCCATGTAAAGCAAATCACCCATGCATCATGATAATGAACTTTTCAGAAGACCAAGGAAGAAGGACTGAAACAAACAAAAAAGCTGAAAGAAAGCTTACCTAAAGAGGCTTGAAGTGCACAACTTGATCAAATTGGTGTTAATTGTTGAGGCGCATAAAGGAATAAAAGCAATATTAGTACAAAGTCCAAATAGGAAAATGAGGATAATGTTGAGCAGAAAATACAGCAAGATCAAAAGATGGCAAAGCAAATTTAGAAAATGCAAAATCAGATGAAAAGATTGAATTTAGATTAATGCGAAAATGAATGAAAAAGAGAAAATTTGCAGAGATCAAAGTGTGTTTTGTTAAAATGTCTGATAGATTAAATTTGCCACAGAAGCAGAAATTGACTGCATCTGCTGAATTTTCTTTGGACTTTACAAAACCTGTTAACATGCAGCCAAATGATTTCAGTTAAACCAGCCACTCTCACTGTTTCCAAAATTTGTTCCTGCCTTCCTTCTTGCTAGCACAACCTCTCTTTGGGCCATGCTGTCTTCTGCCATGCTTTATTTTCTCTCACTTCCAAACTACTGTATACATCACTCCATTCAAATATTCAAATATCATCTCAATCATAAAAGTGCCCGGCTCAGGAACCACAATGATTTTTCCAGGTTCATCAGTCCACAAACCTCTCCCTATTAATACCTTAGTAAAGCACATCACATCCAATTAACTTAGGTGCAAAGTTTTTATATTTCTAATTTATGTGTACAATTAAAGCTAAAGTAGGTAGGAAAGTGTATTATTTTTCAGTTTGTGTCTTATTACTGAGTAACTTAAGACACAGGGAAGTTTGTAGAAATAGTCAGGGATGAATGATCTGATTTGACTTGGGTATTCACAGCTTTCTCCCTAGAAAAGCTCCGTTCTTGCCTGCAGCACTACTGAAGCAAGCCCAGCACGCTTATAATCACCTAGACATGCTGTCAAGCTGGTGATGTGTGGGCCGTTCCATCGGTGTTGTACACCATGGTCACTCAGTGTACCTTTAGCCTTGGTAAGTTAGCATAGCTGAATCCCAAGCTATCACATCATAATAAAATAATTACATCTGATTATATGATGAGGATGCTTCACAGATAAAATAACAAATGGGAAGTCACAAATGCATAAACCACATATCTATATAGCAAAGGGATAATTCAAAATGCCTACGGAGCTAAAACCTTGTACAATCTCAGTAAAGGATTTGACTGTGCTGGCTCCTATAAATTATTGTCGAAACACATGGCCAATCCTGCCTGTCAAGATGTTTTCTGTTTGACTGTATTCTCTAGATGGAGGGGGTGTGTAGAATTATGAAACCAGATAAATCATTTTGGTTTCTGGGCCAAACATGTTTATGCTTCAATATGATCTTAGAATGGAATAACGTATAGAATAGATGGAAAGTGAGAGAAAGAATATTCAGAACAGCAGGAAAATAAGTATGATTATCAGTGAGGTTGTACTAGCAAGAAAGAAGGCAAAAAAAGATTTGGACTTACGAGACAAGTATAGGCAGCTTCACTGTGATATTGTTAGGTTACATTTTTAATAGAACTGGGTTCGGAAGACCTGAATACGGTGCACCATCCTATACCAGTTTAAACTCTGGAGGAACTGTGTACTCGGTAACTAAGCTCATTGAATGACACCCAATTAAAATCCCAGACATCAAGGCTCAAATGGGCTTTTCTCACTCTGTGTGTCTTATGATAATATCTAATTATTGAGTAACTAGAAGCTGTTCTCTTCTGACTTGCACTGGATCCACATTCTACCTTTGCTGATTTTGATCTGTATCTTTTCACCGCAATAAAGCATAATCATGAGCCTAACATCTTTTCTGAATAGGAGAGTCATTCCAGCAAATTGTTCAACATGAGGATGGCCTTGAAGACCCAACGTACCAGCTCTTGGTGACTCATTTATAACTAAGAGGAAATCTAAAATCATCAGATCACCTGAAGAAATACAGTAAATATCATTTGTTTGGATAATTCAAAGTTTGCATCTTCATCTTCTTGGATCTCTTCAAAAACACTGTGAACACTGCTCCATTTTTTTTCAGATTAAGCACTACACTCATTTTTATGACATTAGTTATTTATAACTACCTGATATAAAGCCACCTCAAAATGTATTGAATGCAAAAGTAAACAAGTATGATTTTGTAATTTCCATGTCAGGAATTGTACAAGCAGCTCAGCTGTGTGTATGGTGGCAGTCGGTCAGGGAGACTGCTGTACTCAGGTCATGTGGAGGTTTAGAACATCATTTGCACACCATACAAAGGTATCAATCTAAAAATTAGCCTGTTGTGGATGTGTTTTATTGTCCAGTTCTATCTGCACTTGCCTTGGTAGGGCCAGATCAAATTATTTCCCAAGCCTGGTACAACCTACAGGTTGGATTTTCCCTAGGCTTCGCCAAGTTTACAAGACATTCAACCACCTGGGACCAGCACATGTGATACCTTGATTGGAATTCACTTCTCTGCCTCAAATGCCCCCTCCAGTGGCTACTGGCTGAAGGTCTTAGTTGCTTGCAGACTGGTTGCTGGGAGTTTCAGTTATTTTCTGATGTGGTCCTCTCCACAGATGCACCAATGCGTCCCCAAGACAAGGTAGCTGGCTCTCCCAGAGCAAGAAAGAGAGAAGAATTAATGCATTTATGTTAACCTCTAACTGCCTTGAAATTTCTTCCATCTAATCTAAGGAATTTGTCAACTTCTACCTTCAATGGCACTGCCTAGAGTTAACGTTACTCATTTTAACACATCGCTGTGGCAAAACAAAGTATTGCTTCATTCTTTGTTTGTCATGTATTCTTTTTCCTTAAGTCCTGGAATGCTTCTTCGCCTCTCTGAAAAAAAGAAAAGAGAGAAGATAATTGGAGGTGGAAGGGGAAGCTAATGAAAGAATGTAATTTTTCTTCCAATAATTTACTTCAATAAAAGAAAATGTATGATCTTCACTGTTTCTGTAACTTTTCTGCTTTGACATTAATTTTTCATTAAACATCAAAAACTATTATCTTCAATAAGGCATGCAGAAATATTAAGAAATAGGAACCCACAACCCTTTAGTGTTTGTGGTTTTATGATGAATGAAGATTTTAAGTGTTTAAATATGAGCTAAGGTATTGATATCTTGGAAAGGAATGCCATTATCATCCAAATTTTATTCCAATAATGGTAACTGGAAAACACAATAAATTAATTACAATGTGCAAGTCAATCAACCTAAAACCAAGTTAAGCTTCATTCATGAAATAGGGCCCTGGAACCTCTCAGTATGATGTGCAGTGGCTCTCAGTCAGACATGCCATCACAGGGCAACACAGCTGTTACTCAGCAACGTTCTGTGTTGCTTCTCTGGGGTGTTCAGTAGACAAAGTACGAAACTTGCATGTCTACATGGCAGATTCAACATATGATGATTTTCTCAGCAAGTAACTGCACTGTAAGCTGAGGAACTCCTGTCTGAGTACTAAGAAACAGTTGCCTCTCAAGAGTTTCTATCAATGTGTGGAAGGCCTCCGCAAGCTGCATGAAGAGCTAACTTCATCAAAAATGAAACACAAAAGGGGTTGTCTTCACAAAGCAAGTTCTTGACCAGCAGTTTCAGTAAACTGTAAGAAAAGCGTAGAAATTGTTTCTGAGAACTAATACAGTGGCATGGATTTAAGAGGCAAATCCCATGTGCGATTATCTCATTTTAATAATACAGTCACACATTTTATATACAATTTGTATTAGTCTTCTATTTTCTTCCTCAACTCATTAGAAGCAATGTAGTTTAAGAAACATGCATTTATCCAATCCTAAATCTCAAGAGTCTGGCACAAATCTAACTGGGTTAAACTGAAGATGCTTTCAGGGCTGTGTCCCTTACTGGGGGCTTTAAAATAGAACTTATCTCCCTGCCTTTTCCAGGTCCAAGAAAACACAATACTTGGCTCATACTTTCTATCTTCAAATCCAGCAGTGATGTATCCATCTATACCTTCTTCTGTAGCTCTATCTCTCTTCTTCTCTCTCTTTCTAACCTCTTCTGCTTCCCTCTTTCATTTCTAAGTTATCTGATGTAGCCCATAAAACTCTGTACTTACCTTATGGTTAACTAGCTCCGTCTTTGGAGTATATTTTTGTAATGCAATTTAGCACATTTACAGGTTCAGAAATTAGAACATTGATATGCTTTTGGATCTGTGAAGTATCACCATACCTAACATCATTTTGATCTTACATAATTTAAAAAATTATCACATGTTTTAACAATGAATTTTGGAATACTAGAGATTACAGTACCATTTATTCCATGAAGTATATTTTTGTATTCACCACTGCTTTGGTGAAAGACCATCAAACTGGATTTTTTAAAGTGGAAATTAGAGTTCATTATTGCAATTTACTTTCTCTAGAAAGTAACATTACTTCTTTGAAAAAGAGTTTCCTGCTCCTAACACATGGATAATCATACATTTTTTACTCATTTCATGTATGGTGATAAGATGATCAGATGCATATTAAAATATACATTCTGATTGCTAAATAAATAATACAGTTTGTTCGTAATATTAATGGTGAATATATTCCAGTTTAACTACCAATTTCTCATAGCAGAGCTTTCAAGATATAAAATATTATAGCAGTTAGCTAAAAGTCCTTAGGAAAATATCTCCTACATTTTCAAAGTAAAGTACTCTGTAAAGACACTGAATTTCCTAAGTGTGATGTTTTTAGGCCATACTAAAACTTCTAGAATCTCCAGGGTGCCTCATCTTCAAAGGATCTGGTTTAAAATAGACTATCTGTTTTATAGATGCAAATTGTCTGACAATCATGATTGGCTACATCTTCCAATTTCTGCAGGTGGTACCCTTTTTCTTCCCTTGCTTCCAACCGCATCAAGAAGAAAGACTGTTGCTTGTTTAAATAAGAGGATGCACACAGGTGGGCCAGGGCCCATGGTCTTCAATTTAAGGGCACACTTTCATTTTCAATGTAATTAGCTGTGTAATTGAGCATCCAAATTTAGCAGTGCATTTGCATGTGCAATTAATTATGATTTAAAAGCAGTCTGCATTAATGGTTTCTTTTCCATTATCTAAAAATGTAATTACTGAAGGATGGATTGAGTTGGGAAATCATTTGGGAAAAGATTTTTACATCCCTGGAGCCCAGTGCTGTGAGTGGTAATGGTGATATGGGAACAGCATAACCAAAGGCAGAAGACTGAACAAAACAATTTTGAAGGGAAGGGGCTATTGCAGAGGGTCAGTATTCTGATTTGAATATATTTATATTCAGTATATATATAATCTTTTCCTGCATTCTGAAATTAATTGAAATTATAGTCACCAAATGATTTAACTCAGGAAGAACAAAGATAAATTCTGGACTTGCAAAAAATGCATTTTGGAGGGGAAAGTTCACATTAAAAAAGAACTTGCATTTTTTTAACATATTAGTTACTCAATAATATGTCAATTAATTCCATAACGTTATAAATTGTTGCTGATGTTATGTCGGGGCTTTTAATGGATCGGGATGATATTCTGCTGGCTCTACCTTCAGACCAGAGAAGGTCTCCCCAATGAGCCGTTGAACTTATATGGACAATAAGATGCTGGACTCTATGCTTGGTATATGCTTGCAATGAAAGAATCTCAACTGAACTTGAACTGTGGTAATGCAACAGGGTGGAGGAATCCACCATGGGGGGAGGGTGGGGGGAGGGTTAGGGGAGGGGAGGGGGGAATCCCAGTACCTATAAAACTGTGTCACATAATACAATGTAAATAATAAAAAAATGTAAAATATATTACTAATTATTTCAGTAAATAAAGGCATATCAAAATTGGGAAAAAAATAATAACCTTCTCAGAAGAGGCAGTTATCTTAGTAATTTTTCATCAGTCATAAGATTAGTAATGAGTTCACCGGAAAATTTGCAAAGTTTTCTTGATTAAGGTAAATAAAGATATGACCTTAAAAAAGAGAGATGAAATTCAAATTAGGATGCAATAAAGACTAAAAGGCTGAAAAGCCAAACATTGAAAAGAATGTAAAAATTTTAAGTAGATTGTGTTCTTTCAACTGCTTCAATGATTAATCCCTAGCATTATTTCTGTGAGAGCAAGACTGAGCTCTACAAATTCAGTGCTCAAAGGTTTGCTGTAGAAGGAAACCTAAGGCCCTGCCCAGACTTGGACATCTGTCCTCAAGAGGCACACACACACTGAGTGTGAAAAGCCCTGTCTTGTGCTGATCTCACAGAGGAAGTCTGACTTTCCCACAAAGAATATCTGGAAGGAAAGTGGTCAGTAAGGGATGTTGGGGCAAGCAGAATGAAAAATCACATGACAATAAAATCACCTCTTAATCATTATATGAGGTATACCAAAAAGACACCTTCTCAGAACACTCAAGATCACTCAGATAGTACCTTCAAAATGTTCTTCCTGTGTCAGGATCTCCAATGTAACATCAAACGACTGACAGGCTCCACCCCTGGATATCAATGTAGTTTGACAGTAAGGAGTAGCACATCCACACCCCAATCTTGGACACAGGAGAAAAGGTTGAACTATCTGTCACACATCTTCCCCTCCATCCCAACCCTCTCCATCCAAATTGTAGGCATACATGTGTCTGCAATACCCTTACCCATGAAATGAAATTAAAATAACAATTTAAAAGATAGCCTAAGAAAATTACTACCCAATCATTCCTATATTTAAGCTTTAACCACTTATTATGGATGATTAAGATAAATTTCTTTTAAATTGTGTATTATTGAATATCAGTTTCTTGTGTATTAAAAAATGAAATGGAAATTTATTCAAAACAAATCATTTAAAGGAAACACACCATGTACATAGTTTTAAAATGGAGAAAACCAAGAGTATAGTAGCATCATTTTCTTTAAGAAGGTTCTTGATTTTCATTCCTTCAGCTACACGTTAGTCATTTAGTAGCATGTTATTTAACTTCTTGGTGTTGTTAATTTCTTTTTTCTTCCTGATGTTGATTTTGTTTTGTGGCTCTTCATTTAAGGGGATGTATAGTAGCTGTGTAATGGAGACTGTCATATCTAGTAACATGTCATTTAACTTCATGGCATTGTAAATTTCTGTTTTTCTTTCTATTGTTGATTTTGTAATATGACTTTTCATTTGAGGGGATGTACAGTAGCTGTGAAATGGAGACTACCATCCAGATGTGAAGATATGCATTTGTAGTATGCATTTCTGCTTCCAGACAAAGATGGACTTACAACGAAACTGTTTACTATATCTTGACAATAGGATGCTGGGCTCTCTGCCATTGTCCATGCCCACAATGATGGACATTTGACTGTGTATATAGAACTATACTTTAGTAATGATATAGAGGAACTGGGGGGGCACAGAAATTGGGGCTGGGGTAAGGGAAATACCAGGAGCCTATGGAACTGTATTATAAAATAATAATAATAATAATAATAATAATAATAATAATGATAATAAAACACAAAAAAGAAATGCAAGTAAAATAGTGTTTCTCATAAAACAAAATCAACAACAGGAAGAAGTTACAACATGAATGACTCGTGTATTGTTGAAGAAATGAAAAAAATTAAAAATTTTCTTGAAGTAAATGATGCTGCTTTATGATCTAAGAGTCAGTAAAGAATTTAATAAGAGAAAAAAAAACTTATCTGAAGACATGAAAATAAAGCCAAATGTCAAAATTCATGACATGCAGCAAAAACAATATTGCAAGGATTATTGATCTTGTATTTTCCATAAAGTTTGCCTTATATCACAGAGACATTTGGTATTTGTCCTTTTGGGACTGACTTATTTCACTGAACATGGTGGTCTGTAGTTGGGACCATTTGGTTGCAAATGCTTTTGGTGACTTTTCTAAGAAGTCTCTCCCAATTCCTATATATTGGAGAGTGCTTCCTGTGTTTTCCTCCAGCAATTCAATGGTTTCTGGATGCTTCAGCAACACATTGGTCATTCAGTACCATGTTACTTAATTGCATATTGTTGTAGTAATTTTTAAAAAATTTGTTCTCTCTGTTTTATTTTGTGGCTTTTAACTTAAGGGGATGTATAGCAAATGTGTAGTAGAGACCATTAAATACAGATGTGAAGATACAATGCATTGTTCATCTCTATAAATTGAAGATGGACTCTCAATGAAACTGTTGAATATATCTTGACAATAGGATGCTGGACTCTGCCACTGTCCATGCCTACAATGTCAGGATATGCTTAAATAGCAGAATGATGGACTTATAACTGATTGTGAAGGACAATACCATTATAATGACATGGGAGAGTAGAGTGAGGGGACAGATATTTGAGTGGGAGGGAAGGAAATCCTGGAGCCTATGGAACTGCATCATGGAATAATAAAATATATAAATTATTAAAAATAGAGATAATTTTGTAAAGTTATAGTATGTGGAATCTCCAGTCTGTGAATTCTCACGATATCTCTTTCTATGCATGTATATACAGTGAGAATCAATGAAATGTTTTAATATGTAATCTTCTATTTCTCTTAAGATATGATGAAGGTATTTGAGTGTTTAAACATCTTGTGTAAAAAGAATCTTATGATGAAAATTATGAATAGTTGTATTATTATAGTATTCGGATTTTTTACTTACCCCAAATGGTAAAAGTGATGTTTCATGTCACACTGAGAGGCGTAGCTCAGGTTTGCAAGTAGGTTTCTTCTGAATGATGAGCCATAAGGCTTCTTCTGTCTTATCTACCATTTTCTGCACTTGGTTTCCACATGTTATAATTTTTTACATTTATAAATGACAGCTTACCAAGCAAATCCCTCAAATCAATCTATTTTCTCTTTTATTATTAAAAAATATTTAATGTATAAGAGTGCTATCTTCACTTCTTGGTCCCTAGGATGAGTTATTTAGACTTCCTGGGAGTCACATGCTCAAGATTATACTGTCTATTTCATAATTCTGCTTAAGAATTTGCTTTAAAAGGATCCCTTAGCAGTTCCTGGCATA
This sequence comes from Ochotona princeps, assembly GCF_030435755.1. Taxonomy (NCBI): domain Eukaryota; kingdom Metazoa; phylum Chordata; class Mammalia; order Lagomorpha; family Ochotonidae; genus Ochotona; species Ochotona princeps. The sequence continues at coordinate 15,598,534 of NC_080838.1, forward strand.
ACTTTGATATTTAGTGTATGTTGTCTTCCTTTTATCGTCAATCAAGACAAAACATTACAACAAGAAAGGAAGAAGACCACACACTTATCCCTGATGTCCTGGAGAACTTGATATGAAATGAACACTTCCAATGTTTGTCCGAAATCTCTAGTGACTCACATACCTGTCTTTTGACTCACTGCATGCACTTCATTACCTTATGTACATTAAATTAAAACTTTAATTTTCTAAGATAAATGAAGTGTAAGACTACAAACTGGACTTAAGAATCCATACCTTAATGAAGTATCTTTGGTTTGTATGTTGTTTAATTTAGTATTTACTTCCCAGGGCCCCTTAGAATAGAAAGAAGTTGGAATTCTTAATTGTAAGTAGCCACTAGGATGGTTTAATCAATACTGGGTTAAAACTGAATCCATAGACAAATTTTGCTATTGCCGTTAATGGTTAAATGAATTGCTAAGTATATATGTCTTAGTGTATCATATAATTTTCTTTTTCAGTTTCTCTAGATAATGTCAATTGAACTGAATAGAAGTAAATCTAACTACCTAAAATGTACAGATGCATTTTCTTATGAGGAATAGAGAATTTATTTCTAACAAAATGATTACTCTGGATATATCATGCTCTTCACAATCTCTTGATAGTTTCAAATAGAAATGAATGCTACAATTCTGGATAATTATACTTTAAAGTGATTTTGTGATGAAAGAATATGGAGAATTTTCTAACCAACAAATAATAGAGAAAATGTTTGTGTAATTTGGTAGGGTCTGTCTGGATAAGCTTCTACATTTATCTGTCAGGTATCAATGGTATTTCGTTGGGTTGGTCTCCTCTGAGTCAAACACATATACTATTTTTTCTACTCACTGAGGTTTGTTGTTTTACAATAAAGCCTTATGTTCATTATTGTTTAATCTAGACAAATATGATTATAAGGTTTTATTTTTAATTGAGAGCTTATCTACTTAACTTACTTTGCTGGATCTGAGAAAATTATACTCTTAAAATCTTCTATTTAATGATCAAGACCTTGTTAAAACATACATATTTCACACCATTCTTTGATATCCAGGGCAATTACCAGTATCAAACTCCTCTCAGGGTTAATCTTTATGCTTTTCATTGAATTAGATTTGTCAATGTCACCAACAGGCTACCCTGCAGAGATAACAACAACCAAAAAAGTGAGTGACTCGAATGCAGGTTAAGGTTTGATTCCACTAATGGGCATGGTGGAGCCCCAACCCCAGCTCTAATGAGGACTGGTTGATGTTGCAACCCAACCCAGGGTGTTCTGCACCCTGTCCTGGTTCTCAAATTTGATCATGAATATTATGAACTGTCCCATCCTGGTCCACCCCCAGACCTGATCCACATTACGGTGGGTACTGTAACCTTGCATGGTATGGGCTGCTCCTTGCCTTGATTTTTGCACTCACCTGCAGGGACTTTGTCCTAAAAAAGGAGTTCCCCAAGATCCTCCATCAGATCTCTTCCCCATGGCAGATCTTGTGCATACCAGGTATGAATGAATGGGATTCAAATGGAGGGAGGGTGGCTTAGCCCAGGTAGATTTTGTCCACCTCTTGTTCTGGCAGAAATAGTATCCTTGCCAAATCAGCCCACACCCTTTACATTTCTTGTTGGGTATTGTAGCCCAGCCACACCTGGTACACTCCCAGGCACAGCTCTCACATGGTTCAGCATGTTCTACACCCACACTGGCTCTCACAAGTACCAGTGGGTTCTGGAGTCTAGCCCAGTCTGGCACTTCCCAGAGCCAGTCCACATCCATACTGAGCAATATTGCAGCCATGTCCAGTGCAGACCACTGCACCATTCTGGCTCTGATGTTCATCAGAAGGAACCCCAACCCAGCCAGTAACCCCAACTCTTAACTCTCCAACCAGGCTTGTTTCCAGCCACAGATTTTGCATGTGTCAGTAGAGATTGCAGTTTCACAGTGGTGAACCCACATACCCACAACCCTCTACATATTCTGCTGCAGACCTGATTCTTTCAAGTGTTGGTTATTGTCATGGCCCAGCCTAACATTACACACCGGCCTGTTCTGACTCGCACTGGTGAGTGTTGTAATCTAGTCTTGCCAGGTAGACCTCCAGCCCTAGTTTTAATGTATGCCAGTGAGTTGTATTCAGTGATGTTCATTGCTGACTACCCCAGCTCAGGTCTCCCACATGTGCTGGCCAAGACTACAATCTGTCTCTTCTGCAAAGACCCACAGTACAGGTTGCTTTTATGCACACCTGGCATTAGACCTTGCAGGACCTGCCTCATTCTGTAATGGGTTTTTCGTCTTATTCAAATTCACCTGATTATTTGCATAAAGTACAGTAAGTAATGATTGGGCCTATCGGCTCTTTGATTTCTTAATAGTTTGTTAAAAAAATTCACCAATGGTTTTGAATTCTGGAGTGATCCAGCAGGAGATGTAAATGCTCCAATTTGTCTCACAAGAAAATATGTTTACAAAATTGTTGCAAACTCTAGAAAGCTTTCTATTCTCCACCCACCAAAAAAATATTCTGAAGTCTAGAAAACAAACCATGAAAAGAATTCGCAATGGGATGGGCAAAAAGACATAAACACATCATTAACATCATTTTAGTCATACATAATTGACTCTGGCTTTATTGATGTTGGAATATCAAATATATAACTTCAGTTTCTAAATTCTGGGATTACTCAATTCAATGTGGCATTTTCAAAGTTACCATTGACTGATAGTTAGAAATACTAATCATAGCTCTTTTGTCATTTTTATGAGCCATCGGGAAAACTTAGGATTGTCCATTCATGCAAAGATCTTTCAAAAGAAGCCACAGGATCAAACACTCCATGGATTCAAAATGTCCATGTTAGGATAGGTGTGGTGATGTTGATCAGGTTGAACCTCTGCCTATTGGGCCAGCATCTCATATGGGAATCCGTTCTAGTCCCATATGTGTCTGCTTTACTTCCAGTTCATCTCCCTTCTTGTGGTCAGTGAAAGTGGTGGAGGATGACTCAAACCCTTGTGATCCTGCATGTGAGAGATGGACAAAGCTCCTGGCTTCTGGCTTCAGAAGACCTAGCTCTTGGCTGACATTTAGGGAATGAATTAGTAGCTGGAAGATCCCTCTCTCTGTCTCGCCCTTTCTTTGTAACTCTTTCAAGTAAAGTAGATAAACCTTAAAGAATGTTCACATTTAAAAATTTTGGAATAGTTCACCTTAGCCAAAAACTTGAAAGTGAATATCATTATTTCTGTAGCACACAAAAAAATACAATGTCACAAATTATGACAGCTAACATTTACTAAGTCCTATCAAGCTACCATGAACTTCTAGACAATTTGGGAACTTGTATTAGCAACACATTCATTCAAACATCAAGATTGAACATTATTCTCATTCTAAAGTATTTCACAGATTAAAATATGTAATAAACCTAATTATTTCAAGATTTCTTTTCCAAAGCCAGGAACTCCAGAAGTCTCAAAATTAGTGTAGGGTCAGAGGGATTAATTTTGGTCTTTCAGAAAGTTTTCCAATATCAGAGGCTAAACACTTCACTGAGATAAGATCATAGGTCACTGTAAAATAATTATAATTCATTTAATCAGAATGACTGTTCAAAATTATTTAAGAAAGTATAAGATATTACATAACTTTAAAAAAAACTTGTTTCTTTAATAGAGATTAGATTCAATTTCCCAAGAGATTAATGAGCAAGGAAGCACAGGCAGTTATATGATCAACAGTCTCTCTCTGACTGTGTGAATCTGCATCCCTGTTCTGTAGGGTGAAATCGTATTTTCGTATTTCCTGGTAATAGTACATAAAAACAAATCTTACTTGTGAATCAATGGACTTTCGATGTTAATGATCAAATTTAAAACCCTTGTAGTAAATGCATTTAATTTTAGTCAGTTTGATCCATGTAATATTTTGGCATTTTTGTGTGTGTGTAAACATATTATTTACATGTCAATATATTTACATTGTATCTCTGAAATCTTAAAGCAATCTTTTAAAATATTATTTATTTATTTATTTAATTTATTTATTTAATTGATCCAAGAGACAGTGACAGAGAAGCTGAGAGCTCCTATCTGCTAGGTAACCATTCAAACACCTTCAGTGACCAGGCTATGTCAGATCAAATTGGATCCCAGGATGTCATTCTATGTCTCCCAAATGGATCACAGAGGCACAGTTTTAAGCAATTACCTGCTGCTACCCAAAAACACACATCAAACAGAGTCGGAAGGGTACCTGGCTCATGAATCCAGCACTCTAATGTGGATGTTGGTGTCTAAACAACTAGGTCAAAAGCCTCTCTCCAAAACAGTCATTATTTTTTTATTGCTTTTTCAAAATTACTATTTTATTTTGATAATCTTCCCAAGGTTGATCAGGGCACAAAGTGTCAAGGGCTACAGGAAAGTATCTGTATCTTGGGCAAGAAGGGAGATAAAAGCAGAAGGCCCTTCCAGTCTCCCACCCATCCCACGGTCTGAGGGTCTGAGGAAATCTATGCAGAATTCACTGGCTTATATAGCCCACCCTAGCATCTCTGCCCAGATTTTCACTGCCAAAACATGGCTAGAGTAGATGACTGATTTGTTCTATCCTCCACCCTCTATTGTGGTACCAGGTGTCCTCTGCAGGTTCCGATGGAATGCCATATCCTTCATGTGCACCTGGATATACTGCCTACTGCTCCGTTTGAGTCTATGAGGAGGCTTTGACACGTATACTCCATGGTCAGACCGTGGAACCTGCACTTCTCTTCATGGTTGGGGTTCTGAAATCAACAGTTCATTTGGAGGGATGCCCAAACAAACTCCATCTGAAGTGATCCCAGGCCTGATTTGTGTGTGTCTTTGGCAGTACAGGGTACGGCACAGTCAGTTATCCCAATCAGCTTATGCACATGCAGATGGTTGCAATTGCTGGGTCAGTTCTGTTTCCAACCCTGTCTTCCACGCGAACCAATGGGTGTTGCAAAACAGTCTTTGAATAACCTCCACAATAGATCATGTTTATTTCCTTGAATATAAGCCACATCTTCATTCCTTCCTTTGAATTTCTCACCAGAATACACACATTTCTTGGTATTATATACATGGAAATGCATCTCTTATCTCCAACAGTTGCCATTGCTTGTGAGTGGGCTTGAAAAATTAGTTGGGAAAAAGGCATTAACATATCAGGCACAGGGTGGGGAGAATCCAAGTACCTATGAAACTGTGTCACATAATACAATGTAATTAATGAATTAAAAATAATAAATAAATTTAAAAAAAACATATCAGGCACAATTTAAGTCAATTTTAAAATTATGTATCAGCATTCTGTAAAATACCATTATTTCAGACTTTCTGGAAATTTGTGTTTTCTCATATAGTAACAGAACATATTTACTTCCAGGCTCAATTATATTTCCATTTTTATAAAACTTAACAAACCAAAAATCAATATATTTGAACGATTGTTTAGTAATATTTTGGTATTTTATTTTATTTTATTTTATTTTATTTAGAGAAGTTCAGAATCCTGGTCAAAGTAATTGGCTGCACCGAGTCCTGGGTCCCTCTGATCTTAGACAGAAGTCTAGGAACAGGAAAATGCCACAGGACCTGGTTCTTTGATCAGAAAAGCCAGACTGTAGGAGCAAAACAGCTATCTTACCACTCAGGTCACCAAGGCTGGGAGAGCTCTGAAATGCTTTAATTATGCCTATCATTATGCTGTGGCTTTAGCTCCATGAATCCCGTGACTAATTTAACTAATGAACTTTTCTCATAGTTGATTGTCCATCATTGCCAGTTCAGTCTGACCCCAGTTAGATATCTGAATTCCTTGTTACCTATTCATGCAGCATTATCCATTTGCATTCAGTAACTGCTGTTAGCCACATTAGAATTGCACTTCTTGGGACCAACATTGTGGTACAGCATATTAAGCTGCCACCTGTGATGCCAGCATCTCATATGAAAACTGAGATCTGGATGCTCCACTTTCAACACTATTTGCACCTGGGACAGCAGTGGAAGGTGGTCCAAGTATTTGGGTCCCTGCCATCCATATGGAACTGCTAGAGCTCCTGGATGCTGGTTTCCTTGAGGTCATCTGGGGAGTGAACCAGAAAATGGAATATTCTCTATCCTTGTCTCTGTCATTCTTACTTTGCCGTTCAAATATATATATATTGTCTTTAAATATATATATATATATCTTTAAAAATACATATATATTTCTTTTAAAAAGAAAGGAAGGAAGGGAGAGAGGAAAGATGGAAGGAATGAAAGAAGGAAGGAAGAAAATTCACAGCTCTGCCCAGTGAATTGTCCATTTCCACAAACTCAAAGACCCCAGGATCCTCTTGTAGTGTAAAGTAACTCTAGACACTCCCAAAAACCAGCATTACCAATGACATTTAGGCCTTTCTATATGGGTGACCCTACCTGTGAATCCTGGGAATCCACCAGGAGAAAGACGACTCCAAAGGGGGATTAATGGTCTCTCCAGAAATGACCTCAAAGCCACTGTGAGTGCCACAGTTTCCTTAGTAATATTTTTTTATACATTGACCTATGGCTCGAAACAGAAATGGCTTAAAGGGAATCCCATGGAGGATTGAAAGGAGTACATGGCAATAGGAAGAAAATGGGAAGATCAGGTTCCCAACAGTCAAAGTTCAGGAGATCTTGCAGTTTCCCAAAGTAGATAGTGAACTTCTCAGCAATAACCCTGCTCAAGAGGAAGCAGAAGGGAGAGCTAAATATAGTTACAATGTCTCAGTTAACACGGATGAACCTATAGGGAGACCAGAAAATCTTAATAAGTGTGTGTGTAGAACAAAAGTCTAAATAACAGTGTTTATTGTTTTTATTTCAGAGAATCATATATACATTTCCATCATATTGTTTTTATCATCTCCTATATACCAATAAATTGTTGATGTGAGAGTTAAGAGGAAATTAACGAGCACAGAAGCTATACTAATTTAAATAATCCATTGTCTGGCCACTGACAACAAAGATTTCCAATGGTGTGTTCATTCCAATAGTGATTTAATCCACAATTTTTACCCTACCAACATTCTAAGAATGGCAGGAAGAAATGAAAGTTGAGACCACAGCAACCAAACTCCCAGGAAAAAGAGTGCTGCTTGGTCCTTTGATGACTTGGGTTCTTAGTCTTTTCAGATTATCTGCCAGGCACTGTGGACATCATGAATCTGTGGCAATCAGAGGTCTCAGAGGTCACAAAGCCAGGCTCTCAGCTGGAGGATAAGAGAAAAAGGGAATCTGATTATGCCTTTCTACTTAATGACAAATCACAAAGTCTGAGACATGATTTCCTTTGAGACCTGGCATATTCAGACAGACAAGTTGGATTCACAGCAAACCTGCGGTCCATTCACACCACCAACAACAGGTGGTGAAAACCAAAGAATGTATCCTCTAGCTACAAATCCAGACTCCTGAGACAAAAACACAAAAGGAAACGCTGTCTGGCTGGAACAGCAGGTGGTTGAGGCCCTGATGACTGTGGGCTCCACTCTGTGGTTCTCTTTTGGAAAACTACACAAAAGGCACAGACAACGGAGCCTATGACCACATCTCAGAGGGCAAACTATCAAAGCAGGTGCTCTCACACACACAGAGTGTAGCCCGGAGACACCTTGACTCAAAGACACCAAAGGCTCTTTCAATCAAACAAATAATTCTTGTAAGTGTTTTCCTCTGCCAACCTAAATTATGAAAGAAATAGACAGACTTCCAGCACCTGCCAGAAGAGATTCCACAGGCTGGAGACTGGGTCCTAGGAGACTGACACGACAGAATGCTTCTCTATGCCAGCCTAATTAGGGCCTATATTCCCCATCCTTGGTCTCCAACACATACTGAATGTTTTTAATCATCCCTTCATGCATGCTAGGATTATGATGAAGTTTTAACTTCATTCATTTCCCTCTGAATTTTCAGCAATTTGCTTAAAAAGGAAATTTTTGCAATATGTATGAAATGAACTGACAAAAGTCAGATAATAGGAAAAAGACCATCCAGTATTTGTTGTGTGTGCATGAACTTATATGTATGACTCGAAGTGGGATCGGATATCTGACTCATACAGAGAGCTTCAAGGCATTGGAGGTTGGAGTTCTGGGCAAGGCTGGGAGAAGCATGTGCACAGCAAGCAGGTTTGGGTTGGGAAGTAGATGAGGAGGCCCAGGTAACAATCACCTGTAATCAGCTCTCTCTGGGCCAGCGTCAGACCCCCAATCTCCTTTTCCTAGGAAAATATGTTTCTTTTTTTTTTAAGATTTATTTATTTTTATTGGAATGGCAGATATACAGAGAGAGGGAGAGACAGAAAGATATTCCATCCCTGCCTTACTTCCCAAGTGGTCACAACTGCCAGAGCTGAGTGGATCTGAAGTCAGCAGCCAGGAGCTTCTGCCAGGTATCCCAAGTGGGTGCAGGGTCCAGATTCTACTTCTACTTCTTTATACTTCTTTGGGAGATCTTCTACTGCTATCCCAACTCAGATTTACAGAAAAGGAGACACAGAGAGAAAAATCTTCTGTCTGCTGGTTTACTCTCCAAGTGGCTGCAATGGCTGGGGCTGAGCTGATCTAAAGGCAGGAACTAGGAGCTTCTTCAGGGTCTCCAACAAGGGTGCGGGGTCCCAAGGCTTTGGGCCAACCTCCACTGCCTTCCCAGGCCTTAAGCAGAGAGCTGTATGGGAAGTGGAGCAGCTGGGATTAGAACTGGCAACCATATGGGATCCCGGTACGTGCAAGGCAAGGAATTTAGCAGCTAGGCTACTGTGCCAGGCTGGAAAAGATGTTTTTTAAGCAGATAGGAGAAGAGCAGAATACATACCAGATAGCAAGATCTCTGCCTACTTATTAATGTAGATAGACATGGATTCGTTTTTACAAAAGAACAGCTTGGCAGAGCCTCTGTCTCTGAGAAGTACTGCACTTTCTCTGAATAACCAAGTTGAAATATGCAAAGAAATACATTTGAGATGGAATGTTTTCTCTCCCACAGAAACAGAAAGAATAAGATCCTTGTCTTATTCTACATTTTTAGACAATGAAAAACTATGACTGCTTTTCTTTTAGAATTGCACGATCTCCTACTTAATACTTCCAGCAAATGAACTACCTTATCACCCTTGAGGTTTCCTTTCTGTCTTCTATTTACTGCTGTTGTGAACTGTATCTAGCTATGTGTACATTCAGTGCTCCCCTTAACATTTCTGAGATCTTGAATCTCATTATTTTTCCCCACAACACATTCTGTTAATAAAATTATTTAAATGGCAAAGTTAGAGAGAGAATCTTTCATCCACTGATCATTTCCCAAATGGCAGCACCAGGCAGTGCTTGTCCAGGCTGAAGCCAGGAGTCAGTAAATCTCACTGAGGTCCCCATCTGGGTGGCAAGGATCCAAGTACTTGGGCCATCATTTTACTGCCTCCCAGAATGCATCAGCAGCCAGCTGGAACAGATGCAGGGCACCTGAGCTCTAAAATGGGATGACAGTATTGCCGGCAGTGGCTTAAACTGTACCACAAGGCTGGCCCCAGAGCCACAATCTTTGTTAAAGATCATGTAATTACAAATCTTGATAACAAACTTACTTTGAAGACTTATGGAGGACCCGGAATGGTAGCCTAGTGGCTAAACTCTTCACCTTGCATGCACCAGGATGCATAGGGGTACCAATTTGTATCCCAGCAGCTCCACGTCCCATCCAGCTCCCTGCTTATATCCTAGGAAGGAAGCAGGAATTGGCCTAAAGCCTTGGGACCCTGTACCAGTGTTGGAGACCTGGAAGAAGATCCTAGCTCCAGCCTTTAGATCAGCTCAGCTCCAGCCATTGCAGCCATTTGGAGAGTAAACAAGCAGACAGAACATCTTTCTCTCTGTGCCTCCTCTGTAAATCTGACTTTCCAAAAAAAATAAATATAATCTTAAAAAAAACTCATGAAAAAATGGAGCAAAAATAATACATGGCGGAGGCATTTGGTCCAGCATTTAAGATGCTTAGGATCCCTCCATTCCTTACTGAACTGATTGGGTTTGAGATCTGGCTCTGCTCTGACTTCACACATCCTGGGAGGCATGAAAATTATTGTGGGCTAAGGAGTTGATTAGTGCTCATTAACCTGGGCAGGAACAGGAACTGGGCTTGTGGCTAAAAACTCCTAGGCTTATTGGACTCATCTGTATCCTGCTAAATGAGGATGTGGGGGTAGGGGAAGAGTATATAAGGAGAGGCGAAGGAGCAATAAAGGGAGACTTCACAGAGACTTCTACCATCACTGGTCTCCTGTCGGTGCTTCATCCCCAGCCCCTCTCCCTGTCCATGTTACTGGCTCTGCTGGTGGGAGCAGAAGATGGCCCAGGTGGTTAGAACCCTGGCATTAACACAGGAGCTTCAATCTGATTTCTGCACTCTTGGCTTTGGCCTGGCCTAGCAACATATGGTACAGGCATTTAAGTTATAGATCTTTTCCCTCTCCTGGTTTCTCCCCTACTCCTTTCTCTTTGTGTAACTTTCTCTCTTTCAAAGAAGTGCAATAAAAATTTTAAAACACTGCTAAAAAGACAACGTACATTTTAATTTATAAGAATTTTATAATTATCTGGACATTTTTACAAGCAAATGATTTTGAAGAGAAGATGCTTTGCAAATTTGTAAACATTTTATAGCACATTTTCACGTGTCATCATTACAGTCAGTAATAAATTTATAGTATCAATTTTGATAGCAAAAACTTCTGAGATGACTTACATTTAATTACAAAGAGTTAGAAGATAGAAAGTGAAGATGGGGGTAGTTAATTTAACACTACATTCTGCTTACCACTCCAATTAATGCACTTGCCACAGTTGTTTCTCCTTGTGGAATGCTCAACTATATCAATTCTTCCATGCTTCCTTATTAACGACAAATGTAGTTCCAATATAAATAATGTGTTCCTTCATTCCAGGCATTTTCATTATAGAATACTCTTGGTACTTAGATCTGGTTGGCCTTCCTGCTGCTGAGTGAGGGAACATGTCCCAGGGCCTATCCAATCTTTTTAGTTAACACTTGTGACAACTCAATCAGCCATCACAATGATCTCCCAGTCTTATGAATTTTGGTTAAACACTATTAAATTATCTTAGTATCAAATTAAATTGATATGGGAGTCATTGTTCTTGTTATTCCAGAGCAAACATTTTCTATCACCAGACAAGTAGACCTAGCAACTTCCTAAAGTCCAACAATTCTTAAACCAGTGAATTTAATATTTTGATACTTCATGTGTTCAAGAAATCTGCAAAATGTATTTGTTTATATGCCCTATTTTGAGAGATGCTTTGTTGTCTACCCTCCTGAAACAGAAAAGAGCAAACTTCTGTAGCTGAGTATTGGGTCTCAGGTGCCTCAGAGAACACTGCTTACTTTGTCAGCTGTGTGCATGGGACTCAGGCCATTAAAATGAATTATCTGCTGGGTTTGTCCTCTTTCTGCCAGTGTTTATTATTGGAACCACTTGTATTGCTGCAGCCCATGGAATTTACCATAAATGGAACCAAACAATGTGATTAGTACCACCAGAGACTGGGGTGGATGACCAGGAAAGTGCAGGTGGTTGATAACTGTGCACAGTAGGCACACACGGCTTGAGAAATAATAAAACTGTACTGGTTCTTAAGTACTGGCAATATTTAATTGTTATTTGTGGTCATTTTTGTTTTTGCCATTTTTTCCAACATTCCATCTTAGAATCATGCATTCTTACCCAAATATGTTGTCTGGAGTCCTATTATTTTTAATTATGATTCTGAATAGTGAAGGAAGCAAGGAATAAGAATTTTCTGTTTCATTTCAAGGCACTGATTAAGTGATTACTGCCGTGAAAATGAACTGCTTGGTGTTAATTCAGAATGAGGATGCAATAAATAATAGCCCTAATATGATTTATGTCTAGAACGTTGAAGATGCATATTTTTGCCAAAAAAAAAACCCTAAATTTCTATGTTTATCTTGATTTCTCTGAGAAATAGAATGTTTAGGTCATTAGTTTAGGAATCTTTTAAAGGCCTCACTGACTTGCCAAGCCTCATCAAATAACAGTAGGGCACTTCAGTGATCTCTAAGTCACTCAAGTAGGAAGGCCAGACTAAGGGATGTAAGGAAGGTAGGAAGGGGAAGGGAGGAGCATCTTAAGGAGGGAGGAGGAAAGACTGGGTGGATAGCAGGGGAAAATTGGAGAGAAAGCAACAAGGGGGAAGGGGACACCCAGGCCAAGCTGCCCCATACTCTGACGCATGGATTTAACATTGATGCATTTCTATTAGTTTACATAAGGAAGGGCAAAAATTATTTCTCCTCTTCTGCAATTTTCTAAGTAGGAGCAAAGATCACACAGAGTCTTGCAATTCCGCATAAAAAAGACAACAGTCCAGCTTTTTCTAAGACACAGAGAACCTCTGGACTCTAAACATGTCCTTATTTTGAAAGCATTTGCTCCCTGTTTTTGCAATGGTGACCCTGTTCTAAGTGTAATTTAGTACATTGTCGGAGCCCCAAATGACCCATTCATGTCACATTGACTTTTACAACAATTAAATGGCAAGGTGAGGTCAAGCACATTCATTTTAATATGATTTCAGATGATGGATGGCCGAAATGCGGAAGTTAACAGGATCGGTATTCAGGAAAAGTATGCTGAATATGATTAATAAGTATAATCAAAAAAGACCTTAATATTAACCAAGGTAGTTTACCTAGTCTTTTTGTGCCAATGTAGAGTTGAACTTATTAAAAATTTCTTGCGAAAGGCATCCTCCCCTCCAAAACATTATCATATTGAAAGTTAACAGCCTAAAATCATTGCACATTTCAAGCTGTTTGCTTGGTCTGGAAGCTTTGTGATTCAGATACTCCCCTAATGTCTTCCTCCACCCCCATTGTTTTCTTTATTAGGAAGCAGAGATTCCCATATGTTTCCAAGCAAGATAGAATGACTCAGCTATTTTATATTTAGTGCACCCTTGGAATAGCTGTTTTAGGTTTTATGTGCTGGTACAAGAGCACAGCAATCAACTGTGACACCGGCTGTTGATGAAATGAAGACAATGACCCTGGAGACAGTTTTATTTTCTTGTTGAAATATGCAGAAAATCTGAATCTGTTCAACACTACTATTTGCCAGGGTCTCTCAAATGGTGTTTTAGCTCCAGCTTTAAACCTAATATAGCAAATTGAGATCACCATGATCAATAGAAAAATCAGGTGCAAGGTGCTTATGCCTTAGCTCTCAGCAATTGGTAACAGTCACCAGTGAAAGCGAAGATCATGTTAGAGGAAATTCATTGTTCTCCAGATGCACCCTGCCAGAATCATCTTCTATTGCATTCTCTGCTCAATGATAACACAAGTAACAGGATCCCTATCATGCAATGGGAAATTCACCTGGAATTCCTTGTTCCTGGCTTCTGGCTTCCTTAGCCCTGACTGTTGCAGGCATCTGGGGAGTGGATGGTACATCTCTGTGTTTCTTTCTCTGTCTTACAAATAATTATTTGGTTATTTTTAAATATCTGAAGTCACTAAGTCCTATAGATTGTACTCTCGAAATGTTATGTCTGTCTCTTTCTGCATTAATTTCTTGATTTAGTTCTGCTATGGCTATAGTATGGTAATAGCTTCATAATTAACTAGCTGCAATCAGTGCTCGCTCTTCTTATCCATGATCTGTAATAGAATTGTCCAACTAATGTCAAAGTCAGCATTTGTACCAAAGTTAAGCAGACTTTTAAATTACTAAAGAATGTATTTATTCTAGGCTAGCCAAGATTTTTCATTTAAAATTCCTCAAGATTGCTATTTATTCAATATTAATATTAATACAATAGAAAAAAGGGGTTGCACTCACACCTGTTAAAGCAAAGGGCCAGAGGTTTTAAATGCCGGGGAAGAACTGCATGTCACCTGTTCACTAACTGATTTCACCCAATGGAAAGGCAAATTCTCCTCTTGTCTTTATGACAATAGGTATTTGAGTAACTTGAAGCAAAGGATCATTGAAGTTTGGCCTCTGCCCAGCCACAGAGACAAGAAGGGCAATAACTTCAGAATGATGACTCCTAAGTGTTTGAGAAAGATACTTCCTGGTTGTGTTACTAGGGGGAATCTTTCAAGATAATTTGCATACACACAAAAGGGTGCAGAAATAAATTCAGACTTGTTTTCCTTCTGAAAATGCTCTATGAAAAAGGAGGTCTGGGTCTATAATTAAAAAACATCTTTGTAAGTTTAAACAAGCTGAGGGAAACATTAAGTCTGTCATAATCGTAACGGGAAGATACATCTTCCTAAAAACCAACTGAAGCCATATTGCAAACCTACATAAAATTTTCGATTCCTGTTCTCCTGAAAACTTACCTGGTCAAGCAAATAAATTCTTAAATTTTGCCACTGGTAGCAAATCATTATTTCCTAAGGATGCATTTTTAAAAATAATAATCAAATGCAATTTGAAATGACTTTTGAATGATTAAACCAGTTTTTCAAACATGTTTTGTTACATGATTGAGCTTTAAAATAAGTTCTTAAGATTTTGCACAAAAAGGACATCATTTGAGTGAGAACCTAGTTCAAAAGACTTCCAAAGACAACACTGACTTAGCTAACTAAAATTTGTACGTTTGTGAACAAGCTAATCTCCATACTCTACTGATGGCTTACAAAGCATTCTTGGGTGGGGCTATTCCTTTGTAATCTTGAGGAATATATATATATATATATATATATATATATATATATATATATATGATGTGTAATATTACTATTACTAATGTTTAAGGAATCATGGAAGACTAGGAATTGAGTCCCTTAATTTCAAGGGTTTAACAACAGCTCTGTAAAGTAATACTCCACTGTGATATTGAATGCATTAGTTGGTCTTGAAATGTTTAGACACTTCCCCTCTGAATATCTGCCTCACACCTGCTAAGGAATGAGAATGAGCTTTATCCACTAAGTGTGTGAAGTTCAGTTTAAATTTGGGCTTGTGTCTTCAAAGATGAATTATTTAAAATCCCCAAGGTCTTTGGTGGGAAAAAGGGACAATCTTTTAAAGTTATTTCCAAGACTACTACAATTTAACTAAGTTGTTAATTCCAGAGAGGGTTAAACAGGACACACCATGGCTATTTAATACATTAAAATACGATTTCAAACCTTTAGAGACATTTTGCTGAATAAAATGTATATGAAAAGAAATAGAAATATCTCATTTGTACATATCAAAGACTCTGACAAATTAATAAATAAGTGGAATCTGCCCCTCAAACGAAGAGAATATTTTCATCATCACAGACATTCCTCTGTGTCCCTTGCCAGCTAAAACTTCAATAGAAGAAGCAAATGTCTTGGTTTTGTTTTGACTATTCAAGATCTTGATATAAAAGTTATTTTGCCAGATCTCCCCTCATTCATTCAGCAGAAGGGCTTTGTGAATTTTAGGACAGTGGATACCAAGTCACCTACCTTATTGCATATATGATTTTTCCTTAGAATGGTATTTAATAGCACCATATTTTTTAACCCATTTTCTTGTTGACAGACACCTGAAATAGTTCTAGTTTGTGTCTATTTTGAATGAAACTGCTGTCTAAAGCATTGGAAACTATTCAAGAAACTATTGAGTTGTGTGGGAAGTATTTGTTTGACTTTATAGGAACATGCTTAGCTATTTCCTGAAATTGTCACACTATTTTACACACCAGAGGCCCATTACTTCACATGATATAATTCTCTGTCACTGTAACCATTGAAGTTGGTGTGTAATAGGTTCTGATGGTTTTGCTTTGCATTTCCTGATGGATAGTAACGTTCCACACCTTTTTATGTGCTTATTGGCCATTTGTATATTTTCTCTGGTGAAGTAGCTGTCAAATCTTTTACCCAATAACTGATTTGTATTTTCATCATTGAGTTGTATGAGTTATTTATTTATTCTCAGAAAAGCCTTTTTTATTTCCTGAGGTTTTCTGTGGAGAATATGTTCTCCAATCTGAGACTTGGCTATTTATTCTCTTAGTGATGAATTTTCATCAACAGAAGCTTTCAGTTCAGTGAAGCTCCATTTGTCACTTGTCTTTCTCATTGCTAGGACTTTCTGGGTTTGATCTAAGAAACCTCATGTAAACCAAAGTTGTGGAGATTCTTGTGTTATTTTCTAGAATCTTACAGATTTAGCTTTATATCTAAGACTCATCATTTCAAGTTTTTTTTTTTTTTGAAGATGTGAGATCTTTTTTCCCTAAATAAGCATCCAATTCTTTAAGTACTCTTTATTGGAAGGGTTGAATCTCTTCATTGAATTGCTAGGATTTCTTTTTTTTTTCCTTTTAAGATTTATTTATTTTTATTGCAAAGTCAGATATACAGAGAGAAGGAGAGAAGGAGGGGAAGATCTTCCATCTGATGGTTCACTCCCCAAGCAACCACAACGGCTGGAGCTGAGCCAATCCGAAGCCTGGAGACCAGAGCTTCTTCTGGGTTTCCCACACTGGTGCAGGGTCCTAAAGCACTGGGCTGTCCTCGACTGCTTTCCCAGGCCAGAGGCAGGGAGCTGGATGGGAAGTGGGGCCACTAGGCTCAGTACCGGCACCCATATGGGATTCTGGTGTGTTCAAGGCAAGGACTTCAGCAGCTATGCTATTATGCTGGGCCTGCTAGCATTTCTTTATCCAAAACCCTCTGAATTTGTAAGTGCAAATCTATTCCCATTATTTTATGGTGGTACAAACCACTGCCTGGTGTGTAATGAACCCTGGCACCTATAGCGTCCCACCCCCTTTTCTTCCTAAAACAAGAAGCCTTTGCACTTCTGTGGGAAATTAATTTTAACTCCCATAGACCCCATTTATTACTAAATACTCATTGTAAATTTTAGAGTTCTTGCAAGATTTCTCTCAGTTCTCCTTTTTAACACTTCTGCAGACTCCCAGAAAGATGGATGTCTGAATGTGTGCCTCCAAGGAAGTTGGAAAAGTAGGATTGTTTGAAAGGAAGCTTCAGAATCCAGACTGTTTATTATTTGGTTTCAAAAACAAAGGTGTTTTTTGCACTTATTTTCATAATGTAAGTCTTTCTGATTCTTCCATGTTTGTATGGAGCCCGGTATTTCATGGTGATTGAGTCTGCTGCTAGTCCAGTTTCACTATTTTGGTAATGTCATCTTCAAGTAACAAGACCCCCTCCAGAACCAGTGTCCAGAGCTGTGCAAGCTGGACTCCAAACACCCCTTCCAGTCGTTCAGAAGCACACTGAAGCTGTCACAACACAGCAGAGAGTGTTCTTTAGATCACAGCAGGGTTCTGTCATGATGGAAGAATGGTGAAGATGTACTGGAGGAAAGGTTTCCCCTTGGCTTCTTCTACTCTGCTCTTTGCTGGGAGTTGGAAATCACAAGAATGTGGCTGATGACCACAGTAACTCCTCTACCTGAAGAGTAAGGGAATCTTTCATTATTTGTGTTCTTCCTAGTTGACCTTGGGATTGAACATTGGGGTTTAGAGGTGGGTTTAAAATATTAAACACAGGAGGGTACACAGTGCATATAGATTCCATCCCGGGCCACAGAGGCACCCCAACCTAAGTGACTGTTGGTCATTTCTACGACCGGTCTTCTAAAAATGTTGGAAGAAATGTGTATTATAAAAGAAAACACAGTACAGATCTGAAGTCTCTAGGTACCAATGCATATTTGTTAATTTCTATTTTCACATGTAATTTCTTACATTTCGTCACACAAATGTTTTGTCCACTTTCTTCTTATATGTATCTGCATTTCTCCATGACTCATCTAGTCAGGATTCGTTCTCTGAATCCAGTTTTTCTGAGTTGACCCTTTCATGTAAGTTGTAAGTGGCATTGTGTTCCAGAGGTAGTACCTAAAACCACTGCACCAAGCAGGAATTTTCATCAATATGGTTGATAGGCACTTGTCAAGACGTCTGAGAAAAAAAAAAAAAAAAAAAAACTCTGGGCTATGGTGAGAATTAAATAGAAACACAGTGACCTCACAAAGTCACTGCAATCTCTCAGAAATGTCTAGAATATCACAGTCTCAAAAGACTCCAAGGTCCACTAACAGCAACCAGAAAAACCCAGGGTCATGTACCCTTGAGAACTCCTCCCATCCTAGAACAGACTTTATGTGGAGCGAATGACCAGAATTCCCTGGCAAGGTTTTTTTAGAGCCAGCCTTCTCCCTCAAACACCTATCATCATTTCTGCTTGATTAATTGCTCTTCGTATGATTGCAAGGACATTTGAAAAAAATCAAGCGTAGCAGTTTTATTTTAAGCTATTTGGGGAAACAGATGTACAGAAAAGATAAAATTATTAGTCCTTGAGGAAAGTGATGGAGGAGAGAAAATGAAACCTAAGTCTGTCTTTGCTCATACAGAGAACAATCTGCACAGGGCTTAAAGTGAAAAGAACATAAAGACCTTCCTCCAAGGTGAACCTGGAAGGCATTGCACAGGACTCTTGCCTTCTTTCTGGAAGAAAGATGATTGAGATGTTTGTTGCAGTAGACAGACAACGTCCCGGAAACGATAATGATGGAGGAAGGGCAATGACAACAGACTCCAGGGGCTTCTAGGGTTAGAGGAGAACTGTTGTAGTAACCAGCCTCACTCCACTCTGTTTTGAAGGGTAAAGCTGTGTTAAGTTTCAGTCTTTAATCGAAAAGGTTCCTTTCAAAACTCAGCTCCTACAACTTGTGTTTGGCTCAGTGGTGAGAAACACCCATATCTCCCATCAGAGTTCTGGGTTTCAGTGTCTATTCCACATACCTGGCAACTGAGACTCTTGGAGGCATCAACTAATGGCCCTGCCAAAATGTGGAAAGTCTGAATTGAGTTTCAGGCTCCTTGTCTCAGCCTATCCCAGCTCCTGGTTATTGCAGTCAGTTGGAGAGTGCAACATCATAGGTGCTCTCTCCTTCTACCTTTGTATCTCCATTTCTCAAATAAATAATCAGTATTTTGAAAGATTCTGCTTTTATAAGACTTCCAAGAATATGAGTGTTCAAACAGTTTGTGGAGAACATGTATTACGAAAAAGAAATGTAAGGATTACAAAATCCTGTGCACTAAAGCTTATTATTTCTATTTTCATGAACTCTTTGAAGTGTTTTATTTATCTAAAGAATAAATCCATTAGTACTCTATTAGGTTACAGAGAGACAGACATAAGTTCTAATTCTGACTTAGTCACCTAATGACTTAGGACTGTTGGGACTGGGTTTCTGTTCTTTTGATTGGAATTTAATTTGGTAAGGGGGAAAAATATTAAAAATGGCAGATACTGACAACAGAGTGATGAGTCTTACAAAAGAAAGTGTTTCAAAAGCAATATACTAATGTGATAGTCTATGGACTCCCCATAGCCAGTCCACACCATTTGTTAAAAATATGAATGCCGGCTTCTTCCCTCAACACTGACATTCCTGTGAGACATAAATTCTAGACTTGAGAGTCCAACAGTCTGTGTTCTTATGAGCCCTCTTGGTGAACCAAAAAAAAATGTTAAAACTTGAGAACCCCTTGAAAAGATGATAGGACCTTATAAAAGAAAGAACCAAACATGTGTTGTGATGTCTGATGGGATTGGAAGCACATGGTTAGAGTCCAGTTCAAGCCCATGGCTCCAAGAACCCTTCTGTCCTTTTGTCAGGTGAGCCATTTAAGTGGGGCTTTGCATTATCCTCACGCTGTTCCTCCTGTGTTCAGGCAAACGTAGTTTCGAAATGTAGAAAACTCAGAAGCCTAACACCCAAATTTCTAAAATACACTTTATAAACACAGAAGGGAAATGCTAGGGTAGTCCTAAGTTTTTAAGCGGTCGCATGCTAAGTTATCCACCATGATAAGTCTGTTGTAGGGTTTTATACAGCATGAAATGAATTCTGCTAGCCATCTAGACAATGATTTTGCATTCCTAGAGATTTATTCTTTAAATTGTCTCTCTAAGGTGCTGTCAGTGACCTCTACTCCATCATGTTTCATTGACTTTTTGGAACATAACACACTTTATTCATAGCAGGTCACTGCAGCATTACGTATCTGGTACAGATTATTTTAATTATAGATAATCTATTAAGCATTGAGATAATTATTCTAATAGGTACATGTCACCCATTAGAGATGGTTATATGTCCTGAAGGAACATAGAACATGCAGGACTTCAGAATTAACACAATTAACACTCAGGAGTTTGGTAAATAAGTCAGATTTTGCCTTTACAGAGAGACATGCTAAAATTAAACTGTATCACAACCCAGCAATATTAATTTTTATGCACCATCATTCAAAATTCCCTTTATATGAGAACAGCACTCTCTTTTTCTTGAAAAAATAAGTCACTTTTGGGGGAGCAGTGGGTTGGGGAGATGCTGTCTATAATAGATACTATTTCCAGGGAAAACTGAGAGGTGGAAGGCATTGTTCATGATGATTTATTAGTTCAGAGGTCCTCATGCAAACGGTATTCATTTGTAGCTAATGGAAATTACAGTTCTTGTCTTTGTATTTCAGTGATTTGACATGACATCCTGTTAAGAGTACACTTGACATAAACAGGAATAGAAAGCATTGAGAGAACTTAACAAAAATTATGCTTGGTTTGTAACCTTGATCATAATTGTCTCCAAGAGTCACGCAACTCTTCGCATTTTTACATTGTGATCTACTCACACAACTGTCAACTTCAAATATTGAGAAATTAGCAAACATTACCTGTGCTTTCTACCACATTGTTGACACTAACATTTACTATGAGAATCCGGCAATAATAAAAACTTGAGAGTAGTTTAATTTTGACTAAAGTTCACATTAATATGACCTTCATATCTTTGCTAATAAAAATGATAATGATGAAATTTGATGAAATTGGCTTGCATTTATAGCTTAATGATGAGAACAACAGATTATTCCATGGCAAAGGCAGTGAAAGGCAGTGAGCTAAAACCTACAAGCAGGTATGACCTTGCCCTACTTCAAGGCATCTCGCTCCCAGCTCCACCTAATGCTTAAAAAGTTATTATGTAATACCACATACACAGATTTGATTATTGACGAAACTGAGGACAAAATGAAGCTAGAAGTCACTGAGATCTTATACCAAGATAAAATTTAAATGACTAAGTTCTATCATTGATAAAAACATCTTATTTCCCTTATTTTTGCATCAAATGATGCAGCAATTTAAGATGGGAAAACTACAAAGATAATCATCACATTTAATAAACTATTTCATGAATTAACTAAAATTTGAATTTTTAATTCATGATGTCTTGAAATTTACTCTCATTTTTGCTGCTCTAATGTTAAACAAAAATTAAAATTTCAGAAGACATAGAACTGAGCTGATATTGAATTTCCTTGTCTCACTATCACTGCCATCATTGTTTATGTCAGTCTGCTTCCAGGCAAGGATCTAAGAGGCCAAGGCACTGACAAGGAGCCAAGGGTTCCCGAAGCTGCTGGGGATTACTTTGATATTTTTAGAAGTGATCGCAAACTGAGTACACTAGGGACACAGGTGTCCATGTCACAGAAGTCTCTAAATCCATTCCCATGTGGAGTAAATGCTTATTATGTAGAAGTCATGTATAAGTTTTCTATTTTTAAAAAGTTACCAGAAAAATTGCTTAAGCTTTACACAGAAGCAAGAATTTTTCAGCTACAACTTTATTACTATTTTTGTTTACATAGAGTATCTGTCAAGACAGTCTTCCTAGAGTTAGACTTTTTTGTTTCTATCATTTTTAGACTAAAGTATTTTATTTTTTATTCATATAAAGAGAACATATTCAATGTATTTAATAGACACAATCCCGAGCTTCCCTTCCTCCGCCTCTGTCTTCCTCTCTTCCTTATTTCTTCTTTTTAAAAATAAATTGGAAATGTGATAATTACAGGTTTCATGTTCCACTAAACATTGTACTAAACAAGTAAAAATTAGAAAAGACTGTTGTTTTACAGGGATATAGACAATGAATCTAAACAATTATCAAATCGTAAGATGTCAATTTTACTCTTTACATTCAGAATTTTTTTCTATATCAGCTACCACAAGTAAGAAAAATAAAAAAGATCTCTGTTAGTCTGACTTCTTTCATTAGCATAATGGTATCCAGTTGTATCTATTTTGTTGCCAAGCACAGAATAACATTGTTTTTATTGCTGAGTAGTACTCCATCACAGATACGTGCATCATATTTATTTAATAAGGCCATAACCAGTTAATGAATATCTTGATTCCATATCTTAGCTATTGTGCATTGAACTGCTATGAACACAGGGGTACTAATAACTTTTTCATATGCCGATTTCTTTTCCTTTGAGATTATTCCCAGGAGTAGGATGACTGACTCCTAGGGTAGATCTATTGTCAGATTTCTGAGTAAACTTCCTATTATATTTCCTAACAGTTGTACTAGTTTGATTCCCCTGCAATTTCCTCCACATCCTCACTATCACATTTAAAAATATATATTTGGATAATAGACACTTTCTTAAAATTTACACCTGAAACTTCTCTCACTGACCCTTGGCTTGAAAACATTTTTTATGTGTGCCTTTATGTGTGTTATTACAAAAAAAAATATCTAAAAAATGAATCTTTAATGACAAGTTACCTGTACTGAGAAACAGCGAAGCCCTAAGAAAAACCAAGTTTCTTCTACCAGGGTCTGCCAGCAGCCCAATTAGTTGTGCTGGGAGCGTTGTACTCTCATAATGGTGACAGAGGTTAAACTTCACCTTAGTCTTCTTGGCTCAGCACTTACAAGGCTTTCCATGAGAGTAAAGGGTTCCTCTGCTTTGGCAACACACACTTACAATGGCGTATCTCCTGTCAAGACACCACTCAACTGAAAACAAGAGATAGCGTCCCTGCAAACACCTGAATGAGGTTATGGCTGCATGTTAAGTTTCTGTTTCCAAGGAGAGATGCTTTCTTTGTTTAGACTCAACCTGTAAAAATCAGGGCTAAATGGCTAGCAAAGAAAACAATCATTGAAGTGAGCCCTGTCTTCTGTTAGCTGCTCTAAGTGATTCATAGAAAGCAAGACATTGATTGCCAGTGTGCAGTGTAGATAACAGGTCTGTGCTTTCCACTCTTCAACAAACTCTGGAACACCAACAGCTTACGTGATATGGAAAAGAGCGGATTTCTTTTCAGATGATATGTTTAAAGCAAAGCTATTAATAATGCTGTGTATAACAGCTGCCTTTATTTATTCATAAATACAGTGCAAACATCTTGTCAGAAGGAAAGGATTTTCGTTTACTATAAAAAGATAATTAATTCAGGCTGGATAAGCTTAATGGTGCATTTGCCATCTGGGCAAAGCAAACAAAACACCAAAATAGAACTGTGTGAAGAAAAAATAATCAAAATATGGAATAAAAAATACACACTCAAGCTTTATTTTGATTTCTTAAACAACAAATAATTTTCTACCTCCATTATAATGTTCGTACTTATTTGGGAAGAAATATAAAAGGCAATAGGGCATAAAAAAATTCAAGTGAGGTTAGACAAAACTTTCAGGTGGATTCTTTTTATTTTTGAATTTTACACATCAGTAACAGAAATAAAAAGTTTGCAAGCCTCTGGAACTCTTTCTGTCCAAGAGAGACAGACATGCTTACCAAATACAAGATAAATAACAGTACTTTGCTAGCATTAAAGAAGCATAAAAAGGTGAAATCATCGTTATTCTTACCATTGTCCTGATGTGTCCTTAGACAAGACAACCCAGAGATACACCTGAGGACTGATTTCAACAAAGCCCAGCAACATGAACTTGACTGATAACCATGATCTTAAAAACCTTTGAAAACACAGCACTTGTCAGATAGAACCAATACCACAATGTTAGGCTCTTAGCTGTCACTTCCTCAAAAACGTTGCTTCTTCCCATCTTCTGCTTATACCCACCAGTTCTCTTATCTTTTAAGCCCTTGCATAATTAAACCACTATGAATCCCTAATTACAAGAACTGTAATTGTGCTTTCCAAGCTTTCTCCTCCACCCACACATCTTGTTTTTTCCATTTTCCTTGCCTTCACTGTGCGTGTCATCACTCCACTGAGTACACTTCTAGCACTTTTGTGACTTTCTCCATACTGTTCCTCTTGATGAGATTAGTTGGCCTCCTTTAGTACCAAATAGTTCTCAGTGAAAAGCGATTCATGAAGTCATTCTTCCAAGAAACTTTCCTTGCAATGAGATTTTGATCATAGGTCAATTCTGACTGCACTTAACCCCGACCCAGGACTTGTATATTCCTTATGACGCCAACTTCGCAAATCACAAAAACTGCCAAGATGTTTGTGGGTAGTGATTACCTGCTTAAACTGGTCACTGCATTGTGAGGGAATTGTTCACTGGCTGCAGTGATGGCATGTTGAAGGGTTAATGAGGAGTGACTTTATGAACCAATGATTCACAGAAAAGGAGGCTTTGACTTCAGCTTTTCCTCTTGAAAACAAAATTGATGCCTCCATTTAAAAATATGTATATGTCAGAGAAGGAGTCTTGTCTCTTCCGCAGTTTCAGAATAATCTCTACTGGCATCTGGGAGAGCAGGTGATACTCACCTGGCACAGATCCCCTTTCAGTCTTCTCCCTCTTTCTGATCACTTTGACTTTCCCTCCCTGCTACAGAGTAGTCACTCTCCTAGATGGTTCTGATTCCCACTTTCCCCGTGGATAAATTTCTTATTGTAAATTATAGCTGAACCCAGATATCACTTTCTCAAAGAAGCTCATTCCAACAACTTAAACAACTCTAGTCCTTGCCTTTATGCACTCTCCCCTAATGCCCATCAGAAAGCAGGTAGCAAGTAGCTAAAACCAAACTTTGTCAGTAGGATTGTCCTGTGGATGTTCAGTCCATGACAGCAGAGATGTGGCTTTCTCATGCACAGCTCTAATTACTGAGTCACCAAGCATAAGGTTCACACACAGATTTTCAATAAATACGGTAACAATATCATTGAATGAATTAATTTCTTCATGAAGAAAAGAATGATTAGCGTCATCGTAAACAGAAATACGCTATAGGGAGATCCAGGATTCTTTGAGAGCATCATTCTGAAAGATTTGACACTATAGAAAAACAAATCACAATTTTCAATTCTGTTTCTGTGTAGCAATTTCCTCTTCAACTGCTTCAATAGATAACTTGTTTTGAAATGCATGATTAAAAAATAAAATATAGGATGAAAGCATGACTCTTTGCTGATGATTCATTGTTTGCTTCCATGTTATGTAGGCCAGACTATGCAATTATGGTAGGAGACTATTAATGATGCGGATTTGTACCTTGTACACCAAGTTCTTTTGTGAGGACCTGATTCAGTCATCAGGCACACTCCAAGAAATATTGAACTGGCTTTGTATGGAAATGGGATTTCTGCTGGGCAAAATATTTACAAATGGCAGGCAAATGCTAACCATGGTTTACCTATGATTGCAGAAACTTTGCACCAAAACTTTATGTGACACAGATGAAGAATTATAAAGGCATTATCTAATATTTCTGTGCTGAGTGAATGCAGAGGGCAGAAAAATCACATTTGATTTTTGTACCATGTATATTAGAGTGACTTGATGAGCTACTGGTTTTGATGGCCACAGACACTATCCCATTAAAAGCTATAAACTCCTCTTGCAGCCACAGCTCCACAACAAAATAATCCTATTGATTCTTCTGACATAAACATAAAACTAGACTTATAATTGGGCTTTTACTTTTTTTAAATCACAAACTGTGTGTTAGTTCTGTTTGCTTTCCCCTGTTCTCTGGATTCTAGTTGTTTGTCTATTATCAGGGATTGTGTAGAAATAATATCTTCCTGTGTATCTATCCTTCAGTTGAAATTAAAATGCAAGAGCACAACTCATCACTGTTACTTTGGACCTCAACCTTCATTTTTGGCAGGTCTGATTTACTATTTGGGTTAAGTATATGATTGCTGCACTTTTCCTTATTACATGTGATGTATGGCAAATATTTTTAGCATTTAGGATAGCAAGTGAATTATAAGCACAGTATTCTTTAGGCAAATGATGTTAAACAAAGTAAAGAGGATGACTCAAACAGAAAGATTTTTAAGCAGAAAATGCTAATTTTGTTAAAAGCACGAGTATGATCGCTTCTCGGCCTTTTGGCTAACATTAAGTGTAAAAGCACAAGTATGAACAACACAATTGAAATTGCTTTATACTGTTGATTCTTAAGTTAACTAAGAATATTTTAAGAAATTGTAGATCCACGACTTGAGGGTCCTGAGATCAAATAAAATAAGCCATTAAAATAATGACATGAAAATAATTATAAATCTGAACTGAGGTTCACTTCGAATTTAAAACCTGCTTGTGCTTATCTAATCAAAGCAGCTATTGATCACTATAAAATATTGACAGTATGATTGCATTATGGCTTTCCTTCCCTCACTCTAATCGCACAAGGGAACATTAACTTTTCCTTAATATTTCAATAGGAAAAGTCAGAATTAAATTGCTGCATTTTCTTACTCTGCACAAATAGAAACACTAGAGAATTTAGCAAATCTTAGTGCATATTTTAGTATATATTTATAAATAACAGTTATAACAAATTATACACAGAAATTACAACTATTTTCTGTTACATAATGTTGACTCCAGCCAATGATTAGATTTTGTTTTACCCTAAAAACACGACAAAAAATAATGTGAAAATAAAATTCCCATATTTGGAAAGCATGAGGTAAAATTATTTTGGAACAATAAATTTACTATATATCCTTCCACTTACTATTGCTGTTTGTACTTATGATTTAATACCTCCTATTTCATGCTATGCATTGTATTTTCTTACATGGCAAGTACTCTGTGTATCAATAGCTACATTCTGAAGTGGAGCATCAGGGTTGAGGCATGTCTCCTCTTTTCTTCCTTGGTAGTCAATGCCTCCCCTGGGGCTACTCCCAGGAGGTCCCTGAGGATTCCTTGTTGGTGGGTCCACCCTAGAAGGACCATTCCATCAAAGTTGTTGACCTGCAGCACTGGTACTCAGCCCCACCAGCTATTACATCATTTAACATTCACCCTTTAGTAGATGCCCTCTATTTTTCTATAAGAGATAAAATATTAATACAACTTCAAATGATAAAATATACACACAATTTTATTGAACATCTTCATTATGTGGAAAATATGTACAATTAATAAATTAAAAACAGATTAGCAAACTATGAAAAAAAGTTCATAGTCACTATGATATTAAAAGTCATTTTTCTGCCTTTTATTTCCAGGAGAACATTTAATCCAAGATCCTGCCCATCTTCTCGTTGGAAAACTTGTTTTAGCAGCTCGTTTGAAATGTGTTTTGTTGCCTGTAATCAGCAGAAAGGCATTGCTTAATAATGGAAACACTGCATAGGATCTGTCTCAATCAAGGAGAGTTGATGAACATTTGCACGATATGGATGAAACTCTGCAAAAATTCAGAAATACTTTTTTCTTCCAGTTCCTCACATTCTTTGCACCCAGATTCTGTTACGTTCTGCCAAGCAAAAAGAAAGAGTTAGACTAGTATGTAGAATCCATTTCTTTTCTAGGGAAATCACATTATTTAAATTTAATGGTTCTTGAGGCATAAACACTTAGGCAAATAAGTATCATATTAGGAAAAACCATGAGAATGGAGAACTGCTAGATTAGATATAGGTGTTTTTTCCCCCTACAATAGATTAAAAAAAAAAAAAAAAGCTGTGTCTGCTAGACAATGGGCTACCAGTTTAAAGCCCTTCAGTGGTTTCTCATCCTTGGCATTGAGTTCAACTTCTTGCCCAGCCACATGGCACACAGGCTCTCCATGAACTGTAACTTATCTACTTCTTTCAGTTTCCTCCACCGCCTGCACTGTTGGAGGCACATCATGTACACAGCATGGTATGGGATGTCTGTCTTGCTGCCTTTGTGTTTCCCTCTGCCTGACACTTTTTCTTTTTCCAAATGCTGCTATTTATATGTAAGTTTGTTCAGGCATTGTCTACTTTCAGGAAGCTTTTTTGAGCCTTTGGGGGACCCCTGAGCTTCTGGTGCCAGATTCCATGTGCCTTTTCCAGATTTCAGAATTCCTTGTTCAGATTTTTCTCATGTATTATGTATTATAGAGTTTTACTACTATTTTCTACACTCTCTTCTAGGAGGGAAAGGCTATACATTTCTGTTTCCCTACCGTTTAGCATGGGGCATGGCACATTATAATCATCTGGTCATTTTGGCTCAGTGGGACCACTTAAGTCAGTATTATAAATTGCTGTAATACAGACACAGACTCATGAGTAATAAGAATATTTGAAATGCAGCAATCATGAATATACTTTTTAGAGATCATCTGAACTGTGAGGGCTGTGTCAGCAAAATTCAAAATTAGATTTTACCTCCATTAAGCTTTTGGAATTCAGATTCGACAATATTTATCAAGCACATGCTCAATGCCTACCACTGTCATATTTCATACAAAGCTTTCCTATTTGAGCCTGAAGGTAATCGCATCAGGGAGGAAGAAAGAATTGAAGTGATTCATCCCCATCGACATCATCTGTGGAAAGCCTCAACATCTCAGCCTTCCAGGCCTGCCTGTCTCCCAAGTACAGAGGCCACACTGTCATGATGGGGTGACCAGTCACAGGAACGTTAAGTTTTCACACTGGTAGTGCCATGAGTTATCCACTCCAGGGCTCACTCTCCTTAGGTCAGGCAAAGATTATCCACTACAAGATATTGATTCCTTAGTCTCTGCAAGGCATTTTTCTGGGAATTGGGATTCCATACTGGAAAAAAAAAAGTCTACCCTTTCAAAGCCATTATTCTAGTGAGAGAAAACAGACAATAATTATTATGTAAAATATATAATAGGTCAGAAAGTAGGACCTGCAAAGGAAGAAGCAGGAAATGCTAAAGTCAAAGATGGACCGCAACAGTGACATCACAGAGAAGTTGATTTCTAAACAAAATCCAATCAGCATCTCATGTGTCCAAGCCGCTCTACCCTGATCCAGTATCTGGCTGATGTTCCTGAGAAAGCAGCAGAGGATGACCCAAGTGTTGCTTAGGCTCCAGAACACACATGCAAGACCCGGAAGCAGCTCCTGACTAAGCTTTGGCCTGGCTCATTCCCGGCTGCCGAGACCATTTGGGAACTGAACCAGTGGATGGAAGATCTCGCTCTTCATCTGTCTTACACAAATGAACAAATAAACGAAAACTATGAAATGTACAGCCTCCTGACACCACAGACACAAGGTCTCCGAAATTTCACTTCTCTCTGCCAAAACACAAAATTGTAGATATTTTAAAGCTCAAACTCTCAATTTTGGTAAATTTCATCTTATTAATTAATATTCCTCTAAACTAAAACTTCTGTTCCCATTTTCTTTCTTTTTGGTCACTTAATATATTAACAGCCTAATTAAATATTTTCTTATGGATTATCTATGAGAAAGGATTGTATTTCTTTTTTATCCTGTGTCTTGATCAATGGGAATTACTTACTATATGACCTAATTTTGTTTTCACTTCCATTATAAATTGTTTTGCTTTGCTCATAGAATATTGTTTAACATAATTAGCATTATGTTAGTAATGAAAGTTTTCTGGTATAGAATGTGCTACATGATATGAAGTTTCCATGTCTTTTTCAGGAGTGGAGTAATTTTCTTACTTTCTTCATGAGCACAGCAGAAAAGATTTACTTTTATTTTGTATTGGAAAGGAGGATATACAGAAAGGAGGATCAGAGAGAAAGATCCTCTGTCTGCTGTTTCATTCCCCAAATGGCCAAAGCTGAGCCAACCCAAAGCCAGGAGCCAGGAGCTTATTCCGGGTCTCCAAAATGGGTACAGGGTCCCAAAGCTTTGAACCATCCTCTACTACTTTCCCAGGCCACAAGCAGGGAGCTAGATGGGAAGTGGAACAGCTAGGATAGGAACCAGCACCCATATGGGATCTTGGGGAGGCAAGGCAAGAATTCAACCACTAACCAGGTTATTGTGCTGGGCCCTCACTTGTTTTTTTAAGCTATAATTTAGGTCTGAAGATTGTGTATTTGCTTCAGATCTCAGGATGAATTCCATAGTACTAAAAATCCTATTAATTCCTCACAGTTGGTCATTTTTGTCTTTTTTTTTTTACTTGTGCCTTTAAAGATTAACTGCTGATCCCTTTCATTAATGAAACATGATTAAAGTTCCACTGTATAAGCGAATTCTGCAACAACTACATTATAACTTGCACTGGCTGTTGTTTAAAATTGCTTTCTATCACTCTTAGCCTTTTCTGTCTTGCCATGTGTGCCATAATGCCTTTTACATCTGGGAGTCTGCCTGCTCACGATACAACTATCATAGGAGCCACGAGTGGTTTCATGGAACACTGCAATGTCCACGTTACCTGGAATATAACTAACTATATTTAAATTATGAACTTTTTTTATTCTTTCTCATGATTTACATTATCAGGAAATAAGGAACTGACTCTGGATTGAAGCCTCCTGGGTAAAAATCATGGATTGCTATTTCCTGTCTGTGTGCTGTCAAAGTTCTCAGTGCTTCAATTTCTTTGACCTTCATACAGAAGTATGGATAACCACCCCACATATGCATTGCTAAGATTAAATGAATTATCCAGTTAAAATTTGAAGAATAGAGTCTGACACATCATAGTAACTCAATAAATGTGAGCTACTATATTTGATTTGAAACACTTGATTACATAATTTTATTACTGTTTGTGTGCTACACCTATGGTAAATACCTTGAAGTGAATGACCTGTCTGTCTGGCTCACCGTCATGACTCTAGCACCAGAGCATGAAACTAACATGTAGCAAATATTTGCTAACCAAATAAATTCACAAGTAGTTTGCATGGTCTGTATACCAGCAGAGGTGCCACTTTTTGATGTCACTGCACTAGATTTGAATTCTGTTATCTTTGTGCACTTTAGAAACGTTTGTTTGTCCATTAATAACGTCCCACAGTCAAATAAAAACATGGGATTTGGCTCTTTCTAGCCTTTCAATAACTTACCCCTTTAGAAGATAAACTGCTGTTGGCTAGAATGATAAGGTTTTGTACCGTCTCGTTAATGTCCATGTCTCGGGACTCATGTGAAATAACTCGTAGCTCCAGGAGAAAGCACTTCATCGCTGTGACTTTGCAATTGGGCTACAAATAAAAATTACAGAGAACCATTTTGAAAAAACAACTTCTCAACATTCATTTTTGCAGTGAGGCAAGTTTGATTGTCTTAAAGTCAAAGACTTTAATAAAGACACCTGATGCCCTTCAGATTTTATGAGTATTCGGCTTAATTTTGCCTTTTGGAGTAGAAATAAAAATGAAAACAACCAATAAAGTTAATCAAAACAATCTGAATATTGTACAGGACAAAGAACACAAAAGTGGAAAATGTATAAAGAGCAGATTAGAACATCTTTTCTTACTAAACACTTATCTCCTGTGGAAAGGATGATACTGAGCACCTAGACTGTCAACACACTAATACAGATATTTGTAAGAATATCTCAAACATAAGACTCTGTTAATATTTTAAATAGTATTATCTTATTTCTGCAAGTTCCCAAATTCCAAAAACATGATTCCCAGATATGTATAAGAAAACCTAAAGCAGATACAGTGTTATACACAGTTGACCATATCACAAGTATTATTATAAAAATACATTTCTCACATCAATTACTCTTTTAAGATGCTAAATTTCAAGGAAGGGGCACTTTAATGAACACGTGGAAAGCTGATCAAAATCTGACTGGACAGTGTCCACAAGGCCTTGTGTAGTGCCTGAGCAGCTGCGGGCATGCCATACTCGTTCACTGAATAGAAGACTAAATAAACGAGCAGATCTATGTGCCAGCATTGGTAATAGTCTTAATTCCCAAAAGCAGCTGTTTAGGATGGAAAGAAAATATTGTCACTATATGAGCAATTACAAAACTAAGGTTCAGGTGCATTGAGTGACTTCCAAGCTAACTGAGGATGAAGTGAGTGGTTAGTATTTAATTGTGAATTTCAATATTGAGTTCCTTCTATAACCCATGGGCTACAGAATGATCTTGCAAAACACACACACACACACACACACACACTCAAACTGCTGAGTGTTTGTGGTTAATTTCTTTCAGCTTGAAAAAAATGAAAAAAAAAGCACAAAATATTCTGAGGCCGGAAGAGGGAAGGAATTACTACATGAAACAGCAATTCCCTTGTGATTTTCTGCTTTTTTCTCACTGATGGATGTGGCTTTGTTGCAATGCATGGAAAATATGAGTGAAGACAAGGTTTTCTAGTTCAGAGAAATTCTAATTGAAGGTTAACCAAGGCAAAATATGATGTTGAACAAACACAACACAGCTTGTTTTCTTGGTTTTAGTAACAATCCAGAGAGAAATGATAAATAACATGACTATCATCCTATTTCTGTAGGCAATGCCATCATACTGAATGGAACATACTTAAGATTGTTTTTGAATTTTGACCAGGTTTATGGATTATGTTTCTTTTCTCACATACAGAACACTTAGTCAGAAATCTTTTCTGACAAATGTAGAGATCCTGGAAAATGAGGAGCATGGATGCCTGTAAGCAATTTGCAGAAAATACAATTAGAGGGGCTGACACACTACAGCACTGGAAATAACTGTTATGCTGGATACTTTGAAATTGAATCAGTTAACCAAGTTCTTGTGTCTAATTTCATCAAGATCTAACTACATCATAAAATGTATAATAAATTTAGTTTGACATTGATGAAGGGGACTTTTTTATATTTTGATTTGGCAACATTACAAAAGTAGCATTTATTAAGCTTTTGTTCCGAAGTCACATAACCTCAACAATCACTTAGAAAATCTATTGATCGTGTAAGAACATAGGAAAAGTTAGAGAAATTAAATATAGGAGTAAGCCCTTCCCCTAGCAGTTATGATGCCACATAGTATGTTTGTGTTCCACATTGGAGTGCCCAGGTCCAAGCTTCCCCTCTTCCTGATTCTAGCTTCATGCTAAACCACATCCTCCAAGGTAGCACATGATGGGTCAACGAGCTGGCTTCCTGTCACCCACACAGTTGACCTGGATGGAATTACTAGCTCCTGATTTTGCCTGACTCTAAGTTATCATGGGCATCTGGAGCATGAACCAGTGAATGGAATACCTTGCTCAGTATCTTTCTAGCAAATAAGTATTTACAATATATCCTAAATTTTGAACCACACATATTCCATTTGTTATAAAAACATGCCTCTCAAACTTTTCAATGTTGGAAAGCACAGTAATTTTGAATAAGATTCTATACTTACATGAGCATCACTCTCAGTATATAAAGTAGCATCAATATGGGTAGACTGAAAGGAAACAGAATTCAACAACTTTAAAGTTTATGGCTTGTTTTGGAGAACATGAAAACAACCTACTGGAAACAGTAACTTGAATGTTCAAAATTAAATTTCTGGCATTAATTTTTGACTCACATCATTTGTAAGAGAAAATACAAAAATTCTGAGTACCTTTCATCATGTTTCCCGGTTACAGTATCTTGAGAAACCACAGTATGCTGTTATAGTCAGAGCAGTTACAAGCATGTAATAGTGAGTATGGCATGCATGGTTCTGTGTCGTTTCACCAGCTGGGGTGATTCCATCACCATTAGGTTCGTCCTGCTACTCTTTTACAGGAAAACCCATCATTCTCTCCACACATCTGACCATCACCACCTTACCTTGCTAATCACTGGAAACCCCTTCTCTCTTCTCCATTCCTGTGATTTTGTTACGCCAGTAATGTTATATAAAAGGAATCATGCAAGATGCTTAGATTTTAAAATATCCCTACTTGAGAAGCTGTGCATTTGCAAAAAAAAAAAAGCCTGAAATTACAGTACTGTCATATGCTCTTAGCCCTTCCCCTGGTCTTCCCTTTTTTACTATTTTGAATTATTGCAGTGCACTTGTTACAATCAGTGAGTCAATATTGGTAACTTAAGTCTACAGTGTTCTTTTTTGTGTCATTCTATATCTTAACAAATCCACAGTGACACATGTTCACTAACAGTGCATAAGACAGTACATTTAGACTTCTAACCTTTGCCAATCACTGATTGTCTAAATTTTTTTCCCATAGCTTTGCCTGGGACTTTAATTGGATCATCTAAATAAAATATATGCAGCTTTGATAATTTTCAAAAAAGAAAAAAAAACGCAGATGACTTTCCTTTCCAATCTGTATGCATATTTTATTTATTTTTCCTTCACTCATTTTTTCCTGTATCGATTTGCTAAATTTCAATGCCATGCTGAACAAAATGGTGAGAATGACACGCATGGCTTGCTTCCATTACTAGGGTAACAGTATCCAGTGTTACACTCACCACTGACGTATGGTAGTTGTGGGATTTCTGGTAATTTTTGTTGTTGTTCTTAACAAAATTGAGGAGGTTCTCCTTGTTTCTGCTTTGCAGAGAAATTTTATTTTGAACGGCTGATATACTTGTTTAGGGATATCATAACAAAGTACCAGAGACTGGCTGGCTTACATGAAATAATTTCCTTATAGCCTGAAGACTGGACGTCTGACATTAAGGGCTGGTTTCTGCTGAAACCTCTCTAATGCATGGCCATCTTCCTTTGCCATTTTCACGTGGTCTTCTATCTGTGCATCCATATCAATCACTTTTTCGGAGAGCACCAGTAAAATTGGTTTACATCCTACCCCCAACAACCTCATTTTGATTTTATTCTCTCTTCTAAGAATGCATCTAAAAATACAGTAATATTCTTATGCCCATTTCCTCTAAGTTGTCATATTTGTGAGTTTGCTATTGTATGTTATTTTATTTCCTTCTTAGCTTTGCTAATTCTACAAAAATAATCTCTAGTTTCATCCCCTAACTATATCAGTCTTCCTGAAAGTCTAACAATTTTATTGATCTTTATATGTAGCCAGCTTTGTGTTTTACTGTTTTTGTGTTGTTTTACCGATTTTGATTTTATTTTTAACTTATTTATTTCTGCCACTATACTTATTATTTGCTTTCTATTGGTTATGTTGGGTTTCCAATTTTTCTAGTTTCCTGAGGTGGTTAGATTACTGACTTGATACCTTTGTTCTTTTCTAGTGTCATACTGCGTTTTTTTAAAGGTTCCTCTCAATATTGCTTCAGAGGCATAGAAATTTATGATTTTTTTGCATCGCTGAATATTTAGAACTAGATTCTTTAATTTCCACATTTAAGATATTGCTATTTTATTTATGCTAATAATTTCTAGTGTGATTCCAAGTAGCCTGAGAATACATTCTGTATAATTCAAATTCTGTTAAATTTTCAAAATTTGAGTTCAGACTTCATCACTGTTCTAAGCATGTTTAAAAACAATGTCCTGTTATTGTTGAAGAAGTGCTTCATTTAGTAAATTATATCTTGTTGGATGGCTATTTCATGATTATTTACAACTTTACGATTTTATTTATCATAGCTCTTATAATTATATAGGTGGAAACAGTTTTCAATTGTGATTATGAGTTTTTCTTTTTTATCCTGTTATGTTACTTTTTGTATCACGAACTTAAATACTGTTGTTTGGTGCATATGAATTTAGAATCATTATAATTTTTTCTTAGATTTTTCTTGTATGTTACTCCTGCCTCTAGTAATTTTATTTGATTTTTGATTTGTTAAACCTGACATAAATACAGCTGTTACTTTAAATCAATATGTGCATTTATATTAGTTTGCAAAAGATGATACATACAGAATATCACAAACTGAGTGGTTTACAATAACACAATCTTATTCGTATATGATTCTAAAGATAAGAGGAACAAAATCGAAACACCAGTGGAGCCACACTGATTCTGAACGCTCTAGGAGAGAACCATCCCTTGTCTTTCCAAAGCTGCTGGTGACACTTGGCAACCCCTGACCTTCCTGAGCCGGCGGATGCAGCATTCCACAGCTGTTTCTATCTGTCCACAACATCCTCTCTCATGAGTTTCTCTGGGTCTTTTTCTTTTTTATATAAAGACATTAGTCATTGAATTTAAAGCCCACCCTATTCTAAGATGACTTCATCTTCATTAATTATAGCTGAAAATGTGCTACTTCCAAATGAGATCATAATTTGAACTTCTAGGTGAAAAGGGAATATGCGGTTGGAAGTTAGAGGGAAGACATTAGTCATCTCACTATGCCACAGGCAGTTTGTGAAAAAAGAAAAAAAAGAATAGGACAGACTGTGTCTGGAATCTTGAGTTCACAGAGTTTAGGTGCTAGAAACAGAGGTTAAACTGAGGGTAACGTCCCACGGATGGGCAAACGTCCAAGACTGAGGTTAAAGTCTGCAGGTGAGGGTCCCCAGTTGGATAATGACCCGAAGACAAAGGTCTGTGTACTTCAATGTATCCTTGAGTCATGTACTGACTTAGGCCACACTGTTGCTTTCTGATCATCAAGCATTGGCAGGTTATCATCAATATGTAGCTATCAACATTTGTGCCATATGAATTCTTGTAATTGGACTCTGTAAGCATTTGAGAAAAAACTGAGGCAGTCAGCCTTCTAGTTCAAACTCCTTCCTCAGAGAAGGGGCTTTCCTCTTGTCACCTACTTTCTCACTCTTGATCTTGCGTCTGTCTCATTTTTTACTTTCTCAATTGCACATCACACCATCTGCAAACCTGTTCATGCTGTGCTGGTAATGGTAACTACAGTGTGATTTATCCTCTGCTCTTTAGTTTCACCTGGCCTAACCACCGTACTTGATGTGAGTTTCTCATCGTTAAAGTAACTAAATTAGGTTCTTTGATGAACTCTGCCCAGCTCCAACTTTTACTTGATATACTCTCTTTCCCCTCTGTGATAATTAATAATGGGAATGTTGGTTCTCTGATGATTGTCTCCAAGATCTCTGAGCCTTTTTACAGTTTTCTACGCAGCCATTCATCTTTCACGTAAGTAATTTTTCTCCATAGAAGTTATTCTGATAATTAACATTTATTTTCAATGCTTTATGGTTATATATTGTTCCCTTCTTTAAGTTCCATTTGGCTCCTTTTACATATTCTATTTCTCTACTAAGGTTTCTCTCTTTCATTGGTTTCCAAATGAATTTTTAATCCTTTTTGAACTATGCTTTAATAACTGCTTTCAAATGTCTGATAATTCCAACATACGATCCACCTTGATTTTGGACTCTGCTGATTGGCCTTTCTCATTGAAGTTACAACTTATCTGCTGCTTATGAGGCTGACTGATTTTGAATTGTATACTGCCGTTTTGGCGATGATGTTAGATTATGGTCTGATCTAAATCTTCCATTTTTATAAACAGCCTCTTTGGATTTCATACGCAATTTTTGACCTATTTTTTTATATGATGATTCCAATGACAGTGAAGTTTTCAGAATCTTTGGAGTGGTGTTTGGTATGCTTTGGGCTCTCACATGTTGGTTTCAGCTACCGTGGTATGAGGTGCTTTTCTAAGCTAAGATCTTGGATTTCTCTAGATAGAGGATGGGAGACCAGCCACCAGGGATGAAAGGTAACTCTCCAGGTCATGATTTTCAGTGGAAATCCTTCTCTCCCTCTTTCTCTCTCACTTTGTCTTACCACTGATTCTATCAGATTCCCAATGGAGTAAGTGCTTTCCTAGATGGGGTCGCTACCTGTGAAGGTGCCACTAACCTCTCCAGTTTCTTGAGATAAGGGAAGGGAATTTCCTATGTGTAAAAACCAGAGAGCTCTTTAGGGTAGACAAATTAAACAAATTAAAAATTTTCGATGGTAAGCAAAATATTTTTGAGGCTTCAGAGAGCTCATACATTTCCACAAAAACATTGATTCAATGAGATCTCATTAAAAGTGACAGAAGATATGAGAAGAGACGTGTCATAGAAATTTTAGCAACGACATTATCAACAACGAATACTCACCTGTATAAGATCTTCAATTCTTTTCAAATCACTAATTACATCATGCCAATTGGCTTCTGTTTCAGGAAGACCTACACTGATACAGCTTGAAAAAAGCATACAAAACATCACTTTGAATGAGCATAGTATTGTGGATAAATGAAAAGAACAATTAAGATTTCTTTTTTGAAATTTGGGTCACAGAAAAGATCAGTGCTGCCCATGTTTCTATGAATTCAAGAATTTTGCAGCAGAATACAAACATCAAACAGCTTACAACCTTGACTCCTCAGGATAACTTGAATATTGACCAATTAGATTTGAACCTAATTAGAGTCATAACTCATGAATAATCTTGTGCAATTTATCACAATGAAAGAAAAATTGCCAAACATTTTCAAGTGAATCATTACATTGCTCTAAGCAGAGATTCTAGCAAATAGGTAAAATTGAGTTTAAATTTAAGTCTAGAAAATAGATAATTTTAAAAAGCAATAACCGTTTTCACATAATGATTCTGACCGTACATGTTCTTGACTGTGTTAAATCAGCCCCTTTCATTGTTCACACTACTACTACGCTGGTAACAGCTTTCTTCATAAATTTTATAGTGCTTAGCCAAATCTAGGCAGAATGATTGTATACTTTCTCACTTTGGTAAAAATTTAAAGTTAAAATCGAGATAAAATACTGCCACTGGACCCGGGGCGATAGCATAGAGGCTTAAATCTTCACCTTGAATGCACCAGGATCCCATATGGGCGCCGATTCCCATTCAGCTCCCTGCTTGTGACCTGGGAAAGCAGTCAACGACGGTACAAAGCCTTGGGACCTGGCACCTGCACGGGAGATCCGGAAGAGGCTCCTGGCTTTTCACTTTGGATCAGCCTTTCCAATAAAAATAATTTTAAAAGCACTGCCACTGACTGAGTGATGATTAAGTTATTCCTAGAGCTCCAGGAAGAAGTCACTCCCTGATGGGTCTTGTAAAAAACAGTCATGACAGTCAACTCTGCTCCATCTTTTGAGGAAGATTTTAGTTACGCAAAAATGTGCTTCCTTATATCACAAGGCATAATACATCGGTACAATGATAGTAAAACAAGAGTCAAATTACATAAAAAATAGTGTGGGTGCTTTAGGCCCACTGACTGCACTGTATTAGTTGCATTTATGAGAAGAGGAAGAAAACTAATAGACATGGGGAAATATAAAGGAGAAAGAACAGATTTAAATAAACGATGAAAACTTATAATTTGACAGGAGTCTGAGGACAGGGAGAGTCCATGCCAGGCATGATTAGAAAGCTTATGCATGTGAATCTTAAGTATCCAGTTTTTAATGCTGTCAACAGCATGTGACACATTAGTGTGTGGTATACTTCCAAGATTAGCCAGGAATCGAGACGCCTACATTACTTGGGAAATACAGTACTGTTGGGGAATAAGACCAGAAGTAGGAAATCTTACTGAAGTATTCACTCAGCCTCCCTAATCTCCATTAACTTTCCTCTATAATATTCTGAAGACCAAGCATTGGGAACAAGAGAGTGGAAGATAGGCAGCTTCATGGGGAAGATATTTAAGGGCAATCACCATGGTCCTTATATGAAGACGCTCAGGAAAAAACTAGAAGCTAGCACTATGGCTGAGTTGATGCAATGCCCCATATCAAAATGACGTCTTGGTGACTTTGCTTCTAATATGGCTCCTACTATGTACCTGGGAAGCTGCAGATGATGGTCAAGTGTACGGGTTCCTGCCAGCCACGGAGCAGACATGGGTGGAGTTCCTGAGTCATGGCTCCTGGAGTTTCCCTAGTCCAGCTTTGGCTATTGTAGTAATTTGGAGAATCTCTCTCTCTCTCTCTCTCTCTCTCTCTCTCAATAAGTAAATAAATGAGGATTTTTAATAAAAGATAAAATTACCTGAAGAAGAAGACAGGAATGCCAGCCTCGGGTAAAAAATGACTGTTTAGCAATAAACACAAGCAGCACTGGATGGAAGTACTTCTCAAATATGGTTTCTGAAAAGCACAGTTACAAACAGCAAGATTAAATTATTGTCCAAAAACAGAAGCTCAAACATATTTTTATACAAAATGTGGCTTAATCATAATTTTGAATTTAATGAAGATTGGTAGCAATGATGAAACTGGAATATAGTTTTTTTTTTTCACTTTTTCTCCCCTTCCTCCAACTCCAGCATTCAAAATTCCGTAGCAGATCCTTAGCAGGTACATATAGGTGATTTGCATGGTAGCAATACAACCACTTAATTTTTTTTTTTTTTTTTTTTTAAAGATTTATTTTATTTTTATTACAAAGTCAGATATACTGAGAGGAGGAGAGACAGAGAGGAAGTGGAGCCGCAGGGATTAGAACCAGCGGCCATATGGGATCAAGGCAAGGACCTTAGCCACTAGGCCACACCACCGAGCCCACAACCACTTAATTTTTTTCTTAAACTTTGATCTCTTCTTCATCCTTCTTTCTTTTTTTTAGCAGGCTAACATGCATATAAAAGTATACATTATTAACATAGGTACACTATTTCTATGTTAATTTAATGTAACTATATAAAATTAATTACATTTCCCTTGGAGAAAAAAAGATAAAACGGAATCAATTAAATACGTTCTATTCCTTCTTGAGAGACTTAATCTTATTTTTTAGATTCAGAAAATCATTTTTATGATTTCGATTTCTTATTTTTTTGTGTTTCAATTTTTTATCTGTCTCTTTGAAGTAATCAAAACTTTAATAGTTCAAAAGTAGTGTTACCCACCTCCTTATACACCAAAATTCTGTGTTTTGTTTAGTTTGCACTGAAGAAATGAATAATAAAAGGTCTTGTCCTCAAGAACTACACAATTTCCACAGTAGATAGACATTTAAAGAGCAAAATAGAGTTTGATATGTAAAATAATGCATTCACATTGGCATGAACTATGTAGCAAGACAAAGGAGTTTTTCTAAAAAAACTCTTTTTCATCTTTCTTCAAAACAGGAATACATTTTATGTGGATATGTATGTGTGATATCCCAATATCTTTGGGGGATCATCATATAACTTATTGTGAAATACCTAAGCTGGAAGTGACCTTTTAAGAAAATTCTGTACACTATTTTAGCAATATTCTCCTACCGAAATTGTCATTACTCAATGCCAGGAAAAATCCTCCAGGACTGAAGAAGAGCTGGCTATGGCAATGGGTTTCCAACAGCCATCCATCCAGAATGCCTCCTAGAAAACAATTGAGCAAAGGAGAACTCATTAAACAGGTGGATAGATCGGAGAAAGAAGGGGTTAATATTCAATTAATACCTGCTGTGTCGGGTTTTTTTTTAGAAGAGGGAAGAGAGGCGGAGACAAAGTACTTCTGCCTATCTGTTGATTCACTCCC
This sequence comes from Ochotona princeps, assembly GCF_030435755.1. NCBI lineage: Eukaryota > Metazoa > Chordata > Mammalia > Lagomorpha > Ochotonidae > Ochotona > Ochotona princeps. The sequence goes on from NC_080838.1 coordinate 15,640,044, forward strand.
CAAATGCCTGCAACATCTAGGACTAGAAGACTGAATCAGCAGCTGGCTACGCAATCAACTCTCCCAACTGGATAGGTAACAAGATCCCAATCATCTGAGTCATCACTACTACCCACCAGGATGTGCATTTGCAGGAAACTGGAGTCAAGATTTGGTTACAGGTGTTAAAAGTAAGTACTCTCCTCCCTGGTCCCGAAGGACGTTTATTGTTCTTCTGTTTCTGCGGACCGCTCAGGGCTTCTGGTTGTCTTTCCGATGATGTTGGTTTCTGCACGGTAGTGTTTGGACTTCTTCCATCCCCTGCGGAAGCTCCGGTTGGGGGTGGGTGACCTCAGAGTACTCGGCCTCCTAGGGCATCCAATTGCCTGTGGCCTCCTTGGCAGTTGGGATATAGTCCTTGTTGCTCGTATTAATAGTTTGTGGTGAAGGTCTGGGAGTCTTCATGGTTGGGATCCAAGCTTCCTCCTTACCATCTGCTCCACTCTGGAGTGCCCCCCTGCTCCACGCACATGACCTCCTGTTAAGAGGTTGTCAGGATCGCACCCGGTTCCCCCCTCATGCATTGGTATAGTAGTTTTACTGTTGTTTAGTGCCGCTTTGAGTCTGTTGTCTATGAATTACCAGATTTGATCTTGATTCTCTGGTCCGAGCCTGGCTCCACCTCTGGACCCCCACCCTCTCTCGCAATGATCATCAGGATTGCTCCGAAAACCCCTCATAGCAAACAAACAATCATACAAACTAAAAAAACCTAAAATAAATAGACAAACAACAAAAAGTAGAGCTTGGAATCTGACAGGAAAGAGCTGGCGTGGATTGGCTCATGCCTCGCTGGGTGGGACACAAAGATTAGTCACTCCTCACCATAGTGTTGAGGATTTTCCTGCACACCATCCCCCCCCCCAAAAATGTTCTGCACCTTAATTGTCGACAAATGTCTTGTTAGAGTTACAAGCCAGTCTAGATTATACTAAAATCTGCCAAGATCAGCAAAATTATACTTCAACACAACAAATGGCTAAATACTAAAATGAAATAGACACGAGACAGCTGAATGGTACCTTATAGCCATTTTAAGCTATATAGCAGCCGGTCCTGTTATAAACTAAAATTGAAATGTCAATGAGCTAATCAGAGGTTGTGGTTAAGAACTTGTTTTTTTTTTTTTTTTTAACATACTGGTTACTCAAAACCATGTCAATTCCATAATGTTGCAAATTGCTGTTGATGTTATATTGGGACTCTTAATTGACTGGGATGATATTCTACCAGCTCTAATTTCAGACCAGAAATGATCTCCCCAAGAAACTGTTCAACCCATCTGGACAATAAGTAGCTGGACTCTATGCTTGGTATACGTTTGCAAGGAAAGAATCTTGATTGAATTTGAACTGTAATACTGCATCAAGGTGGAGGAATCCACCAGGGGGGAGGGGCGTAGGGAGGGGTGGGGGGATTCCCAGAGCCTATGAAACTGTCACATAATGCAAAATAATTAATTAAAAAAAAAAAAAGTAAGTACTCCAGGGACCAGCGTGGTAGCCTAGTGGCTAAGGTCCTCACCTTGCATGCCCTGGGATCTCATGTGGGTGCCAATTCCTATTCTGATTACCCCACTTCCCATTCAGCTCTCTGTTTGTGGCCTGGGAAAGCAGTAGAAGATGGCCAAAAGTCTTGGGACCCTGCACCTGCACATAGGAGACACAAAACAAGTTCCTGGCTCCTGGTTCCTGGCTTCTGACTTTGGCTCAACTCAGCTCTGGACATTTGTGGCCACTTAGAAAATAAACCAGCAGACCGATCTTTCTCTATGTATTGCCTTCTCTCTGCAAATCTGCCTTTCTAATTAAAATAAATACATTTCTAAAAAGTAAATACTCGAGGGCCCGGCGGCATGGCCTAGCGGCTAAAGTCCTCGCCTTGAACGCAGCGGGATCCTATATGGGTACCGGTTGTAATCCCGGCAGCTCCACTTCCCATCCAGCTCCCTGCTTGTGGCCTGGGAAAGCAGTTGAGGACGGCCCAAAGCTTTGGGACCCTGCACCCGCATGGGAGACCTGGAAAAGGTTCCAGGTTCCCGACTTCGGATCAGCGCAGCACCAGCCGTTACTCTCACGTGGGGAGTGAATCATCGGACAGAAGATCTTCCTCTCTGTATATCTGACTTTGTAATAAAAATAAATAAATCTGTAAGAAAAAAAGTAAATACTCCAGAGTAGTTAACTGATGAGTGAAGTGAAGTGCTTCTTTGGCCCCTTGTTTTAATGTGTGCCTTTTTAGTTTTTAGAAACATGCTGCATCATATTTAATCTTCATAATAATACCACGAGCAAGGTTAACAGCATTTGGGTAAGCTACTGAAATCTCACAGCAAAGACATGACAGCCAGGATTTCAACCAGTTCTGACTAACTACAAAGCCCAAGCTCATTTTACTATATTATGTTCCTGAATGGAAAAATCCCAGAGCCTTGTAAAGTAAAAAACAAAACAAAAACAAAAACAAAAAACATTTGTAACCAAGTGTCTGAACTCTTATTTCCGTTGCCTGTCATTCTTACAACAGCCACAACTATGCATGCAGATATTTAGAAGACGTCCTCAGTCTGATGAAATAAATAACTACTCCCAAAAATATCGCTTCAAAATTCTATAAGTAACACAATCTGATTTTTTTTTTGTTTCAAGGCAGGTAAAGAATGATGAAGATTGACATTTCCCATATGTAGTTAAAAAAAATACTTAAAATCAAGATATATGTGATACAAAGTATGCATTCATTGACCTCTTCACAAAAAGTACAAATGTGTCACATTCCTTGAATGCAAGTATTCAATGCAATTAATTTCATGAATGTGGATAACTAAATTTTTATACTTTTCCGTTGCTTCTAAAACATAAAAAGTGATTACCTAAAAATATTTGATGAATTAATCTTAAGAGAAAAGCTAACATTTATCTAAGATATTAAGCAAGGCACTGTAAAGATATATCCAGCAGTTATTGCTTTCTTGTGCTAAAAATATATTTAAAGAAATCCTCCAATTAAATATGATCTAAATAATCCACTAATTCTTTTATTTAAAGCAAATCCTCTTCAATTCTCTCATAACCATTCTCTTCGTATTATCTCAGTGCTTCAAATTTCTTATAAAACTCCCAAATCTATTTGTAAGCTTATCTTAAATCTCTTAAGATGCCTGCATCCCTGGTGGTAGCCCAACTTCCACATTGCTCAGAAAATGACAGTATGCATTGATTTGGTTTTGAGTAGTGCTAAGAGAGATATCACTTTAAATCTGACCTTGAGAAGCTACTGCAGTAAACAATGGGAATCTTTCCATGTTTCAGCAGCAATGAGTCTCCAGGATGTCGCAGTGGACTTCACTGCCCTGCTCTACCCTTCCCAGTGGTTCCCTATTGTCCTAAATGCTCGCAAAGAAGACTAAGTGCTGAGGCCAAAACATGGAACAGTACAATATGGTCGGTCACTGGAGAAAGGCAGGGGGAAGCCTCCTATGAGGCTTCTAACAAAATAATGATAATGGAAGCCTGTGCAGCTGAAAACAACATTGTACGGTTTTGATTGTGACTCACCGAAAGAAAATGTTTGGCTTTCCGAGCTGACAGCAAGAAATCTGGGTTTTCCCAGGAGTTTTTCGAACATTCAACCTGCCACATATTGTTTCATGAACTAAAAATTTTACTGAAAATATATGGGGTGTGTGTGTGTGTGTGTGTGTGTGCATATGTGCAAATCCTGTGGGTCACAGAAGCCTGAAAGAGTTCTAAGTATTGGATTACTCTCTATACATAGCATCTGTTTACTAAAAAACTCAACCAAAACAGAAGGCAAGCCAAGACTGGATGGTCATAAAGACTGTAACACAGAAGAACAAACCTTAGATCAATTAGTTAATATTTACTGAACACTTACTATAGGCTAAGAAGATTTGTTATGACCTCGAGTTACATCATTAATTAGAAAAGAAAAAGGACCTTTATTTCAGGAAGTCAGATCATGTAGGACATATACAACAACAAGTTCATTATAGATCTTGTGAAAGAGTGACAAATACTATGGGAAATTAAAGTAGAATAAGGCTAGCAGGATGCTGTCACATATTTGAGTGGGGTGTCCAGAATAGAGTTTAATGAGAATATAAAACTGGACTAAAGACACACATGACAGTTGCATAAGCTCCAAGGATATCTAGAAAAGTGGATTTGATGTGATGGGAAGAGCCAGAGCTAACTCCCCAAGGCAGCTTCCTGCCTCTGTGTTTGAGGGACAAAAAAGGGGCAAGTGAGTGTGAGCAAAGGAGAGCAGTCCGGAGATAGTCAGGATCTAAAATGAGAAATCACTGCAGATAGTTAATACAGTCTGAGTAGTCTTGTTAAGAATCTATCTCACGTTGCCAACATTTTTGTACTGTGGGTTTAGCTACCACCTGCGATGACAAAACTCCGTATCAGCACTATCTGGAGTCTCGCTGCTGTAGTTTCAGTCCAGCCCCTACTGAAATGCCTGGAAAGCCTAAAAAAGATGACCCAAGTATGCAGTCCCCTGCCACTCATGGGGGAGACTCAGATGAAACTCTAGGCTCCTGGTTGGGCTTGGCCCAGCCTTGCCTATTGTTGGATTTGGGGAGTTTCCAGCAGATGGAAAATCTCTCTCCCTCCCCAACCACTTTCTTTCATTGTAATTGCATTTCAAATAAATCAATCTATAAACATTTTAATTGTTTTTGATACAGTTCAGTTGGCACTGGAGTCCCCCTTCCCTCTCCCCCAAGTCGCCCCCCTCGTGTTCCCCCCTCCAGTCTCATGCTGCCATTGGAGTGTCTCCCAACCATCTAGGAGACTGTCAGCCATTTCGTTGTGAGTTCATTCTTGTATTCCAGGGCCCTACTGAAATGAGGATTAGATCTTCATTATTTATGGGCAGTAGCAATAACAATGATAAAAGGGCATTGGCATCTCTTCTGGATGGTTGACTAATGAGTTACATCACAAGTTCTTGTTACAAAAGGTACAGATAAGTATGAAGTGACATAAGGTAAGGTTCACATGTAATATCCCTAGATTTGATACCATATTATTTCATATTAGAGCAAACACATGATATCTGAGCTTTTGGGATTGGCTCATTTCCCTTAGCATAATGGTCTCTAGTTTGGCCCATTTGGCCAAAAAGTATTATATTTCATTTTTTTGATAGCCGAGTAGTAATCCATAGTGTAGATGAGTCACAGGTTTTATCCAGTCCTCTGTTAATGGACATTTAAGTTGCTTCCATGTTCTTGTGATTGTTGATTGTGCTGCAGTGAACACTGGGGGGCATGTTGCTCTCTCATGTAACAAGTCTTAAAATATGCCTCTGGCTCTAAGTTGGTGGCAAAGGGTGCTGTGGGGCCGAGCAGTGGCCCAAGAGAGAGATGGCGATGACTGCAATGAGAAATTAGCTTTCAGCTAAAGTTTGGAAATGCCTTCTGACGAAACAGCAAACAGAATTTCCTTACAGGTTGAATGTGAATGGATGGTGAGAGAAAGAGAATTCTGCCAGAGTTTTTGCTCTGAGCTACTAAGAATAAGAAAAGCAAGGCTGTTGTAGGTATGCTGAATTTGGATGCCCACTAGATATCAGTGTGGGAGTATTGCTCAGGCTTCTGAACAAATGCTAAGTGTAAGGAATAGAAATGGTTATGATATCCACGGGACTGGTTGAGATGGCCAGCAAAGTAGTATAGGTTAGGGAAAAATACCAAAGACTGAGTTTGGGTAACTCAATATTAAAAGGGGAGGAAACAATGAAGTAGTAAAGAAGAATTTATAAAAACCTGATCAATGTCAAGGCAAGAACAGTATAGCGTTTTAACAGAAAACTGGGAAAAGAATATCATGAAAGAGGAAATAAGAGATGAGGTGAAAATGCTAAGTTTGGCAAAGTGTGTGTCGTGGATGAGCCTGACAAGAGCACTTTTATGGGCGCAAAAGACACAGGTTGAGTTTAAAATGTTAGAAAATGATTTGCAAACACAGTAAGCAAAGGGAGTAGAAGAAGGCAGAAGGGAGAGGAAATACAAAATATTATTTGTATGTTGGTGTAACCAGCTCTTCTAAAGAGGAGGAAATTCATCATGGAAGAGAGATGGGACAGGAGTGCCTGAGCGATGTTCTCAAGTAAGTGAGGCTGAGGATGGTAGCTCAGGCATTGAAAGATGCAGCTGACTCGTTTATGAGCCTGGGAAGCAATGCAAAGCCTAAAGGTACAATGGCTTATAAGTGTAAATTCTTGCCTATGCTTTTATTTCCTTATTAAAATTAGGACATAAACATCATAAACAGAGAATGTGGATGGAAGCATAAAATTAAATGATCATGAAAGTAACTGGGAGAATGAATGAATGTGAGTATAAGATGACAAGCTAATCCACTGGAAGACCATGGCTGTGAAACGTCATACAGTGAGGTTACGCAAAAGACTGATTATCTTTTTTCTGAACAACAGTAAACTGCAAAGATGGGTCTCCAGGAATAAGCGCAGAGCTGGATTTATACTTGTCTGGATGGCAAGAAAATGCCAACAAGAGAAAGGTTAGGGATTTTTGAGTGTACATAAAGGAGTGACTGTGAGATCTATTCAGACAGCATGATTTTGCTTTCTATCGTGAGAACTCATGGAGGAATTGCAATTTGTATCCTAACTTGAATAATGGAGAGATTTTAGGCACAAGTGAAAAAAAAAGAGATAAAGATCCAGGCAAGGATGTATATAAGCAAGTGTAATATTTTTGCAGGGAACAGTGAGATATTTCCCTAATAGTGTGGAAGTACTGGTAATAGTGTACACACTGGAACCAGTGCATAAAGCACAAGGTATTAAGTACTTTCTGCAGAGTGCCAGATAATAAATACTTCTGGCTTTGTAAATCATGTGGTCTCTGTTTCAACCACTCAACTCGGGCACGATAGTGTGAAAACAGCTGCAGAAGACACATGAAACCCATAAATGAATAGGTATGGCTATGCTCCAATACCACATTATTTATCAAAGGATGTGGTGGCTGGATGTAAGCCACAAGCCCACTATTTTAATAAGGAGCTGGTTTGCTGTCAACTCCTGACCTCTACAGCTCTCTTAATCAGACCTAATTTGAGTTTGTCTCAGAAAACAATACTTATAAATGTCTCTAATCTTCCCATCATAAAAATATTGGAATTTTCTCAGTACCTATCCTCAAAATGTTCCCTATTAATACCTATATGAATTTTTAAAACAAGAAACTCTCTTAAGCATACTCTTTGTTTGACCTGAGGCTAAAAATGATAAACTGAATTACCATGGATTTCCACTGAATTTTTCAAAAAAAAAAATTGCCTTGTGCAACTGTAAGACCTGAAGCTTGTACAAGGTTACATAATATGTTCACAGGATTTTGTCATAGTTTAGATGTGTGGGTGTTTTTTGCACAGTAAATGTTGCAAGCTTGGTCCATCATATAGTACTAAGAAGTGATAGAACCCTGAAGACACGAGGGCTAATGGGTGGTAATCAGCTTACTAGAGATGCTCCTCCAGAAGGCATTAGTGTCTTTCTGGTAGGTCAGTTGAGCAGAATAAGTTGCTATAAAAGAGAATACGTGGCTCCAAAATCTCTGGCTTCACATTGTGTCATGTGATACGTCCAACCTGCACACATGCCCTCCCTTACGGTAACATTCACCTAGAGCCCTTCACCACAGGCACATCAATGGGTCCACCTGTTCTTGGACTCCCTCCTCCCCTCCAAAATTGTAACATAACACAGCCTCTTTGCTTCATGAGGACCCAGAATTGTATGTTTTGTCACAGAGACAAAAAAAATTAGACAAACTTATCAAAATAGCAAAAAAAATTGATCTTAGAAATGTAAATTTTTATGCATACACATGTGCATGAATGCTTATTTTAATGAAATGACTAGGTACTTAGGAATGGTTCTAAAAGATAAGTACTGTAATTCTGTTGACTATTTCCATGGCAAAAACAGCCAAGGAAAGAAGTAGAAAAAACATCTGAATAGCTTAGCTGTCACCACTATCCACAAAACATTTATTAAGCAGAGGATCTTAGATAAAATGAAAATAGATACCCCTCAGGCAGTCTGTCATCTAAGTAGACAGGAAAGTTGTGCAAATACATAGCTAAAGGGCATCTGGGAGATGCTCTTACCCATCTTTGATCACAGTTACATAGCAATGGATGCAGGCTTTTGTTGTCATTTGGTACAAATGCTTAAAAAAATGTTTTTCTAGCCAATACATTTCTCTAGACTAGGTATAAGGGACAGATTTCTCATACTGGCATAGCTATGTTAGACGCTCATTCTGCTGTCCAGAAATAGTCAGTGAGATCTATTCCCCAGACACTCTCCAAAAGCACTTCATTCAAATACTTAAGATGAAGACATTATTCCATACTGTAATACAAAAGGACACGAATTTAGAGGGAAATGTAGTATTAAAAAGTGCAGCGTAGAAAGCAAGAATCATTTATAACTGGGTTTAAGTAACTAGTGGTTACCATAACATTGTGAGGAGTAAGATGGGATAATAGGCAGTTAGAGTCTTTGGTTCCTGATGAAGTTACCTTTTAAAATATAAAATCATGCATCTCCCCTTTCCTCACCCTTCAAAGGACAGAATCAATATATCAATTCCCCTCTTAGCATAATCACAATGGGATGAGGAAGCCACCAGTCCCACCCTTCCTATCTCATTTGGTTCTGGACAGGACGGTACACTGCTGCCATTTAGGAATAAGGTTTTTCCTCTTTTTTATCCTTTGAGTGACTCCCGGAGATGGTGTTTAATATACCATCTCCACTGTTTCCTTGGGACTTTTCCTTCCTTGGTTCCCCCGCCTTCACTATAACTGGAGACCTCTTTCTTTCTTTCCTAAGCAAATCTTGCCTTGCACACTAGAGTCGTCCTCATGAAAAATCTTTTGTGGGAAATAAGGAATGAGGTTGCTGCCATGTTTTGTGTCGAATTCCCTGCAACAACATGTTTTCTAAAAATTTAGACATAAAAAAATAGGACTAGCAATAAATTGGCTGTCAAAAAATAATTCTATTACTTTTAGCACTTAGCAATTCTATTGTACAAATATCTCCTTGTTGCCATTTAAGGTACCAACTGCTTAAGAGCCAGCTCATAAAAGCCCTGGTAATTTACCCATTTGATGTTGGAGGATGAAGCTTTGCCTGCTATTCCACAGTGCCTGCCTCACTTATTGAATTTAGTGTCTCTAGCACAGCACTACCTGAGTTGCAATTTTAAATCGCAATGAACAGTTCTTCTACTATAGGACATAGTTATACTCCAATTAAATAGACATGGTTACCATTCTATGACAAGAGATTGTCCACTAAGAAATAAACACATATTGTGTCTGTAAAAGGCTGTCTATGGCCTAGATTCAAAATAAAATCTCAAAAGTTTGCTAGAGCCTTCTAGATTTTATGCTCACAACAAAATAATATGAATAACATTGAAACATTGAATTGAATAACACTGAAATAACAATTTCAATACTATTGAGTTAGAGACTGATAAAAAAGAATAGCAAAATAAATATTCACTTAGAAATATAAAATAGTCCTTTTGACTAAGCCTGGGATGTAAAAGAAATTAAAAATTTAAATTGCATTTAATTAAAATACCTTGAAATAAAACAAAAAGAAAATCATAGAAAACTTTGTAATTTTTTTACAGAAATCACATTAAAGTAGAAATATTACTACTCACCAATCTCAGAAATCTATAAAATGCAATAAACACAGCAAAAACAGAATATGTCAATGATGTTCAAGCAGGCTAATGATGTAGGAGAAAGTGAACAATACAAAAAAAAAAAGAACATGCGCCTTGAAAAGCAAATCTCATGGTGAGATATGTTTCTTATAGGCAACAGATGGATGGGTCCTGTTTTACGATGCAGTCTACTAATAGGTCTTTTGATTGCTTAGCTTAAGCCATGTGTGTTTGGAGTTAGTATTGACAGGTAGCAATTTAGTACTCCAATGAGAATTTCTATATTCAGAAATCTTAACATTCGCTGGCATAGATGTAGAGAAAAAGGTACCCTACTCCACTGCTGGTTGTATTTTATACTTGTGCAGTCACAATAGAAATCTGTATGCAGAGTGTTCAGGCAACTGAAAATTGATCTACCATATAACCCAGCAATTCCACTCTTGGGAATATATTCAAAAAACTGAAACCTACAAATAAGAAAGCAATCTACACCCCACAATCCACAATAGCAAAGTATGTAAATAACCCAGATGCCTATCCAAAGAGGAGTGAAGCATCAGCTGGAAGATCCCCCTCTCTGCCTTTTCTCCTTTCTTAATATCTGAATTTCCAATAAAAATAAATAAATAAACAAATTGTTTTATCACGATTGAGTATCGTGTACACAATTAGAGTTGGGTCAATATTTAACTATATGAATGAATCACAAACTTCTGAATTTTCTCAGAAGGAATCATGGAAGTATTGATAACTAATTGAAAATAAAAGTTAACTCAGTAAATGCAAAGGGATTCAGGGATCTACTGGCCTTGATTATTTGATTTTGTTCAGCACACAGCTACTGAGCACCCTCTGTTGCTGGGATTACAAACGTAAACAAGCATACTTCCTGTTCTTTAGAAGATTGCAGAAATATCACACATACTCTCACTATAATACTAAAGAGTTTGGTGGAAAGAAAAAAATCCTGGAAGAGATGATTCTAAATAATATTTTGGAGGATTGGCTATGCACGTTCATCTAAGAAAAGAGAGAAGGGATTGCCTAGCATAAGGGAATTAACATGCAGTTAGCAAGGCAAGAAACAATGCAATACATGCAGGCGGCTACCAAGCATTCCATTTTACTAGCATATAAAGCAGAGAAGCAGAATGGCTCAAACATGATTTATGACAAGTGAAGGTGAGTCATAGATAGCCACATTTGACAGGAGAAGTCACTGTTTGTGATGTTCAAGAGCGTCATACATGTCCCAATTGGCATTTCATTTGACAGCTGTGCATAGTATATGTGCAAACAGAAGAAGACTGAAGGTAGCTGGATGAATTTTAATTTCTGGAGTCATCCACACAAGGACTCACACTGAGGAAATAAAAATAGAAACTGTAAAGCCTGGTCCATTGGAGCAGAACTCTGTCTTGACAGGCAGGGTAAGGGAGGAGGAATAGTGTTGGATGACTTATAGGTTTATGATTTGGACTATCAGGATAGTGACTCCACTAATTGAGACTGGAAACAAGGTTGGTTTTAAGGAAAAGATGTCTCACTTGGTGTAGGATGCCTTAAAGTTTGGATACTGGTGTGATTTCAATGAAAGGGTAAGATACTCAAATGACAGCAGGGCTGCAGATAAAATGCAAAGACTTAAAACCAGGAGTTCAGAAGAGATCAACCCAAGACAGCATGTACAGAGAAAACTGCAGTGAGAATTGGGGCAAAAAAGAAAAAGAAAAGCATTTTTAACCTTTCTAAGGAAAAGTTAAACCTATCTAAAGATAAGGGCTCCAGAAAAAGCCATCTAATTGCTTGAGGTTATTGGTCCCAGCTAACAGGATCATCCAGCAAGCAATTACAGCACTCTAATTTACCCTGATGGTCCCTGCAGGATGTATTTCCTTAAATGTACTAAATACACACACACACACACACACACACTTGGATGTTTCCACAATTGGGTCCCATCTTTTGTGTGATTTCTTGCCTCATCTTTGCAAAATCCGTTATTTTTTTAAAAGTGATATTTGAAAGATTTATAGTGTTTCGGGTATCAAAGACAAAATTTTGTATACAAGCAGTCTTCAGAAATGTCTTCAGAATCAGTATGTGTAGTGGAGAAAAATATGATGGGACTGGGCAGATGGAGGGGAAGTAAGGTGATCATGTAGTCACTGACTGGGTCCTTTGGAATCTCAACCTAAGTTGGTACAGTGGCACCAAGTGGAGAGGAGACCACAGCCACTCTAATTACTCCCTGCCAAAGTCCTCCCAGGACACTTCGAACAGATCCTGATCCTGGACTATGGGAGTGAGCTTGGCAAGTAAATTTTGTCTCAGATAAGATTTTCAGTTAGGAAAAACACAAACAGTGATGTCATAAATTGTGGGAACGAATTCTTCCTTCCCTAAACAGATTAGGATTTTAGGATGGCAGGCACTACTTAAGAATACTTTGACTTCAGCGTAACTTCCTGGTAATATGATCAGGAAGTATCAACCATAGCTTTACTTCAGCACAACCCAGTTCAAAGTCTTCTTTGTAAAAGACTGGTTTATCTACAAACATACTCTCTTTGGGATAGCATAGAGGAAGGACATTCTTCCCGAATATACCTATCAGAATTACTTTCTTTTGTGATTAAAGAGTGAAGTAACAAAAACAACAACTAATTTAGTAATGGAAGATTTGAGGGTGGGTCCAGGCTGGTGATCGCTTTCTACTTCCTAAAGCTATCTTGGGTTTGCAGCAGCCACCATTGGCAAGCAGGCTTCCAGCACTTATTTCCTCCAATTGATACTCCATTGATAATCTTAGCAGGAGAGAGCCTGTATCTTACTTATGGCCATAAAGATGTACAGATGAGGCTGCTGGGACACTATGCCTCACTCTTTACCTTCAACTCTCGCAATTAGACCTATCTGCACACAAAGGTGAAGATGTGACATCCAGAGGGAATTGGCCAGATTGGACCACTGCCAAGGCACTGCTTGGCTGATAACGTAGTGAGGCTCAAATGATTCACTTCTCTAAGACTTGACAACATGAGCAAGAAAAAACATGGTGCTTCCATGGGAGTACTATGAAGATAAATGAATAGCTCCTAAAGCATCAACAATGAAAAGTGTATTTAAACCCAATTTTACAAGAGAAAAGAATAATTTTTCTTCAATTCTCTCTGGAGTAATTATGAAAATCATTATCATATGAAAGAATTTGAGTGTCTGCATTGAAAGATATGTAGGAAATACAATATTCTAAAGATGACTTAGGAAGTTAATTAATAATGATAATAAATTACGGTGAGCATGATATTTTTCAGATTTTTAATATCTGTAATATTTAATTTCTTTACTCAAAATAAATGTCTCAAATATGTTCAAATTTTTTTTTTGCATCCATAATTTGGATTTCTTTTCTTAAAGAGAGCCCAACCACTGTAATATTTTGAAGCCCACAAATAACTGTCTTTACCTTAGGACATGTGATACAATGTTCCAAGTGGCCACAGGAAGACACAGAACAGTCCTGATAGGTCTCTTTATTACCAATGCAAGACATATATTAAAAACAATAACAATAGCAACAAAAAAACTGCCATTATTGGGGTTGGTACTGTGGCTTAATAGACTATTTCTTCACTCTCAAGTGCCAGCATCCCATATAAGGAATTTTTCATTGTGGCCATTTTGGGAGTGAAACAGCAGATGTAAGATCTTTTTATGTAGATAGATAGATAGAAAGATAGATAGATAGATACCTAAATATAAATATATCTTTCTTTTTACTTATCTACCTTTGTAATAAAAACAAACTTTTAAAATATTGGCATTATCATTGTCGCCATGGGCTTAGCTTTACACTGGTAATAAACATTCAACTGCAAACTCAGTATACTAAATGCTTCAACTATACATGCCATTAGAATTCATGCTTAGGACAGCCTCTGTATCATAGAAGGAACTCAATAAACATCTGTTGAAATTGAATACACAAACAATTAGCACCAAAGAAAAGCCTGCTGGCAATGGAAAAGACTTGTTCCTGGTGACAATTAGGCAACTGAGGTTAACAGGGCATAAACTCTGCATTGAAGGGAAGGAGATTATTTTACACTGTGCAGGCCTATAAACAATAGTGTTACAGGATGAGAAAACCCCCACAATGCCATTGTCTGGAAGGATTCAAGAAATGAAAGGAACCAGCCTTTCATGAGCACACGGAGCTGGATTGCCTGCAGCCTTCAAGGCCACATAGAAGAATCTGATTCGATGTTCTGGAAAAAGAGCCATGACTTTAGAATCTTAGACAATGATGTTACCAACAGTTGTATTTGTCAACGATCAATAATTCATTGCATAACAGAAGAGAAAAAAATACACCTTTTAAAACCATTCTTAGGCATAAAAAAAATGCAGGCATACTATTTACCTATTAGAGGGACAAGGCCCTAATCTGGTAAGCAGTACTGCCAATTGAACGACTAATCATTGATGGTCACTCTTACAGAGGGGGGCCGTTGTTGACTGTTGACTAATGAAGGGGTAAGGATTGCAGTTGATTATATGCTAATCATATGTGTTCATTATTAGTTTCAGAAATAACACATATTCAGCACAATGCTAGCATGTTTGGGGCTGGTCCCAGCCAAAGCCAGGAGTTGGGAACTTCTTTCATCTCTTCCATGAAGGTGCAGGAGCCAAGTGTCTGGACTGGCTTCCATTGCTTTCCCAGGTGCCTTTTCAGAAAGCTGAAATAGAAGCAGAGCAGCCAGAACTCAACCCAAGGATTTACGGTCCTGGGTTTGGAGGCAGGTGGGACTTGCTGGTGGAAGTTTTAACATTCTGTGCCATAATGCCAGCCATATGTGAAAAAATAAACTTCAGTTTTTCTAATTCCAAACAAATTTTCAAAAAAGACCCCAAACTCAGCAAATATACACATTGTAACAATAAAGTTGCATATGGATAACCTCTATAATACGACATATCAGTTCAAATGTTGTAGCTGTTGTTATGGACTCTAGGCTCGAACATTTGTCTAGAAAAAAATCTCTTCTTAGCAGAAATAATTTCTACCTCAGTTCTATGTCTGTGAACTGAAGCACACAATTTGGCTACTGTCAAAAAAGAAATGGATGATTCTTGGCCACAGGAACAGCAAAATATGTTATTTAATATCTGAGAGTTATATACAACCAACACGGAAAACCAGCTTGTGCACTAGCAAGCCTAAATCAAGCCAATCAGTGATTTAACTTAAGCACCATCAGAATTATGTGGATTATTAAGTGGAAAAAGGAGAGAAGACAGAGATTTATAATAGAGTGAAAATGTAAGACAGAGTGACTGCTTTTGGAGAAGCCAAATGTTTTCTCAGTTTTGAGTGCAATATCTGAAACATAAATCATACGAGAATAAAAAATATGTGAAAAGTCCTGCTCTTTACCCTAATTCTCCCAGGCTACCATGATCGTTTTAGAACTGACTATTGACATCAAACTAAGAACATTAACACCAGAGAAGATGAAAGAACAATTTTCCCTGTTTAGAGCATTTAGACAGCTGTGCTACCATGAAATATAAAGCACTACTGAACACCTGTCTGGGCTGCTATGCATTCTTTTATTTATTCATAAACAAAAACATGAAGGAATTTCCATGCCATTAAACTCCCTTTGGACATAGAATAACCCATTTCCAGGAAAAGTAATAAGGATGGTTTTGATTATCTTTTCACAAATTTTCAATGCTTCTTACTTTTTACTCAGGTTAATTTAATATGACAATTTAAAAAAAGGAAAGGAAATTGTGTTTCATGTTTATCTCATGTAAGACCTCATAGCTAGAATTGAAAGATAGTCTGGGGATACTTGGAAGACAGGCACTCTCCAAACTCCTCAATTAAAGTGTAACAGGAAGATTAATGAGTCACAGAACTACAGGGGCAGAAGTGAGTATCACAGCTATCAGTCAGCAAGGACACAAAGTCAGGGTTACAAGGTCACATAATTTTAAGCAGAGACAAGAAATTTTAATATTAAAGAACTATCATGAAATCATGTTCACTGTAAAAAAAATTAATTCCCAAAAATGTTCAAATAACATTCACTGACAACTCCTTGCTCTGAAACACTTCTTAGGAGTCATGCTGCAGATATGGAAGAGGTGAAATGTTGCACACAAATGGCATTTGGTCCTTGATGTGGCAAGAATCCAAGTAAGAAGCCCAGGGAGCTTGGTTTCAGTGCAGATGGTGGGCTGGACAAGATAGCTGAGCTCTGAATGGAGGCTGATTGGAGAGATGCTCTGTAGGAAAAACATGGCAAGATGAAGGATATGTTCAAACGCAAGACACCCACAGATCTGAGTTCAAACTAGCATGCAAGCTTTGAGCTCTTAATAGCACACAGGATGGGAACATGTAACGACAATTTGCGATCAAATTTTATGAAACTTTATAGCCAAGATATAAAGTCATCTCCATGTAGGACAATTTACAACGAGGTTCTCCATCAAGGATTTGACAGAAAAATAAACATCTGACGAGTCTCTGATATTCAGACGAAAACATGAAAACAGGGAGACAATCTTCACTCTGTGGAACGACACACATAGAGCTTGGGCAATGGCTGATTTTTGGACACGGTTTCCCTGCTTCTAATAATGTACAGTCAGACTCCCCCAGCCATAATAAAATGTTGCTATCAAGCCAGAAAATCAACAGATTGGCTTGCAAAGTGCATGGACTTGGTAGTTTGCCAATCAGAATCCTATAGCTTTATGAAGCCACGTACTGACAGAATGGCAATGTAAAAGGAAAATTAAATCCCAAAGAAAAACAGATAAACAGCTGTTTTCCTGTGCACTAACACATCATTGCAAATATATACCAAGATAGATTCACACAGACTGAGAACCCTTTTTGTTCTCTACACACCAAATGACAACACGAATAGTTTTGCTTTGTTTTGTATGGTATTTTCCAAACTTTATTGCCAGAAATCTCTGTTCACACTTGCATGTTGTTATTATTCTCCATTCTAGAGTGAGACTTTCTATCCTAATCCCATTTTAAAACTTGCAATTGGGCCCGGCGGCGTGGCCTAGCGGCTAAAAGTCCTCGCCTTGAAAGCCCCGGGATCCCATATGGGCGCCGGTTCTAATCCCGGCAGCTCCACTTCCCATCCAGCTCCCTGCTTGTGGCCTGGGAAAGCAGTTGAGGACGGCCCAATGCATTGGGACCCTGCACCCGCGGGGGAGACCAGGAAGAGGTTCCTGGTTCCCGGCTTCGGATCGGCGCGCACCGGCCCATTGCGGCTCACTTGGGGAGTGAATAATCGGACGGAAGATCTTCCTCTCTGTCTCTCCTCCTCTCTGTATATCTGGCTGTAATAAAATAAATAAATCTTAAAAAAAAACTTGCAATTTAATTTTCCTCAGTACTTTAAACACAAGGATACGTAAATTTGACATTCTAGGGAATCACACCAAAATGATAATATCAGTGTTTCACACAGTATTTTCACAAAGGAAGTTATGACATTCTTCTGAAGACAATGTGTAGCTATGTTAGATATCATCTTTAGCGCGGTGTTTGTCTTGTAATATTGTGATAATTTATAATGGATGACAGAAATATTTGTATTTCCATGTAAAGTAAGCATAATCACACATAAAGTGTAATTAAGTTGTATCAAATACAAGTATTTTTCTGGTTAAACAAAAGACAATTGAAAAAAAATCCCAGTTACCTGAGAACACTAAAGTGTGAAAATATTAGGAAGCCATAAAAAAGTTTTATTGTATCAAGAAAGACAATTCTATAACTTTTTGAAAAGATTATTTATATATTTGAAAGGCAAAGTTACAGAGAGAAGGAGAGATGGAGAGAGAGAAGTCTTCCACCTGCAGGTTAAAACAACCAGGGTTGGGTTCAGCATGGTAGCCTAGTAGCGAAAGTCCTTGCCTTGCACACCCCAGGATCCCATATGGGCACCAGCTCCCACCTGCTCCACTTCCCATCCAGATCCCTGCAAATGGCCTGGGAAAGCAGTTGAGGATAGCCTAAAGCCTTGGGGACCCTGCTCCCACATTGGAGACCTGGAAGAAGCTCCTGGCTCCTGGCTTCGGACCAGCTCAGTTCCAGCCATTGGGGCCTGTTGGGGAGTCTTTCTCTCTGTCTCTCCTTCTCTCTGTATATCTGCCTTTCCAGTTAAACAAACAAACAAACAAACAACCAAACAAAAACAGCCAGGGTTACACCAGGACCAAACCAGGAGTGAGGAACTGCTTCCAGATTTCCCATGTGGATGGCAAGCAGCCAAGCAACTGGACCATCTTTTTCTGCCCTCCCAGGTTCATTAACCAGGCGCTAAACCAGAAGTGGAGCACCTGGGACTTGAATCAACATCAACATGGAATGTCTGCACTACAGGTTGTGGCTTAACCCTTGTGCCACAGTATCATCAGGGACAATTCTATAAATTTATTAAATAACGTAGACACATTAATCAGTTTTACCATACTGTTCACAGAGATTCTTTCTTAGAATTATTTGATGTCTAAGGAGAACCAATCTTCCAACAAATTAGTATGTTTTATTTCTTGAATATTGACTAATGATTATCAAAGAAGGTATTTTTGAAATACTAAATTTTCAAACTGCTGCTTTTTGTAACTAGGGGACAACAAGATCCAGAGTTGTTTAGTATCTTGTCCTGAAATATTTATCTATTGAGTATACAAGGTTAAAACTTGGTTCACACAATCCACACCACTCTTAATATTCTCAAACTAGTTATCATCCATGAGGGTCCATCTGTTCCAGTGAAAGGTAGAGCTGGGAGTGAACAGAAAGCAAATCCTTACTGTTGTCTTAGTGGAGAAAGGGAAACTATCCTATGTGTGTCAACAACAGTGTGAAAACAAAAATCAACAGTTCTCACAAAAACTGTTGGATTCAGTAGCCCAGCCAATAAGCATCGGATAGTTTATATTAGTATTTATGACTGACAAAATAACACTTATTTGTTTCCCCTTCATCTGTGCACATGTAGATGCACTTTTTTTCTTTATAACAATCCATGTGGTATTTAGATACATAGCATCCTTGTTTGATACAGGATGTAATTTTCCCTAGTTGACTTCGTGTCTTTTATATCGCCAATAGCACATTTACTGTGGGAATTAAAGCTGTTTGACTCAGTTGCCTCTAAAAGGATTCCAGTAAACAAAAACACCATGGTTTCAATCACATATCCAAAAATAACTACAGCGGCCTTGACTTACTGGCCAAAGGTTTTTTGTTTGTTTTGTTTTTGTTGGTTTGTAAGATGTTTTGTAGCTACTTGAAAGGCTGAGGGCAACACACACACACACACACACACACACACACACACACATTCAGAGAGAAAATGAAAGTATAAGAAAGAGAAAGAGAGCAAGAGAGAAAGGGGCAGGGAGAGGGAAAGAGATTTCCTATCTGCTGGATCATCAACTTCCTATCAAGTATCCCTCATTGGAAAGACTTGGCTGGCACTAAAGCCAGGATCTAATATTGAAATCCAGATCTCCTACGTGAGTGGAAGGAATTCATTTACTTGGTTTATCACCTGTTGCCTCCTAAGACCTGCATTAATAGGAAGCAGCAATCAGAGCTAGGACCAAGAATCATATTTAGACACTGCAGTTTGGGGCATCAGCACCTCAACTGCTCAACTCCCAGGTCAAATGCTTCCTCTAACCAAATTGCACAAGTGTGTTCAGAAGAGAAGCAGGAAGGAGACAAAGACATAAAGACAAAGGCTTGAAATGCAGTAAGACAGACTAAGCAACAAAATCAAATTCAAGTCACTGCAGTACATACAGCATAACAAAACCTGATCTTTGATCATCACGATCTCCTATTTTGTAGGAACAGTGTGCATAAAACTTGGAACCTCAGAGTCAGTACTTTTTATAGCAGTATATGAGATCAACATCATTTGGTTATTCAGCAATAAAGCTGATTCCCAGAATGGTCACAGGGGGAAAAAAAGAAAGAAAGAAAAAACAGGACTTCTGGCAATCGTCATATAGAGATGAAGTCCTAGAGTTCTGTCAAACTGGGTTTGCCATCCAACACTGCCAATTACTTATGGTAAACAGACTTATATTGTCCTCCACCACTCAATTCCACGATAGCTGTGTGTACAATCAGACTTCGCTCCTCTAATTACGTTGTGTTTTCTGGCATAGTTGACCCCAAGATAAGGAGATTGTTGTGGGCGGAGTAGCCCTTAGGAACAGAGCATTTCCCACCCCCAAATGGCAGAAGAAAGAAGACTCAGATATTGAAACCATGAGAAGAATTAGACATATCCCTGCTGGTGTGAAGATGGAGGAGTTGAATGAGGTGGAATCAGGTGGATTCTAGCAGTGATAAGAAGCCCCTGCTGACAGCCCCAAGGAAACAGCAATGCAACCACACAAACAAAAGTGACTTGATTCTTCCTCTTCATAGAAAATTATTTTTGGCGTCTGTGGAGAAGGATGCAGGCCAGCTGACACCTTAATTTCCGTCGTGTGAGACTCTGAGCAGAATATCCACCTAAACCTGCCTGGATTTCGGATTTCTATGGAATAATTAACAGGTTTTGTTGTTGTTTTTCATTTTGAAGATTTGTCTAATTGTTTGAAAGACTGAGTTACAGAGCAGGTGTAGATGTTCTATCCACCAATTCACTCCTCACATGGCCACAACAGCCAGAGCTGGGACAAGAAAAAGCCAGGAGCCAGAAGCTTCTTCCAGGTTCCTACATGGGTGACAAGGGCCCAAGCACTTGCACCATGTTGTGCTGCTTTCCCAGGTTCATTATCAGGGAGCTGGATCTGATATGAAGCAACTGGGACACAAACACACACCTGCCTTGAATGTGAGCACCTCAGACAGTGACTTCAGCTGTGATGCCACAGCACTGTAACCTAACTGGTAGTTTAAATCTCTTGGTTTGTGATGATTTGCTACACATTAAGAGAATATTATTACATAGAAAATACATTTACTTTCTAGACTGATCAAAGCAAATAATAGTAGAAATCATAAATGGTTGTAATAATACTGACATTATGCATGCAATATGCTTAGTGCAGTATTTAGCATGGAGTGAGAATTTAAGATGCAATTACTGTGTCTTTAAATATTTCATGAAACTTGAGAGATTTCTAAGTCAGACTTCCTATTAGTTTTTGCAAAACTGTTGAGGTATTACTTATATTTTGTTTCCTTTTTATCTTAGACACACAGATTTGTAAAAATTTACTTTTTGGCATATCCACAAAATGATCAGATGATTCCGCAAAGTCCACATGCATGTCAATCTTGCTAATCTGTATTTGTATTCCACATGCGTCACATTCAGCTGAGCATAACAAATAAACAAAACAAAACCAAAACTAAACCAACAAGTTATTATTAAAATGAATGGCACTCTTGATAGGTGGACAAAGTTCATAGCGTTCTAGATTGGAATTCTCCAGTATAAAGATCAGCTGAAGCACTGCTAATCTGACAGAGACTTTGCTAAACTCTGTAAATCTCATGATCTACACAGGGAAGAATAAATGCTTTGTGAATATTCACTTTGCCTACAACCATTGGCTGGTCCAAATAATTTATGGCTATGAAAGTGCAAAATCACTTTCCACGTAAAGCATAAATGGAGAAAAGAAGGGACAAGGCAGAAAACTAAAAACTGAGTTGATGTACTTTGCAAAAAAGCCATAAACATTCATCTATACATTGCATTGCCAGAGGCAGAAGTAGTCAAAGTACTGGTATTAGACATTGAAAAACTCTGAGGACAAGGGAATAACAGTGTTATTGTTCCAGAGGGTGAAGCAGGAATGAAGGAATGAAGGAATGAAGGAATGAAGAAAGGAAGGAAGGAAGGAAGGAAGGAAAGAAGGAAGGAAGGAAGGAAGGAAGGAAGGAAAGAAAGAGGAGAGAGAGAAACCTTGAATGATACAGTTATCATTCAAAGAGCCATTACATTGTTACTGATCTCCACAAACCACAAATTAAAGACACAATATTTGACATGTTGTACACCATGTAAATAGAAATCACTGTACCTTTTTTCTTATTCAATACCAAGCACCTATTGTCCTGTTCTATCAAATCAAGTTTCTAAAGTTTCTACTTTCTTTTTGCTTGAATAAAGAATATGTCAAGTAAGCATGGAATTTTATTACAGTCTGCCCCAAATTGAGTCATTAAATCACTCCCCATAACACTCTAATTGCTGTGCTGGGGAGTGACGTTATAACAAGGTCAAAGTCTTATGTGCCTTCATTGGGCTCACATCCTACTAGGGAAGGCCCACAAGACCACAGCAATTCTGTATCAGTGTTAAAACTTTGAAATGTACAAGAAAGAGGCTGCCATTGCTGCATAGCACGTAAATGTGTTACTTGTAATGCTGACAACCCTTATGGGTACCAGCTTGTGTCTTGGTTACTCCAGTTCTGCTGACAGCAGTAAAGGATGAACAAAGTCTGTGAGTCCATTAACCCTCATGGAAGACCTGGAGGAAGCTCCTGGTTCCTGGCTCTGGCTGGATCAGCCCTCGTCATTGAAGCCACTTGGGGAGTGAGCCAGCTGACGGAACATCCTTCTCTGTTATCTCTTCCTCTGTCCCTGTAACTATGACTTTCAAGCAAATAAATCATTTGTTTAAAAAAAAGTTTGAATTTTTTTTTATTTTCCATGGTAGAGTTTTTGTAAGTATAGTATTCATCCCTCCCACTTCCTATATCCCAATTTTCCCCCTCCACCATTTGTCCTTGGCTTATCACAATAGTATAATCCCTCAGTATAAGTTACAGGCTTAACTTTATGACATTTAAATGTATCCTGACATGATAAGTATAGGAAAAAGTAGAAAACCTATTATCATGAAGTTAATTTATATTTGTAAGTTTCATTGGGCCTCCTGCCTTTATTCAGGAGTAGAGATGCATACCTTTACTTCCTGGAGTGCTAACTTCCTTCTTACACCTCATATTTATGTACATAAATATATATTATACTATGTGTATCAGCTATCTCGTATCAGAAAGAGCATAAATCATTGTGCTTAGTGAAACAAATAAATAAACCTTCAGAAAAAGAAGAAAAAGAAAATGGGCCAAGATGATATTTTCCTAAGTGAAACTAAAGTGGAGACCAACAAGCCAATAAGACATTCTTGAGAGGAATGTGGGAAGGATTCCAAGCCGAGCAACACCATATCTCAAGTCAAGGGAAAAGAAACTGTCTTCATGTTCAGGGAATTGAAACGCATTTCCTATGCCTACAGAGCGTGGTCTATAGTTATTGACTATAGAATGGTATATTTTTCTTCATTAACCCTGATTTTATGTGCTTAAAATCTTCATTTCAGTCATGCTACCAGGTGTATTTTTTAGTGTGGAATTCTTGCTATTCACCAATGTATTAAATATGCTGCTTTTCAAAGGGACAAACTTGTGTTTTCTGTCTGTCACATATGCATTAAGAGGTTCTGGTATTACAATCACAAGTCCGCGAGACTAAAAAACTCACAAGATATATCAACACAGCGAAGTAATTTCTTTCTGTTGCAGTGAAACACCATCTTGTTGAAGCAACACTGCAACCACCAGTTTTATATAAAGACCAGAAAACCGCTCCCCACTGGACAATGTACTCTTTAACCTTTCGTTATGCACTGAGATAAGAGAAAGACTGAATGAAAATATTTATTTTCTTGTCATGACAAGTCAAAGTGACAGCTATTAGAAGACAAAATTTACTTTCTATAACTATACAATACTGAGAGTGTAATGATCAAGTAATAAGGCTTCGCAATCCTCAAATGAATAGATCCTGAGAACATATTGATTAAAAGTTGCTGCACAATTTATTCTTTAAAAAGATTCATCTGTTTTCTAGACAGAGTGACAGAGGAAGAGACACCTTGCATTGCCACAGCACATATGGTTGGGCTACAATGAAATCAGAAAATCCAATCTGTTCTCCGTCATAGGTGGCAGGGGCCAAAGGACTTGGCTCATGTTCCCCTGCATTCTTCAGGCAAAACAGCAGTAAATGAATCAGAAACAAAGCAACTGGGAATTCAGCAAGAAGCTGGGTTGGAAGCAGAGTAGCTGTAATGTGCATATCTTTTTGTAAGTAAAATCTGATTTGTCAGTGTTTCTCTCATATACTCCACATACCAAGGTGCCTGGAACTAGATACAATATTGAATCTATCTAAAACTGATATTTGTCACTTAAACCCTGGATTCATAAAAATGAATGTGATTTCAAAACTTATCTGAGGGACTGGTATTGTGGTATAACAAGTTAAGCTACCAGTTGCAATGCTGGCATCTCATTCAGAACTGGTTTAGATTCCAACTGTTCCACTTGTTATCCAGTTCCCTGCTAGTAGCTTGCAGGGAAATGCAGCAGAATGTAACACTTCCATTGACATGGGAGACTTGGATGAAAGGCCTGGCTTAGACCTGGCCCAGGCTTGGCTATTGTGATCATTTGGGCAGAATATACATCTCTCTAACTACTTCTCTTCCTGTCTCTATAACAGCTTTTCAAATAAATAAATCCCTTTTTAAAATGGTCACCTGAAATACAGTGTTATCTTAAATGAAGGATATAAAGCAATTTTTAGATTGTATTAAAGAAAATTTGGATTGCTCTTTCTAGAAATCTGCTGTAAAAAGCAAAATGTGCCGGCTGCACTTTTAAAAAGATTTCTTTCAAAGGTATTATTCAGATTGATTGGAGAGGGAGAGAGGAAGGAGAAAAGAATGAGAGGGCCAAGAGGGAACTAGAAACGGGGAAATCCTGCATTTCCTGGTTCACTTTCCATTTGTTTTGGCAGCCAGTCTGGGCCAGGCTGTAACCAAAGGCAAGGAAGTCCATGTAGCAGGAGGCCAGGCACTCAGACCATCACCCAGTGTCTTCACAGGAACTATGAAGAGAACCAGGGAATAGGGAACTAGAAGAGAGGCAGAATAGCGGGGCTTCGAATTAACCCTCCAATCCGAATCTGGGAGGTCAGAGTTGCAAGCGGCGGGTAAGGCTACGTGTGGAAACACTGGCCCTACGTCAGTTAAAACTAAAATCTCTAAAATTTTCTGAATAAAATCTGTTTAACTTCCTAGTAATCTATTTGAGTTGAAGGAATAAATGGATTCTTCATCACGGCTAGTTTAAGAATTTTCCACATACTGTGCCATTGATTTTAGTTAATTTGAATATAACTAAAGAAATCAACTGGTTTTACTCAAACTGGTTTTACTTAAATTCTATCTATAGTGCAATTTTTGAGTCAGTTTGAAAAAAAATTTAACTCCTCTAGTCCCATGTTTAAATCAAAAATATGCCAATGACTTGATGCCAAACTCAGCTTGTTATATTTCCATAGCATCATGACATTAGGAATTTAATGAATAATTATATTAAATTCTAATCAATGCTATTTAAGAAACTATTTTTGAACATAATTTTATATTTAATTGATAGAAATCCTTAGAAATCACTTTCAAGGGCTTCCAAGAAAACAATCTCATAAAAAAAATTTCTGCGGAAAAACCTCATTTTAAATAGTCATATGACTTAGCAATAGCATGTAATTATAAGGTTATGCATCTAGTACATGCTGTATCAATACAAACTGAAATTCATTTTTTGCATTGTTATCTCAAAATCAATGGATCTAAAATTTAAACAGCAGGACAACAAGCTGTTGTCCCATTTGTGCTAGATTCAACACAATGCAACCACTGGGCTCAGAAGTGCCTTCCACCAACAGCTTCCCTGACCCCCGAGGACCTCTACTTTCTGTCCTTGTCAACTCCGCTCCCTTTGCAACAAGGTGGTCCAAGCCTGCGTTGCTCTGCTGCTGAGTTCAATCAGTATGTGATCCTAACGGGCTATTTAGAATCAAAAGCACTATTTTCTTCATCAATCACTCAAATTATTTCAAGTGTTCTTGCTTGAACTGACACAATGAGAAGAGGGAGGCATGTTTGTTTTCTTAGAGTTATATCAATGAAATCTGTTTTTTAATATAAAAACTGAAGAAAAAAATAAATTGTATTACAATTCCAAATCTTGCCTAATGAAGTACCTGCTTTTCCGATCTTACTGCCAGACAGTCATCAACCAGAAGTCACAGGTCTCCCTCAAGTCAGATCAATCACATTACCAAATTCTATGTCTGCCCTGCATCTTCAAAAAGAAAATTTTTTTAAAAAAGGAAAAAAATGTTTTACTTTCAATAGTACTAACATTAGAGGTGGAAATTTGATGCAGGGCTTATGATGCTTTTTGAAATATCTACATTCCTTATTGCAATATCTGAATTCTGTTTTCCTCTTTTAAAAGGATAGAATTGGGCCCGGCGGCGTGGCCTAGCGGCTGAAGTCCTCGCCTTGAACGCCCCGGGATCCCATATGGGCGCCGGTTCTAATCCCGGCAGCTCCACTTCCCATCCAGTTCCCTGCCTGTGGCCTGGGAAAGCAGTTGAGGACAGCCCAATGCATTGGGACACTGCACCCATGTGGGTGACCCAGAAGAGGTTCCTGGCTCCTGGCTTCTGATTGGCTCAGTTCTGGCCATTGTGGCCGCCTGGGGAGTGAATCAGTGGATGGAAGATCTGCCTGTCTCTCCTCTCTGCATATCTGACTTTGCAATAAAAATAAACAAAAAAGAAGTGATAGCAGTGTAAAAAATAACGGTTAATAAAGATCACGTGCTGAGGACATTTCAGTTGCTATTCAAAGCTGTTTTTATCTCTTGAACTAGCTTTTGGGTTACAACCTTATAAGAGGTAATTATTATCAACATTTTGAAGATGACAGATCCAAGCAATAAAGAAATCACATGACTTACTTGATGTTACACAGCCAACTGCTAATAACAGAAATAGGAACACAGGTGTCCTGGCTTGCAGCCAGATTTTACCTCTGCATTTGTTCTTCTTGGAATTAAACCAGTGCTACACCTCATTGAAATGAACCTACTATATAGCTTTCCTAGGGCTCCAATCTTGAAACTAAAACTTGCCCTACGTCTAGGTTCTTCTACAGCAGAAAATGGAAGCTACTTGCCAGTGAAGGCCAGAAATGGAGCAATGCTCTCGAGGAGGAAGGTAAATCACTGATTTAGTCAGGGTGAAGCACAGGAAGAGAAATAAAGTAGAAGTCAAGGCTGGTGTGACGGCTCAATTAGCTAGCCCTCACCTTCCAGGTTCTGGGATCCCATTTGGGTGTCAGTTCATGTCCTGGCTGCTCTGTTTTCCATTCAGCTCCCTGTTTGTGACAAGGAAAGCAGTAGAGGATGGCCCAAAGCCTTAGGACTCTGCACCTGCATGGGAAACCTGGAGAGGACTCCCTGGCTCCTGGCTTCGTATCAGCTCAGCAGTGTGGCTGCAGCCATTTGGGCAGTGAAACCATGGATACGAAATCTTCCTGTTTTTTTTTAATCTGTGTTTATCTCCCCCCTTAGCCCAGATACAGAAAATAGTAATAATAATGTGGACACAATGATCTTACACACTTTCCTGTAGCCCTTGACCTTTATGACCTAATCAACTATGTAAAAATTATCAAAATAAAATAATTACCAAAAAACAAATGCCTTTCCAATAAATACAGATTTTTTTAAAGATTTATTTATTTTTATTGCAAAATCAGCTATACAGAGAGGAAGAGAAAGAGGAAGATCTTCCATCCGATGATTCACTCCCCAAGTGACCACAACAGCCCGAGCTAAGCCAATCCAAAGCCAGGAGCTTCCTCCGGGTCTCCCACAACTGGTGCAGGGTCCCAAGGCTTTGGGCTGCCCTTGACTGCTTTCCCAGGCCACAAGCAGGGAGCTGGATGGGAAGATGGGCTGCTGGGATTAGAACCGGCAGCCACATGGGATCCTGGTGGGGGCAAGGTGAAGATTTTAGCCGCTAGGCCACTGCGGTCTGCCCTAACTACTGATCTTTAAAAAGAGAAAGAGCCCTCAGTGCTCCCGGTTGTCGTTCCGATGACCTTGGATCCTGCAAGGCAGGATTTGGGCTTCTTCCATCCCATGTGGGAGATCCAAATGGGGGTGGGTGACCTCAGAGTTCTTGGTCTCCGAAGGCACTCCATTTCCCCGTGGTCTGCTTGGCATTTGGGATGTAGTCCTTGGTGCCCGTACTGATAGTCCTTGGTGAGGATCTGGGAGTCTTCAGGGTTGGGGTACAAGCCTCCTCCTGTCAACCTGCTCCACTCTGGGGTACCCCCCTGCTCTATGCATATGACCTCCTGTTAAGAGGTTGTTAGGATTGCTCCTGATTCCCCCCATATGACTTTGTAGTTTTGCTATTGTCTAATGCTAATTCGAGTCTGTTGTCTATGAGTTACTGAGGTGTCCGCAGAAACAGAAGAACAGTAAACTTCCTTCGGGACTAGGGAGAGGAGCTTTCTCTGGTCCTTGCCTGGTTTCGACTTTGGGTCCCCACCCTCTCTCGTAATGACCATCGGGATCACTTCAGAAAACCCTCAAAACAAACAAACAAACAAACAAACAAAAAACTAGAATAGATGGTCAGAGAACAAAAAGGAAAGCTTAGAAACAGACAGGAAACAGTTAGCGGGGATGCACTTATAACTCACTGGGTGGGACACAAAGATTAGTTACTCCGCACTGGGGTATTCAAGATTTCTCTGCACACCCCTCCTAAAACTATTCACCTAAACTGTTGACATATATCTTGTTGGAGTTACAGAGTTAGACTACTCGCAAAACAGCCAGGTTCAGCAAAATCATGCTTCAACGCTATAAACTGCTAAATACTAAAATTAAAATAGACATGAGACAGTTGAATAGTAATCTGTAGCCATTTTAAGGTGTATAGAACTTGGTTGTATATAAGCTAATATTTAAAATGTCAATGTAGAAGTCACAGGATGTGGTTAAGAACCTGCATTCTTTTTTTTTCTCTTTTAACATATTGGTTACTCAATACTATGTCCACTAATTCCATAATGTTATAAATTGTTACTGATGTTATGTTGGGGCTTTTAATTGAGCGGGATGACACTCTACCGGGTTTATCTTCAGACCAGAGATGGTCTCCCCAACAAGCCGTTGAACTTATCTGGATAATAAGATGCTGGACTCTATGCTTGATAGATGCTTGCAATGAAAGAATCTCAACTGAACTTGAACTGTGGCAATGCAACAAGGTGGAGGAATCCACCATGGAGCAGAGGGTTGGCGGGGGGGGGGGGGGGGAATCCCAGTGCCTGTAAATCTGTGTCACATAATGCAATGTAATCAATAAAAAATAAATAACAAATAATAAATAAAAAAAGAGAAAGAGAAATAGAGCAGAACTCTTCTGTAGCCCCAAGTTCCCATCCCAGGCTGACATCTTTCAGGTTTGATTTACAAGAGATTTGGGTAATATCATTGCCTTCTTTCAGAATTCCTGACAGAAACCCACTCAATTAGCACTTCTATTCAAGAAGCAGCAAGAGGTGGTGGACAAAGGGGAAGCTTGGTTAGTTGGAGAATGGAGAAGTTTGCCCATACCCCCATAAAACGTGCAAGAAGCCACTGCAGCTCTCTGCTTGAAGAATTTCCATTCTTAAGAAAACATCTCTGAACAGGACATGTAAGTATTTCAGGTATATTTGAAACCAAGTATGATTAGCTCTACCATGAACTCAATCATTTCATATGTTTTAATAAATGATAAAATGGTTTAATAACAATTACACAATACATATTAAGAAGAAGACTGTGGGTGGTACTTACTTTCTTCAATACTCAGGTTTCATTAATACAAGAATTTTACAGACTAAGATGGGGTAAACATTGTTCGCAATGTCAGGCTTCTACTCAATGTTAAACTGAAAATTACAGTAAGATGTCAGGTTCACCTAACCAACAAATTAACTCACTACAGCCAATGTTGATGGTGAGTTACACACTGTATGCCTATCCACACCTGAATGATCCTCAAACGGTAATGACAACAAAGTGTTGCATGCTTTAGAAAATCAAGACAAAATAAACAAGCTCCACAGTAGCACTCTATATAAGATAACCAACAAACTGTGTTCATAAGCATGTGATTCAACTCCACAATCATTCCTCAGAACCCAAGAAGCAGGCTCAGGGTGAGGAATGGGTGGGTGATCCTTGTTCTGTGCTGATTGCTGTTAGTGGGTTACCGGTCGGTGCAGATTACAGGCACTGTGGTGGGAAAGGGGTTTAGCGTGGAGCTACCCCAGAGAGGGGACACCGTTAGCACTGGGCAAGGTAAAGTTACATATCTTAAAAAAAAGGATGGAGGAGTTGTGACATATGACACAGAAAAACATAAGGTAAGGAGTGTAACACAGGTGCTCAAACACAGGGTGACAGAGGTGTATTCTAATACAGCCTGTGCTAAGATCCCAGACTGGCTTTCATGTCCAGTTGTCCTATATACAACTCACACCGTCATCTCAATAAATGATAACAGGATTCTTCCCTGAACATTCTTAAAGTTCTAAGCACTATGTAAAGGAGATAGAGGTTGCAGATCCTTAGTAAATTATAGAAGCCTCAGAGGCAGATGGGAATACAACCTCTAAAACGAGGTTCCTGGAATTCGTATACTTACAAATGACAAAATGAAAGTACAAGGAGTTTACTCAAGGCTGGGATACGACATAACAAAGTGAGAGTTGGACTGTGGGCATGGTCTCTGAAACACTGAAGCGTTGGTGATATGATGAGGCATTTGACGAAAGTTAGCAGCCACTCTTTGTTTCAAAGAATAAATTTTGAACCAAAGGAATAGAATGATAATTCTTCATTTTAAGCCATGTAGCAAGTATCTATGGGCATAGCTAATACATTCAGGAATAAGAATAAGATAACCTGCCATCTAATCTTCTTACTGTATGGGACAATGAGTGTGAAAGGAAGTACAGACAGTACTACAGCTCGTCACAGAGATGCTCACCCTCACATAGAGCCTTGGCTACTCTTATTGAAGAAAATATTTTCTAATCTATTTATACTTTTAATGATGACTTTATTTTAAAATCTGGAATTTGTATTCACTTAATATGATATGAGAATGTAAAATTTCTCCTCATTGTCCAATTATGTTCTTTGTTCCCTACTCTGTTACTTCATATTTCCCCACCCCCCACTAGAGGGAACTTTTGGTGATTTGACAGGTAAGCATTTCATCCCCTACTTAATCCCCTACTTAATTTGTATCTCCCCAAAGTAAGTTTATATCATTTCCAACCAAAGAATTTTCTAAATGAGTCAGATTTGTCTTTTCAATACCGGAATTGAGCAATGTTTAGGAATCATCAGTTAAATTCCCTTGGAGTTTCTAAATATTAAGTCATGAAAACGTTAGTTTCACTTCCCTGTGCTTCAGTTTTGCAGTTCTAATTCCTTTCTCTTTTCTGCTTTGTTGGCTTCTCTGCAACAGCTTTTACTGGCGGGGCTGATGGTTGTGTGTCACTATCTCACTTTTAGTTGCAGCAGAAATAACAGAAATGCCTCTGATGTTTTGGAATTGTGTGTGATATTGTCTTTTGGCTGAAAGTTTGTGTGTGTGTTCTCATGTATCTGTATAAATAGTAAGCTTTCATGGTTATGAAATGTTTCTATTAATTAATTGGATTGTCTTTTCAAAAATTTGCACGATGGTGGCCTGAAGCCTGGCGTAGCAAGTTAATCCTCTGATTGCAATGCCTGTTCAAATCCCAGCTGCTCCATTTCTGATCCAGCTGCCTGATAATCGCTTAGGAAAGCAGCAGAGGATGGCTCAAGGCTTTAGGCCTCTATACCCACATGAGAGACCAGTAAAAAGCTCCTGAGTCCCAGCTTTGGATGGGCCTCGCTCTGGCCATTGTAGCCATTTGGAAGTGACCCTGCGAATGGAGAATTTCCCTCTTTGTGTGTGTGTCTCTCTCTCTCTCCCTCTCTCTCTCTACGTAGGTCTGAATTTCTAGTAAATTGTGTGAAATGAATATTCTGTGTCTATAGATTTAATGCATGATTTTTTTTTCTTAGAGTAATTTGTATGATGGATTTTTTTTTTTAGAGAGAGCATTTCCAATCATTTCTTTCTGGAATGACCCCTACTTGGTAAAATGATATATTACCCCACTAATGAGCACTAGGATTCCTTCTAGTGATAAGTTACTGAAACGTTTTGAATTGATAGTCCTAAAATAAAGTGGGGATAGTTCACAAAGGACCGTTGAAATATTGTAATACCTAGGAAACAATAGCTATAAAATATTTGTATTGTAATGTCTAAGACAACAAACAGAACAATGAAATAACATTAAAAGGACCAAAGGAAAAACAAAGTTAATTACAACAAATAAAAATAAGAGAAAGAAAGAAAGAAAGAAAGAAAGAAAGAAAGAAAGAAAGAAAAGCTGTGAAATGACATAGAATAAACATGAAAGTTTTACTATGTTAAGTATAATACAATTATACCAATAATGTATTACATGAAAATGAATAAGCACTCAGTAAGATTAAGAGTATCAGACTAAAACAAAAACAAAAGTGAACACAGCTACATGCTGTCTTCTAGATATGTCTAAAATGTACGACCAAGACAGGCTGAAAGGAAGCTAAAGGGAAAATATCCGTCATGCAAACACTAAATGGAAAAACCTGAGGGGTCACACTGCTTTCAAAACACAGATGAAGGCAGTGAGACACACAGGAGTGAGGAACATGTCATAAACATGAAAAAGCCAGTCTACCAGCGGGATCTCATCATCAAAAGTCTGTAATCCCCTAAGTTCCTAACTTCAAATTTCCCAAAGCAAAATTAATATAACCAGCCAAGTAGAAAAGGTCAAGTTCACCCCAGGGGTAATTTTTAGGCAGCTCCTCCAAAAGCTGAAGGATCCACGTTTTCTCTCTCTCTCTCTGTCTCTCCCCTCCCCTCTCTTATTCTAAGTGATTAATAAAGGCTGGGAAGGATTAAGGGAAGGAGTACAGAGAGATGAACCAAAACACAGTAAAATAGAAATACCAAGTTCAAGTATTGCACCGTGCAAAGAACAACTACAATCCACAAGAAGGTCTCATACACTGCACAGAGAACTGTAAGAGAGAAGCCCCAGGTTTAAACACAAAGAGGAAATAAGAAATTGGAAACATTAACTATCTCATTTGATCACAAGAGTGATAGGGACCCATGTACATGGCCCTTGTTTCAGTCTTCAAAGGCAAAATAGCAGGAAGCGTGACAGGAAACAGAGCAGCTGGGACTCAAACCAGTATTCTAATACAGGATGCTTGATATCATAGTCAGTAGCTTAACTTATTGTGCTATGCCATCTCTTAAAATAGCACTTCCTTTTTTAAGATGTATTTGATTTTTATTTGAAAGATATGTTTTACAGCTAGAGAAGGAGAGACACAGAGAGATAGATTCCATACTCCCCAAATAACCGCCATGGTGAGTTGGGCCAGTCCAAAATCAGGAACTTGGAGCCTCTTCCGGGCCTCCCATGTGGGTGCAGAGGCCCCAAGGATTTAGGCCAGCAGGACTTAAACCAGAACCCATATGAGAGACTGGCACCTACTCTACCTTGATGCTGGTCCAAAATATCACTTTTAATAATTTAAATGAATTAATAATGAATTGTGATATATCTTAAAATGAAGTTCTTATGTACACTATTTTATATTTCATTTCTGTAATACCACAGGGAACTGTCACAGTTTGTTGTTACAACAAGCAAAGCCACAGGCAAATTTTCAATCATTCTCACATACACTATTAGTAAAATAACCCAAGAAAGAATCAAATAATGATTTGCCTCCTAATAATTGCACAGCTGATAATATTTTCCCACTTTACACTTTTTTGGGTGGTTTTGACTCTTACTATTAGAGCACACATTAGTTTGATAATCACAAAGTGAGAAATAAAATCTTGTAGCAAGTTGAGCTAAGATAGTCAATCGGGTCACCCTAGCTTATAAACTGTAGCCCTGGATGAAAGAAAAAAAGAAACTGAGCATAAATGAGGCCTGCATTAACCTGCTCTGCATCCTCCTTCCGCCTTATAGAGCCTTTTATTCTCCAAATATAAAAAGTGAAACAAAGGTCATGATAAACACTAAATGAGCTTGAGTTAGCATCAGTCATGCAGTCAGGAGTCCAAACCAAATAAACTGTTCTGCTTCCTGAACAGTGCCTTGCAGTCCTGGCTACAGCAAAGGCAGAACAAACTAAGCCACAACTCACCCATAATTGTCTCCTTGCATGATGCAAAGTAAATGAATAGCTGAGGCTCCAATCCAGCTTCACTAGATTCGTGGCTCACACTCACATCAGGCAGGACTAGCTACCACAGGCCACCATAAAGCAGCCAAATGCCTGTTAAAGCACCTCAACGTAGGATGCCAAGCTCAAAATGCCTAAAAATCAATATCAGTTCCTGTAATCAAAAACAGAAAGTACAGGCCGCTTTCCTTCTGACTTCTTACAACTTATTTATGGCTCAAATACGAGGGGAGATTCCTGTTTCAAGTTCTGACACATTTTATCCATGATTTCATTTCAAGAAAATCCCCCCATCATAGCATATTTGTCCTTAAATTGGTCATAGTGGAATTTCTCAAAAATAATGTGTGCTTCTTGTCATCACTATTTCAGAGTGGCAAATAAAAATAAATAAAGTAAATCAGTGCTGTATTATTATCAGCAAAAGTCTCCCAGATTCCATGGTTCCATATCTAAAACGCCCTCCGGTTTCTTACTGGGACTCTCAACACAGCAGTCCCCAGCATGTTCACATCCATAAAACTGTCAGTAAACTGATTCTCAACTCCAGAGAGTTATTAATAAAAATTCTAGGAAGCAGACTCGTCTCAAGGAATTGTATGACATCGGGGAGACAGTTTTAGTAGATGGGCAATTTTTGCCAAGGAAAATATTTTTCCTACCTTTTCATTCAAATTTTATCTACTTATTATTATTTCCTAGTGCCAAAAATGAAGCAGTAAGGGAGAGGAACCGTCTTTTCCTCTTAGGATTATTTCAGAGTTTCAGTTTCCTTTTATTGTCTTCACTGTTTATCTTAATCCATGAGAGAACTTGTAAGAATTCAAGAAAACGAAATTAAAAGGGAACTGTATGCTGATACAAAACATATTTTTAAAAATCAGGTATAAAAGAGGGCTTCAGTAATTTTATGCAAAACATGTATTATGAGAAACATACATATGGATTTCAAAATTTTGACAACAAAAACTTGCCTTTTAATTGTGTTTTCCATACTTTTTGAAGCAGCCTCATAATATTTTTCTGTTTCAAAATGTTAGGAATTACAGCCAAAAGATATGTGGCCACTTTACCAATAAGAAGCCCAGTGCTCAGATTTCCACCCCATGGCCTTGTTTTTGTTTAGCTCTTGATTTTATGCTAGCTTCAAATATTTTTCAAAAATTTCAATTGTTGGTTTAAGAATCTAAGACACAGTATCCTCTGTAATCTTAACTACATTGCTAAACTCATTTGGAAATCAGACAGCTGAATTTGTCACTTATTTTTAAACACTCTAGTTGTTAAAATTATGAGTTGCCCAATTGTGTCACTTTGGCCAGAACTGGCAAGTATGAAAATCTGAGTATATTTAAGTTTGTCTGATT
Organism: Ochotona princeps; assembly: GCF_030435755.1. Lineage (NCBI taxonomy): Eukaryota > Metazoa > Chordata > Mammalia > Lagomorpha > Ochotonidae > Ochotona > Ochotona princeps. The sequence goes on from NC_080838.1 coordinate 15,675,546, forward strand.
GATTTTATCTTACTTATTACATAAAAGTATATATATTTAATCATATCATTTTCATAGTTTATGTTTTTTTTTACCTTTTGGCTTCATTTATTTGGATTAACTTCAATGTCTAAAAGTTACTAAGTGACACTTTAAATAATAAGAGATTTCAAGGCCAGGAAATTAATGATCCATGACCGTATTTAAGCGAAATACTAGGGCATCGTAAGGCGAGATGGCTGAAAACAGGAATGGGAATTTTGGGTAATACACTTAACCACTTTCTTTTGTGTGTGTGTGTGTGTGTATTACTTTTTAAAAATTTTTTTATTACATTGCATTATGTGTCACAGTTTTATAGGTACTGGGATTCCCCCAACCCCTTCCCAAACCCTCCCCCCATGGTGGATTCCTCCACCTTGCTGCATTGCCACAATTCAAGTTCAGTTGAGATTCTTTCATTGCAAGCATCTATCAAGCATAGAGTCCAGCATCTTATTGTCCAGATAAGTTCAACGGCTTGTTGGGGAGACCATCTCTGGTCTGAAGGTAAAGCCGGTAGAGTGTCATCCCGCTCAATTAAAAGCCCCAACATAACATCAGTAACAATTTATAACGTTATGGAATTAGTGGACATAGTATTGAGTAACCAATATGTTAAAAAAATGCAATTTCTTAACCACATGAGGTTGAGATAATATTACATTTTGGAGGTACTATTTTTCATATTCATTTCATCTTAAATTAAGGCAAACATGGGGTATCTAACCTTTTGGGATTGGCTCATTTCCCTTAGCATTATGGTTCAGTTTATGGTTTTTTATCTTGAAAGGCATAAAGAGAGAGAGAGAGATCTTCAAAATTCTGGCTCACTCTGAATGCTGAAGGAGTCATGCTGGGTGAGGACTCACCTGGGAGTCCAGAGCTCCATCCAGGTCTTGCACAACAGTGACAACAGCCCAAGCACTTGAGCCATCGTCTGTTGCCTCTCAGGATACGTTAGCAGGAAACTCGGTCAGAAGCAGAGCAATCAAGGATTGAAACTGACACTCAACCCATGGAGCCACAATGCCCACCCGAAATAATACAACTGAAAAACTTACACCACTCTCTGTAGCCTGGCTCTCTGCCGACCTGGACCTTTGTGCTCCATGTGACATCACCAGGAGAGAACATGATGGAACACGGTTGCAAGCAGCAAAATGGCCATAGATCAAAGCAGATTCTCTAAGAGTCAAAGGTAAAGATAAAGATTAAAAATTAATATAGCGTAATCCTCTCTTTCTCAGATTTATGATTACCTATGTACCTGATCAAGCTATATAAGAATAGAAAGATCAGTAAGGAGAAAGAATCCAAAGTAAACATTCAATCTTTGAATTTTTCCTAAAATGTTCAAGAGTTCCCCACACTTCAACACGTATTAATGCTGACTACAAACTGCAATTCTCTATATAGCACCATAGCAAAATGCTTCTCATTTAAAAGCAATATGGAACAATCAAATGTGATTTCACATTTATTTGTTTGCTCAATTTCAAGTTACTGATAGTCTCAAGAAGATTTTGGAAATAAGTCTCAAGAACTATTATAAAAGTAAATGGCAAAGTATCTATCCAATGAAATAATCAGCATGAAAACTCAATACTGCAACATCATGTTATACTGTGTAATTAGGAAAGGGTTTTAATACACCAAAATATTAAAAAAAAAATCTCATGGCCCCCACTTCTCTGTGTCTATGCAACTCTTCATTTCAAATGGAGGGAGAAAGGAAGAGAGAGACTAAAAGAGAGATTTTAACCCACATCTTCACTCAAATGGCTGCGGTCAGGGCTGGGTCAGGCTGAAGCCAGAAGCTCAGAACGCTGTTCAGGAATCTCCTACGTGGGTTCAGAGGTTCAGGCAGTTGAGCAATTCTCCAGTGCTCTCCCTGACACATTGGCAGAGAGCTGAATTAGAACACCAGGACATGAACCAGTGCCTGTGTAGGATGCCACAGGTACAAGCTCAATCAGCTGCATGAAAATGCTAGCTTCCTAGTTCTAATCTTTAGGAATCTTAATCAGTAGGCGACAACCTGAAACTAGCATGATAGTTCTCTGTTAAAAAGAATGAAAACAGTCCTAGTTAAAATAATTTGAAAAAGATTTATTGGGCCCAGCATGATAGCCTAGTGGCTAACATCCTTGCCTCACACATGCTGGCATCTCATATGGGCACCGGTTCTAATCTTATGTCCTTTGGCTTGCTCCCCAAGTGGCCACAACAGCCTGAGCTGAGCCAACCTGAAGCCAGGAGATTCTTCCGGGTGGACCACATGGGTATAGGGTCCCAAGGTTTTGAGCCATTTTCTACCGCTTTCTCAGGTCACAAACAAGAAGCTGAATGGGAAATGTGGCAGCCAGATCAAGAATCAGTCCCATATGTGATCCCAGCACATGTTAAAGCAAGAATTTAGCCACTAGGCTATCATGCTGGACCCTAGTTAAAATACTTTTCAAAGGCAGTTAATTTAAGAAAGGTAAGTGATTTGGAAAGACTTTCATGGAGAAGGTATCATTCAAAACGATCTTGAAGGATAAATAGTTGTAGCTTTGCAAAGAAATTCTGTTTTCAGGCACCCAGAGTTCAAGGGGAGGGGACATTTTAATAGGATTTGAATGTGACTTTACCTTTGCCCTAAAGTTGGTGACTAGAATCAAACACTAAGCATAAGGAACATTAAGTTGTCCTAAAGAATTGTGTAGCTTAGGTCCAGTCACCTGCTCCAAGCTAATTCAGAGGCAGGAAAACCCCTAGTACTGCTAAAACTTCCAGCCAACTCTTCCAATACGTCATCTCTACTCCACCCCCAGAAGGCTAACATACCAGTGAGTGATTGTAGAGATGCTATTAGAACAACCATTCAGGAGCACCACGGGTAGCATTATGGAATTGTAGACCAGAAAGATGGTGCTGGAGAGTGAATTCAGGCTCCAAAATTCATAGTTTAAAATCCGAACATGATGCTATTAGGCCATGGGGCTGACTGGAGGATAACTAGGTTTGGGTGACAAGATAAGCATCCTGATAAGAGAAAGCCTCAAAGAACTTAACTCTCTCTCTCTCCATCCCTGCCTCCTCTCTTTCTTTCCTGTTTTCTCTCTCTGCATATAAAGACACACAGAGAATGTGACCATCTACACGACAAAACAAGCTTCCTCACCAAAAGCCACACCAGCTGGGACTTTGCTGCTGGACCTTCTAGCCTTCAGAAATCCCTGTTATTTAAACCACTAGATTGCAGTAGTTTGTTTTTGGTGGTTTTTTTTTTTTTTTTTTTTTTTTTGGTGGCCCCAGGTGACTAATATAGATCAGTCACTAGCTGGGTGTCAAAAATCAGCTCAGGATCATTAATTCACGCTTAACTGTAAATTAAATGCAGGCTTTGTTTTTAGCATTTGAGCCAGCAAATCAGTGTGGATTTCTCAAGAATTAAGGCTGGCATCTTTTTTGGACTAAGATCACTAGATCTAGTGAGCTGTATTACCAGAGCAGGAGGGAGAGTAGGAAGAGATTTAACATCGCAAAGCATGTTAGCTAACCCTCAGGGGCACTGTGAAGACCACCATAACTGTGCAGTAAAACATACACATAGCCTACTTGAGGCCCAGATCCATCAACAAATAACTCTTGTTAACCAACAAGAATCCACGTTAAGATTGTCTTGTTGATTCAGGAGACAGGCCACCTTTCTTCCCTCTGCCTCTCTGTCTCAGTCTCCAACTAACAGCAGCTAGATTAGAGCTGACCTACTTATTGGCTGCTTTTATGTGCCCATGTATGTATGCTTGGTGCAACTTAACTCAGATTTCACAATGCAGTTGCTATATACTTAAATATAAGTAGACATAAAGGACATTAGGTGTTCTAAAGAATGTTCAGTTAAGTATCCATACTTCATAGAGCTGCCAACTATCCCAAAGAGACCCAGTGAGTTGCTTGACTACCCAGGCTATTTAAGAACAGATCTGCACTGCACTAAAAGATGTAAAGATGTTTTTGAGGTCACGATAAATTGTGAGATACCCACTTTCCCAGAAGAGAGCCAGGAACCGAGTGCCTTCTCAGATGCGCGTCAGCAGAAGGAAGCTGCCCAGCACAAACTCACCCTCTGCCCAGTATAACTTCCTTTGACAACAGGAACTATGAAACTCCAAAAACTACTCACAGTCACCAAAAATCATTTAGCTTCAGATTCTTTATGTAAAACATCTCATGAGACTTAAGTTCTGGTAAAATATATTCTGGTAAACGTAAGTTCTGGGAAACATTAGAGTGTCTCGACAAAGTTACTCATGTTAACATTTCCTGTAATAACAAAAGAATAGAAACAACCTAAATGCCCATAAAGGAGGGATTGTTTAAATAAATCATGGAGGCCAGGCATGGTAGCCTCATGACTAAAGTCCTCTCATTGCATGTGCCAGAATCCTACATGTGCACCAGTTCAGGTCCTGAAGCCCCTGCTTCCCATCCAGCTCCCTGCCTGTAGCCTGGGAAACCAGTCGCGAATGGTTTAAAGCCTTGGGAGCCTGCACCCGCGTGAGAGACCTGGAGGAGGCTCCTGACACCTGGCTTTGGATTGACTCAGCTCTTACTGTTGAGACTGCTTGGAAAGTGAATCAACAAATGGAAAATTTTCCTCTCTGTCCTCCTCTCTGTGTATCTGACTTTCTAATATTAATTAATTAATTAATTAATTGACTGATTAATTAATTAACAATGGCACATCTATACAATGGAATTATGCATCCACAGAAAATAATGAGAACCTTTTAAACACAGGATGATGAGCCATTCAAGATATGCTTTTAAGTGTCAGATCAAGGTTATTCAACAGTATGAATTTGTATTATAAAAAAATAATTAAGTAGATGTGTGCATTTTCTTATGGTCACATAAAGTATGTATAAGGGCAACATGACCAAATAATAGCACCAATTGCATAAGTAAAAACAAGAAAGCATTTTCTCCATATTGAAATTTATACCACAGCAAGATGTTATCCAAAAGCTCAAATACTTAAAATTTTTAAAAATTAAAAAATAGGATACCACAAAACATTAGACAGCAGAGACATTAAAGGCTTAGTCTAGTATACATCATTGGGACTCCTGAAAAAAAAAATCTTGGATTCTGAACTCTTGGAAGACAGAAACCACATCTGGGTCCTGGAGAAGACCTATTGCCTAGAAAAGTGTCTGAACCAGAGGGGACAGTATCTGTCAGTTGAGTTTTCTTATAATTATCACGGGTTTCCTTATACAATTTAGTAACTGCAAACAACATGTTGCCATTTAAATGTAAATCAGTTAAAATAAAATGAAACTAGAAACTTGTGTCCTCAGGGGAGTCAGGCACATTCCAAGGTCTCAAGGTCAATGTTGGCGGTGGCCACCCTGTAGATGCATCAGGGGGAGAACATTTTCATCTCTGCAAGAACTGCTGGGTGGCGCTGATCCACGGGGAATACAAACTTTGATATCACAGAGATCAGGCTTAAAATCTGACCCCTCCTAAGAGTGAGATTTCAAGCTAGTTAATTCATTTTTGCAGGGCCACACTTTCATTCTTTTGTTTTGCTTTGGTTTTCATTTATGCAATAGGGAGATGACAATACTCACTCACAGGGTCACCATGAGTTTTAAGTGAGCTCATCCACTGCATAATAGGCTTTTGACATACAGTCAGCACTTATTAGAAGTGATCACTGAAAAGTGGGGAGATGAGGAGGGAGGGAGCAATCAAAAGAAAAATAAAAAATAAACCAACAAAAAGAAGTGATCACCATTGTGAACTTAACATTTCACCAAAAACTATTCATCTCACCCTTCAATATCAGACTTTCCCACCCATCCCCTAAGACTGCAGAGGGAGGAAAGAGCTCTTGGCATTCTATACTAAAGTGTCCATTGCAGCACATATAACTTGTACTAAAACTCTTTCACCTTTCCAGGAACAAAATGTCAAGTGTATTACTGATGTGGCTGATAGACATGTTGATACTAGTTCTTGATCATATTTATTTATTCTTAAATAAACATCTCTATGCTTCACTTACAATGGTATCATTGGAAAGATGTATCCTTTGAAAAGTTGGTAAAATTTGAATAAGGCTCTAAAGCATTGCCATGCAAAGGCAAAGCCTCCTGGAACTCAAGTGCCAGAGACACAGAGGGGTCTGTGAGGTTTCTATGCTGGTAAACCTGAGCTACTACATGGAGAGCAGTAAAACTATCTAGGGGAAGAGAGACTAGTAGAGAACAATACTAAAGGAATACTATGAAGATAAAGGAAAGAGGGATGAAGCCACAACACTTTCATCTTTCAAGAATAAAGGAATGTGGGCCCTACACGGTGGCCTAGCGCCTAACGTCCTAGCCCTGAACACACTGGGATCCCATACAGGCACTGATTCTAAGCACTAAACGTACGTATGATACATATAGAAACCTGCTTTGATGTGCTGCTAACACTTGGACACTTGCAGTTAAAGATAAATAAGTAAAACATTCAAGGTAAGCATTTAATATGAATGTGCTTATGAATTCATCAAATATTTACGTTAAATGTTCTCTAAAATTATTCTTCATTATAAAAATCAGCCAATCATTACTAAACAGTTTTCCGGAATTGTCACTATGGATAATAGTTTAACTATTAGAGTGTGTGTTGAGATTTACAACAGTCATAATGACAACCAAGCTCTCCGTGATAACTCAGTGCTGCCATGGAAGATGTACTTCAACTGTTGTAGCACAAAACACCATCTGACGATTTGTAATGAGGCATTTCTCGCTATCTTCTGATAATTATCTACCAGTAGACACAACAAATTAGTAATATAGCACATTTTCTATTGGCAAATAATGGATAAAAATATTGTAACCCTTTCCGCTAGGTGTACTTGTTATAGGATAAGTAAGAAGGCTGCATTGTTACTGTGTAAGTTGTTGAATTTTATTGGCGAGGGTGGGAGGAGTGGCTGTGGTGAGGAAGTATTTAAGAGGTGGAATTGGACTATTTGCTTCTTGAGCCAGAGCTAACCATGAAAATCCAAAGCTATACTATTAACTTCAATGAACATAAAAACTAACAAGAAATTGGAAAATCTAATGGAATGTATTTCATAAGTTAGAACACAAAACAGAAAATTCTATCCATGCAGGTATACCACAAAATTGTCCATGCGATTATCATTAAATGTAACACCGCCAGGTGCTTGATCCACATTCATTTCTCTACACATAAAATGCCTCTTTTTGGATGTGTTGTATAAGCAAAGTATTGCATATAGACAGCCACCTTTTCATTCGGCTAATCACATAAGCATTAACAATTTCCAAAGCTGATGTTAAGCCAATACTGAGATAGAAACTCCCTCATGAAATCTAGAGCTTCTCAAATCTTCCCAGAGTCAAGAATGAACTGAAAACTAGAGAGCAGTGCCCTGGTCTTGTTTGTTTTTAAACAGCAAGTGACATCCTCAAAGTAGTTCATATACATAAACTTTATTTCCTTATCGTTAAATAAGGTTAGACAGGAGGCATCCAAAGTCCAGTCTAGAGCCTAACTAACTTGATAAAGGTCAAATATTGATTGTCTCAGCACAAATTTAATTTATGTATGTTACTCTTCAGAACCATCGGACATAAGATCAACAAATATTTCTCCAATCATCTCAATTTCTCAGGAGAGGACAAAAAGAAAGAGAGATTAAAAATACAATCCAATTTTACATAAAGTGGTAAAGTTGTGGCCTAACAATGTGTTTTAGATCCCAAGTTTTTCTCTTCCCTGGAGTTTATTCAGAAAATACTGAGCACCCAGAGTACGCTATACATTATCCCGCTTCTCCAAACTCACCTTAACTTTTTTCTTTTTTTTTTTTAATTTTAGTTTTATTAAAAAGTCAGATATATAGAGAGGAAGAGAGGCAGACAGGAAGATCCTCCATCCAATGATTCACTCCCCAAGGCCACAATGGCCAGAGCTGAGCCAATCCTGACTCCAGAAGCCAGGAGCCTCTTCAGGGTCTCCCACGTGAGTGAGGGGACCCAAGGCTTTGGGCCATCCTCGACTGCTTTCCCAGGCCACAGGCAGGGAAGTGGAAGGGAAGTGGAGCTGCTGGGATTAGAACTGCATACTTTTCAAGCATGAATTCAAACCTGAGATCAGAGTCTGGGCCAGTCATGTATTCTCCTGTTGCCTCACGTTACTCATCTGAAAAGTTGAGGAAGAAAGTCCCTCGTGAATTAAGTAGAATTAGATAAGTTAAAATGCTTGGCATCATGAATAAAAACTAATGTCTCTTTACATACAAACACTAATCGCTCCACTGGATAATACATCCCTGAGGAGTATCATGTCTGTTTTTGTTTTGTTTTGTTTTGTTTTAATTCCTCACAGCACTGAGAAAGAAAGTGATCGATGAATATCTGGTACAATGAAGAACCGTTTTTGATCCCTCATTAGCCCATCTGAACTACCAAGCTTAGCCTGCAAGCCATGTTTTGTACAGTGAGCAACTGAGAATAACATGACTTGCATTTAAAGCTGTGTAGGCATAGAAGATAAACTCCCCAGTGTCAAATTGAATAAGCCATCATCACAATATTTTGTCTCAAGTTTTAATGCTCTTCAAAAAAATGAGAAAACTAAGATCCTGCCTTCCAAGTAGAGTTAAAATATACCTGATAGGGTCTGGTGCAGTAGCCTAGCAACTAAAATTGTTACCTTGCAAGCACACACCAGGATCCCATATGGGTGCCAGTTCTAATTCTGGCAGTTCCGCTTTCCATCCAGCTTCCTGTTTGTGGCGTGGGAAAGCAGATGAGGATGGCTCAAAGCCTTGGGACTCTTCACTCACGTGGGAGACCTGGAGGGAGCTCCTGGCTCCTAGCTTTGGATCAGCTCAGCTCCAGCCGTAGTGGCCACTAGGAGAGTGAACCAGTGGACGGAAGATTTTCGTGTCTTTCTGATCTCTGTATATCTGACTTTACAATTAAAAAATTAAGAAATAAATATGTGTGTGTATATATATAGATATGTATGTGTATATATGTATGTATGTATATATATATATGTTTGTGTATATACATGTGTGTGTGTGATTGGATTATCAGAAGAGATATCAATGAACATACCAATAAAACTACTTTCATAATATTTCTGTCAGAGTACATACTTCTATTTTCAAAATATTGAGTAAATAGAATTAAGAAAATAAGAGATTTTTTATTTTAAGAAAGCTGGGCAATAGGATGTGCCTTTCCCGAATTTCCTCTCATTAACTGAAGTTTTACACTTCTAAAAAGCTTTTATTCCCAACAACGAACATAAGGACTCGCTCTGTAGCCTAGCCCCCATCAAGCCCTCATGAAATTCTGTTTTCATTCCTGACTTTGATAATAAGAAATACAGTGGGATAACTTCGCCCAAACCAGGTGATTACTATTAGCTTACTTTGAGTCAGACTTGTTTTCTCATAACCTTACCTTACTCAATCTATCAGCTATATAAAATAGGCTACTATTACTACTACTACTACTACTACTACTACTATTACTACTATTACTACTACTACTACTACTACTACTACTATTACTACTACTGTTACTACTACTGCTGTTACTACTGCTACTACACACACAGCTATTATATGTAGATTTACTATGTGGTGCACAAACGCTAGGCACATGAGGAAAATTATCTCTCAAATACCAACCCATGCAACTCCACCTCCACCATTTTTGGCATCCTTTGTATCTTACATATTTAGTCTGGAAGTAAAGCCATATGAGTGTAGTTAAAATAGAAAATCACTGCAAGAACTGCTACAGAAGGATCCATTAAGTAGAGAATATACAAAGGAAGGATGTAGGCAATAGTGCCAGAAGAAAAAATAAATAATATTGGGAATTTGGCAAGAAAACTGCAAGACACTCTGCAAAGGTGAGTGTGTAAGAATAAGCACATGGAGGCTGTAAAACCCTTCAAGAGTTCAGCAGGGAAACTGTGTGAGAGGCTACCAAATTCTGGAGGGCATGAAGTCTAATACTGTTTTGAAGATCTGGGTGCTGTTCAATCTTGTCTGGAAGACCATGCCTCAATACGCCTTCTTCCAAAATGCCAAATTCAGTGACGGCCCCTCTGGTCATCTTAAGTGACTCCGAACTTACAACAGAGACATTTCCCTTGTGAAACATTTTATTCTGATACTTGGCTTCTATCAGTATTTCTCTACTTGTTAACTCACAAAGCAAAAATTTCATACAAATAGCTCTGTCCATCTTCAGTCTGGCACATTTACTAGCATACGAGACATTTCCAATATTTTATGTTTGAATTCAAATCAGGAAGGTCTGGGAAAACTGCCTGCCCACATTGCTTTTGAAGAATTCACTGAATTCTTCTGAATTCACTGAATAAGTAAAATGTACTAATAAATTAGATTTTCCTTGATCACAGGTTTCTTACGACTTTCAATGTCATAATATGCCTTAGCACTGATTCACTAATCCAGAAAAATTTATTAACATATTATTATATGCCAGGTTATGACAGAGGTTAGGATATAACAATGAATGAAATAACCAAAAAGTACATCATCCACTACAGTTCATGTTCTAGTGGTAGCGGGGTATGTTAAAAAAACAAATGAATATAGGACTGACAAGATAACTCAATGGCTGGATCCTCACATTGTAGATGCTGGGATCTCATGTGGGTTGTAGTTCTAATCCGGGCTGTTCCACTTCCGAGCTGGCTCCCTGCTTGTGCCTGGCAGGGCAATGGAGGACAACACAAGGCCTTGGGACTCTGTACTCACATGGGACACACAGAGAAAGCTCCTGGCTCGTGGCTTCAGATCTGCTCAGCTCTGGCTGTTGCGCCCTCTTGGGGAGCAAAGCAATGGACAGATGATTTTTCTCTCTGACTCTCCTTCTCCTGTAAAGCTGCCTTTCCTATAAAAATCAAATAAATATTTAACAACAACAACAACAACAAAAAAAAAAAAAAACAATGAAAACAGGGGTAGGCTCTGTTACCCAGCAGGCTAAGCTTCTGATCACGACATCCACATTCCATATTAGAACGTTGTTTTGAGTCAGGCTACTCTGCTGTGCCTGTAAAGCAGTAGATGGTAGCTCAAATACTCTAGTTCCTACCACCTATGTGGGAGACCCAAAAGGAGTTCTTGGATCCCGCCTACAGCTTGGTCCAGTCCCAGCTGTGCAGGCTGTTTGAACAGTTAACCAGTAGATAAATGATATCTCTGTCTCTGTCTTCTCTCTCTCTCTTCTCACTCTTGCTCTTACTCTCTTTCTCTCCTTTCCTCCTGCTCTTCCTTTTGTGCCTCTCTCTGTCATAAGTAACAGCAAAAAAAAGTGAATAAACCAATAAATACAACAAACAAACATAAGTCTGCATTCCCTTTCCTGCAGTATTTAAATACAAAAGGTTCTATACGCTGAAATTTCTCAAATCATCAGCTAATAGAACATGAACTGAATTTGCATATGTCTATTAATAAGATTTCTTTTTATTTCATTTTAGGGGAGGTGACTGAATAAGGTTTATTACTAGATGATATAAGGACATTACATTACTTCCCAAAATATGAAAACAAGCCTAACAACAAAGCATATCCCACCCCGAGAGTTTGGGATAAGGTACAACAAACTTGGTTTTCTGTCAGGTGAAGGTAAGTGTTTGTCAGACAATGCAGAGGAGGTAAAGCAGGGAGCATCAATGGCAGTGAAGTGTGAAAAATACAAGACACAGAAAGCTTCATTTGAGTGAGCCCCAAATGAGGTAAGGGAAGTGTACAGCATCTGAGTGACGAGCATTCTAGGTGGAAGACCCTTAGACAAGACCATAGTATTGTGGCTGATGACTAGAAAAACTGTCCATGTGACTGGGTCAGTGAGTCAAGGGGAAAATATAGCAGATGAGAAAATAGGGTTACATATCACTTAAGGACATATGGAACACTATGAGAAGGCAATAGTAGGGCTTGTAATACAGAAGTGACATGGCCTGATTAATATTTAAAAAGTATCACCATGGTAGGCAAGTATCTCCAAAGATAGCAGTTGTCGTTCAACCAATCAACACTTTAACCCCTATGAACAGGCATGACAATACTCATTAGGTAGTAGACCCTGGGAGGGTCATCTGACTGGCTTCCCTCATTAAAATGAGACAGACAGCTTGGTAATTTTTCATGCAGGCCTTTCAGGGTTTACAGCTCCCCCTTCTTGTCTCGTAGAAGCTGGAGACTATCCATGAAAGGAATCTGACAACCTTGAGATGTCAATGCTGTAAGAAAGTCAAATCTAGCAAGATGGAAGGTGCAAGAAAAGTCAAAGAATCCAGCAAGTGTCAGTACTGAGGCCTCATCTACAGGACACAGTGTCTCAAGCCATCTCAGGCATTACTTAGCCAATTAAATTACATTCTTTGAAGCCACAGACATTTCAGAGTAGAGAAAAGTTTTCACTACCATGTCTTATCCAAAATTTTAGCACTGAGAAAATAATTCTTATTTTACACTACAAAGTTTTGGAGTGGCTTATTCTCTGACAATCACTGACTGTGAAAGTGAAATGGGACTCAGTGTTCACTGAAGATAGTTGAGAACACTGTTAGTAATTCCAGAAAATTAGTGACAGAATGGTGAGAATCCACAGAGAGGGCAATAAAGTTTAAACAGTAGCAAAATGTCTGACATCACTATCACTTGCCATAATACAGAGCAAAACACATGTGCTTTGGAAAGTGAGTATTCGCTTCGTTTAGCATTCTATAGTTCAGTACTGCAAGAGAAAGACACCTGAAATGTACAAGTGGAATTTAGAGGAAACAATTCCACCCAACACTTGCTAGGCAAGAAAATAATATTTGCACTCATCTTTGCCTTTCCAAACAACACAAGCTTCTCAAAGAAATAAGTGTTTTTAGGAAAAAGATCAAATCCAGGTTATACTAAAACTCTGTGCATGTTTAGAAGATGAAATTAAGCATGTAACTAGAACACCATTCATTAACAGCTCTGAAGAGTTTCAAGTGGTACCTCATGGGCTTAGGCAACTGGTCAAAAGAGCTTCTAATCTTGACAGTTCTTCTTACAGCACCAACCTGACTCATAGACAAAGCAAGGAAAAGCCACCTCAAGAGTTTAGTGGGAAGCCCTATGTCTAATGAAGCTAACACCAGTAAAACTCAGAGAATGTGTCCAACATTTTAAAAAGAACTGAAATTTAAAGATAAGAAAGAAGAAAATACCAACAGCAACAACAAAAGGGAATACCAGAAGCTCTCTAGATTCCTAATTCTATCAGCAGGAAGCAGGCAACTCAACTTCTTGTGGAAGAAGAGAATTGGAGCAGAAACCGAAAGAGCAAAGAATGAACTTAACAGCCGCTGAAAACCATTCCCAGGGAGTAAATTGTAACCTCATTTGGGAACACTTTGTGCTACATGGAAGGAAACTAGGGCACGGTACCTGGCTGGATGTGAAACTGCCATGCAGTCGTGCTTGTACTCTTCCATTACTTTTCTTTAAAAAAATATTGCATACATTTATTCGAGATACAAATAGAGAGCCCAACAAGAGTTGGTTTACTACCTGTTGCCTGCAACAGCTGAGGGTAAGCCAGGTTGAAGCCTGGAGCCGGAATCTCAATTCAGGTCTAAGAGGTTAGTGACAATGACTCACTGTTTGAGTCTACCTGCTGCCCTAGCACATCAGCAGAAATCTGGAATTGAGAGTAGAGATAGGATTCAAACCCAGACACTTCAGACATGGCTAAATGCCTGTCCCCAATTTCATGTTCATAAATGGCATTGTGAAGTGAAATTGCCTTGTATTTTTCTTGGTATGTCGGTGCAAAAGGAAAAGAGTAGCCAAACTGTGTTTTTGTTTCACAGATCTCTACCCTGAAGAAGTTATACCACAGACAACTTATTCACGTTACAGATATAATTTAGTATCTTTAAGTGTGAACTTGATGCTGTGTGACCCATCTTGGAAGTCACTTAGAAGTCCCACTCTTGAACTATCCCCACCCTTTGCACACAGACTCCTAGCATGTGTAGCACTAGTTCATCATGTGAAGAGGCTACATAGGGAAATGCCTGACATCTCACTGGCTTTCCATCTGTCTTAGCCAAGACTTCAAATATGGGAATGTAGAAGATATCCTGGATGCTTTATATCTAACAGCTCAAAATGATTCAACATACTTTCTGTAGCCTACATAAAAACTTAAAACAAATACTAAATCACTATTTTAAGCCACTTAGACTTGCAGTATTTTTCTTTATTGTTGTGTGGTTGAACTTTCAAGCGACAGATCGCCAAAGCACTGTGGTTGTTGTGCTGAGTAGAAGCTGCAGCAGAGTACAAGAAAGCAGAGCAGCAGGAACAATTCTTAAAAGCATGCCATGTGACTTGGTAGAGATTGGACTTAGGTAACAGCCGTGGTGGTGTGAGTAAATGTTAGAGGCGGGGCATGCTTTCAAGGCATAGCTAAACAATTTCATAGCAGGCGCAATGTGGGGTATGAACAAAGGAAGACAGAAAGATTACTGCAAGTCTCATTAACTGAATTTTTATTTACATGAACACGACAGCAGTTAAAATGTGGAGGACTATGGGAGAAGCAGATGTGAGCACAGAAACTTGCATCCAGTTGACTTTGAATATGAGTTGGAGTTCAAGGGAGAAGACATGACCTCAGACATAATTTATGAATCATCAGAAGATGAAGGTATTAAAAGCCATGAGATCGGATGATATCTCCAAGGGAGTGTAGACAGAGCAAAACTTAAGACCAGATCCTTCGAGCTAGTTTATTTTTACAGGTTAGGAAAATAAGAAATCAGCAAAGAAGATGAGGAAACTAAGCAGAGGCAGGGATAGCCTAGAAGTCAAGTAAAGAACTCCAATGTCCTGTTAATGGAATACATAGGAGAACCAAGGTTTGTCTCATGCACTGAGCAGAACAGAGGCTCTGAACACCTTTGACAAATTATTTTCAATGGAGTAGTGGGAATGGAAATAGAGAAACCAAAGATACGGTAGCAAAGGCAGAAGAAAAAACAGAAGAGAAATATAATGAGAGTTTTGCTTTGTTTTTTATGGAAAAAAATATAGCACAGCTGTGAACTGATGGAAAAGACCCACTAGAGACAAAAAAAAACGACAATAGTGCAGAAAATGGCAATGAGACTATATACTTCAATTCACTGTGGTGGACTTTGAATTGGTCTCCTTATCTCTAATTTCTCTTTTCTGCTATAAATTCTAACGCAAACTAACTTTCCTAAAATGCTGTCTTGATTACATTGTTATAGATACTTTTATTTTTCCTCCTTATGTCTCCCACTCTCTCACATTACTCTTCTATGACTCCAAACTTTCTGATGGCCACCCTGGCTCTCAGTGGAGTCAGTGCAAATCAGCTTTGAGGCTAGCTGTCTGTGAGGTACATGGTAGGCACTGTCCTGACTTTGTTGACAATGTAAGTGTAGAGACAGATACGTAATAAAATGAGCTTAGAGTTGTAAAAGCGATTACGGGAAATGCAGGTAGCCACCAGATGAATTTACACAAAGGCAAGCATAGTTCTCCCTGGACAGTCAATAGGCACAGTGAGATCCGAAGTTGGTGGACATTGTGAACAGGACCCATAACGGCTGATAAAGAGCAGCAAATGTGTGTAGGACACCAAGACCATTCTACTCATGTCATTCTCAGGCCTCTGTGTTACCTGGGGCAGCATTGCAGCTCAGCTATGTGTGTTTTCGGGGTCTTAATGAGATATTTCAATGATATGCCCAAGGCCAACAGAGTTCTGGCAAGTTCTCCTAGCCTGCTTTCCCTTTCATGATTACCCTTCTCCCACATCTCTTCCTTATCCATCTGTTCTATGCACTGTTTCACCATGCTGCCAAAGATAGGGGCAATTGGGAAGGTGATATAAGAGAAATATTTTGAATGAAACACTGATATCAACTCTATCTACTGCCATTATGCCTATTCAACAAAGCTTTAATTGTATGTCTATAGATATTTATTATGGTTTTGAGATCTTTTAGTTTGCACTCTAACAATACTTGAAATGTTATTGAAAAAAAGAGTGATTTTAGGCTGGCACAGTGACTCAACAGGCTAACACTTTATCCTGTGGTGTCAATATCCTATGCCCTGCTTTCCATCCAGTGCCCTGCTTGTAGCCTGGGAAAGCAGTAGGGGATGGCTCAAATTTTTGCAAGCCTGCCTACAAATGGGAGACCCAGAAAAGGCTCCTGGCTCCTGGCTTCAGATAGGTTCATCTCTGGTCATTGCAGCCATTTGGAAAGTCAACCATCGAATGGAGGACCTCTCTTGGTCTTTCCTTCTCTCTGTTAAATCTACCTTTCCAATGAGCCAACCCCAAAAGGTTAAATACCACATGTTTGCCTTAATTTAAGGTGAAATGATGTCAATTCGAAAAACAGTACCTGTAAACTGTAATATTATTCCAACCCCAAACAGCCTGCATCTCATGCAATAAGATATTGTGATATAACCAATGAATGTACAATCAATGTGAGTCAGACTGCTTACGATCTACATCAAAGAATTGTAAAACCTAATATACTTTTAAGACCCTAAGCTACTTGGAAAAGGGGGCGGAGAGGGCCCGGCGGCGTGGTCTAGCGGCTAAAGTCCTCGCCTTGAAAGCCCCGGGATCCCATATGGGCGCCGGTTCTAATCCCGGCAGCTCCACTTCCCATCCAGCTCCCTGCTTGTGGCCTGGGAAAGCAGTTGAGGACGGCCCAATGCTTTGGGACACTGCACCCGCGTGGGAGACCTGGAAGAGGTTCCAGGTTCCCGGCATCGGATCGGCGCGCATCGGCCCGTTGCGGCTCACTTGGGGAGTGAATCATCGGATGGAAGATCTTCCTCTCTGTCTCTCCTCCTCTGTGTATATCTGGCTGTAATAAAATGAATAAATCTTTAAAAAAAAAAAAAAAAGGGGGCGGAGAGCAGAGAAATCTTCCATCTCCTTAGAAGGTGTGAAGAACACATGAAGTGTAACCTAGCAGGATCATAACTGGTAACTCATAGACAACAGACTCGAATCAGTATTAGACAATAGTAAAACTACAAAGTCATATGGGGGAATCAACAGCGATCCTCACAATCGCTTAACAGGAGGTCATATGCACAGAGCAGGAGGGAACCCCGGAGTGGAGCAGATGGACAGGAGGAGGCTTGTATTCCAACTCTGAAGACTCTCGGATCTTCACTAAGAACTATCAGTACGAGCACCAAGGACTACATCCCAACTGCCAAAGAGACCACAGGGAATTGGAGGGCCTTCAGAGGCCGAGAACTCTGAGGTCATCCACCCCCATTTGGATCTCCCACATGGGATGGAAGAAGTCCAAATCCTCCCTCGCAGGATCCAAGGTCATCGGAAAAACAGCCAGGAGCCCTGAGTGGTCCGCAGAAACAGAACAGTAAACTTTCTTCGGGACTAGAGAGAGGAGCTTTCTCTGGTCCTTAGTTCCAACTTTGGATCCCCACCCTCTCTTGCAATGACCATCAGGATCGCTCCAGAGTCCCACCCAAAAAACAAACAAACAAACAAAAAATTACAATAGACAGAGAACAACAAGGAAAGCTTAGAACCAGACAGGAAACAGTCAGCATGGATTCATATATACCTTACTAGGTAGGACACAAAGATGAGTTATTCTTCACAAGGGTATTGAGGATTTCTCTGCACATTCCTCCTAAAACTGTTCTGCACTTCAACTGTTGACATATGCCTTGTTAGAGTTATAAGCCAGTTTAGACTATCCTAAAATCTGCCAAGTTCAGCAAAATTATGCTTCAATACTATAAACTGCTAAACACTAAAATGAAAATAGACAGGAGACAACTGAATAGTACCCTATAGACATTTTAAGGTGTATAGCAGCTGGTTCTGTATAAACTAAAACTGAAATGTCAATGAAGTAGTCACAGGATGTGGTTAAGAACTTGCATTTTTTTAGCACACTGGTTACTCAACACCATGTAAATTGATGCCATAATGTAATAAATTGTTGTTGATGTTGTTTTGGGACTTTTAATTGATTGGATGATATTCTGCCGGCTCTACCTTTAGATCAGAGATGGTCTCCCCAAGAAACCTTTGAATTTATCTGGACAATAAGATGCTGGACTCTATGCTTGATATAGGTAAGCAAAGAAAGAATCTTGACTTAATTTGAACTGTAATCCGACAACAAGGTGGAGGAATCCACCATGGGGGGAGGGCAAGGGGAGGGGGTGGGGGAATCCCAGAGCCTATGAAACTGTGTCACATAATGCAATGTAATTAATAATAATAATAATAAAGATCTTTATGAGGTACAATGACCTGACAAAATCGGAATTTTAGAAAAGTGTATGTGGCAGTGATATGCAGAATGTGTGAGGAAGTGACAAGAACAGGAACCAACAAATGCACTCCTGAAAGACCAAATGGTAAGTATTTTAGGCTTTGTAGGACGTATGGTCTCTGTTGGAACGATTCACCTCTTTTGTAGTCCAAAAGGAGCATTAGTTAATATGTAAACAAATGAATGTGTCTGTGTGTCAATAAAACTTCATTCTTAGAAGCAGATAGCAGGATGGATTTAGCCTGTGGGTCACAGTTTACTGGTCCCTAAATTAGAGATAAAGAGACTGGGTAAATGGCAATTACAATATTTCAGGTCCTTAGTCTTCTGGGCTTGCTTTGTAGTACAGTGAATTAGAAGAAAAAAAAAACAACCAAACGCATAAAATATTTAATAGCTATAATTGTCTTAGATGATTTGGGCAGAAGTCACTCTTTAGCAGACTGGTGGAAACAACCAACTGTTGACCAAGTGTTTTTGCCAGTGTTGTCTGTAGGGCTGTTTCTTTTTTTTTGTTTCTGTCCATATATACAGCCCTAGCTTTCAGAAAGTATTTACCTATACACATACCAAAGGGATGTGGACATGAAGGAAAAAAACAAAATAAAACAAAACAAAAGCAAAAAAAAAAATCTACCTTTCCAATAAAAGAATAATTTGGACAATAAAATCTTTAAATAAGATTAAATTTTCCATTTTTATACTAATTTTTGTTGGAGGAAAGAAGGTAAGATATAGCACAACATGGCAATAATATAAAAATTTCTACTGAAGAATGTTCCATTAAAGAATTATTTGAAACTTCAGATCCAGGAAAGTCCTAAGGGTTAACTTGTTTCTTTGAATTTCAATGAAACGACACTTGAAAAAATTTAGCAGCAAGGAGAGGAATTCTGTGTTACAAGGGATCCAGGCCCTGTTCTGTGTTCCTCTTGTGTCTCACAAGGAAAAGTGGAATCCAATCCCCCAACCCTTTCCACCCCACGACTATATTTTTTTTCCCTGTAGGGCTAATTTCACTTTCAGTTCCTTTACTTGGCAAATAATTCTTGTCACTCTCTGTCTTTCTGCACTGTTCCTACTTGGAGGAACCATTACTATTTGTACTGCACTCAGACTTTGCTATCCATTCTTAAGTCCCTAGTTTCAGTCCCATTGCACTGCCCTGGAACGAAGCACCATTTCCAAATATCCTGGTAGTAGATATGAATTATGTACAGATCATACTGCTAGAGCCAACAGAGCTCACAGAGCCTATTTATTTCTTATCTCTGACTTTAGCAATGTATGACTATTAAAAACATGACATTCGCAGACATAAAGCAAAGTAACAGGATAATACTGCATCACCCCAAATGATAACAGCATCTATTTCAAGGCACAAAAATGGCCATTTCATTTTTGTTTATGTGACCTTTCCAGAAGATAAAGCAGGATATTCACAAAACATTAACTTTAGAATCAAGATAAAAGGAGTGGGTGGCAGTAACAACACCCAGGAAGACTTCATACAGGGTGTTGTTACTGCCAGTTCAATCAGCTGCTCTGGTTGCTGACTAAAGCTCCCTGGAAATGCTAAGGCTGACCTTGGGAGGCAGCATGATGATTGGTTGGCTGTTAGATTTCTGCCACTATCTTGGGAGACTTGGAATCCATTCTAGTCCCCAGGTGTTTGGGCAGTGAATGAGCATAGGAGCTCAAGGTCTTTCCCTCTGACTCTTAAATAAATAATTAATTAATTAATGCCTTACTAGTTGTGTCTTAATCCAAAAGAAATTGCCTATCAGTATTGTTTATTACGTTTTTTAAATGAGAATAAAACCACAGTGGTTGTTAGAATTCAGGGAGGACATGTAGATTAATTGTCAATATAGCAGGAGTCTTGTTTTTTTCAGTTTCAAATTCACTGTAAGTTCCATTTGGGATAATGTGACTACCAGTAATTTGCTGCTTAGTCTCTCTACCAAGATTTCTTGATGACTCTTGCTTTCCTATTCAATACAATCTGGAAACCGTAAAAATGAACAGTTCTATATGTTCACAGTCATTGACAAATGATTCGATCTATATAACACCTTTAAATGTGTATGCTTTATATATATGCTTTATATAGTCTTAAAATTCAATCTTTAAATACTTTATGCATACACAAACACCATATATGCATATATGCAATATATCCATATACTTGACAACAGTTAATTAGTGAGACTAGCAATCAAATAGTTATTAGTTAATACATTCCAATACTTAATAAAAACCACAATTTTTTTCTCAAATTCAGCATGAAATTTTCCCATGCAATTCATTCAAATAACATGACAGTAAGGTATTTTAGCAATGTCCAACTTTAACAAGCTCATGAAATAATAGCTATCGTTGGGTAAACAAATGTAAGAGCTAAGGTTTAAGTGAAAAAAGCAGTTGGCTCCTTGCCAAACTGTAAATCTTACCACTGTAAATTCTAAAGGGGACTTCCAAGAGAGGGAACTACATTGCTTCCAGCTGTAAAAAAATGTGAAGGTCTGGACTAACCTCTCCTTGAATATTAGATAGATAGATAGATAGAGACGCAGCTAATGGCAGATAAATTGAGCACTGCACATTTGGCTACTATTGATTGAGCTCTTTCAACAGAAAGCTATTCATGTTACACAATTTCACTCAAGGAGCATGAAAGAAATTTCTTTTAGGAATCATTCACACATATGTAATCACATGAATGTAATTGTTTGCAATCCTCACACAATCAATACTATCAGTTATCATACAAGAATTACCTAATACCGATATTCTGCCATAATGCGAGGTTAAAATGATATAGTAAATGATTGTCATGGACAGATCACGGGAAATAATGCTATTGAAATAATCCCCATAAATATCAACACTCTTGAGTCTATCTGAGTTGGAATCTCAGTTCCGTTATTTTCTAAATGCACGACCTAGGCAAAATTACGTAGCCACTGAAGGCTTCAATTTCATCAATTGCAAAATACAAAGAATCCTGTACTCCCATGTTCACACCAGCTCAGTTCACAACATTAACAATCAATCTAGATGTCTGTCCAACACCTGATAATTGGCTAAATAAAATGTAATGTATACAAGCAACATCATTCAGCCATAAAAAAATGAAATCCTGATATTTGCAGCAAAAATAGATGCAGATGAAAAGACATCATTAAGCTAAGTGAAATAAACCAGACCAGGAAAGATAAACATCAAATTCTAATTTGCGAAAGCTTATATAGAATATAGAAATTGTAGGGGGCGGTGGGCCAGAGCTGTGACTTGAGTAAAGCTGCCACCAGCAGAAACCCATTTAGGCATCAATTTGAGCACTTGCTGCTTTACTTCTCATCCGGCTTCTTGTTAATGTGCTTGAGAATGCAGAGGAAGATAACCCAGGTGTTTGACTTTCAGAAAAATAATTAATACAATGAATAGATCTTAACAGTAAAGTATAAGATAAACAAACACACAAAAATTCCAAAAGCTGTATGAAGAATTCCAAAAGTTCTAAAATTGTCCTGAGCTGGAAACCCATTTAAAAACCTAATTAGAGTTACATATACTTCTTCAGAGAACTGCACACACACACACACACACACACACACACACACAGACCATTGTATTGGCCCTGCTTACAACCTTCCTCAAGTCATCAGGGGAATCAAGCATAAGATGGGAGTACCTCCTGGAGTAGAAGTCTTCAATTTGCTAATTTTATTCCAGAAATTTTAAGCTATTTCTCCCTATCCTTTATTTAAGTGATGAAAACACATATCATTGAAAAACATTCCCTTGCAATGTACTGCTGACCTTGACTATGTTAATTTCATAGAACAAAACAAAAATCACATTAAATCTAACAGCAATCTGCAGGAAACTTTGACTTGAACTACCTACCACTCCAGGTTCTGGAATTTTAACTCCAGTGAGGAGACAGCAATGAAACTCAACATGGGGAAACATCATGCTTGTAGAAGGTTCTGGACGAGGGGCCAGCCTTACTTCTCTCTGTCATTGCCGCACAGCAACAGACAATGCAAGAGATCCCTTTCAGTTTGACTGAAACTCTGGGAGGAAATACAAGGGTACTTTTAAAAGTTCATGAAAAATTTAAACTCAAAGCTAAGGTTATTTGTGATGCAAAAAGAAAACTCATTTTGAAATCCACATATAATTTTCAAAGGACACCACTTCATAAACTTTCTGGAATATGACATCAAGAAACCATCCTGAAAACTCGTAAGTCTTCAGATACTGACTTAAACCTCAATTTCTTGGTTTGTTTCTTTGTGTTTGTTTTTTCTTTGTAAATGCGAAAAGGCCATTGCAGGGTCCTGAATACTCACTTTATATTTGTCTACATTTTTCCTGCATACTTTTTTGGTCCTCTGTCTACCATGTCCACTACTGTTCTGTTAAAACAAAAGACAGGCTTTTACATGTTATTATAGTTCAGCATCTTGATGCTTTCTGGATTGGTCCCCTTTGTGGCCATTGCTTAGTTAGATGCCTAAGGAATCCCCATCCAGTACCCAACAATTCAATACAACTCAATACAGCCTCTTTCGCCACACTGACAAAGCAGGATGACGAGCTGTGCAAGTAAGGGGCAGGACTAATATCACAGCATTAAAAAACATCTAAAAAATATTTAATGGAAAACAGCTGGGGATAGCGACTTTGCTTCCTGTTTCAGTTTTTGACTCATCCTATGTAAGAATCTGTTACAAGCATCACTTAAGATTTATGGTGCCTTACACACACTTTGAAGTCGAAATAATTTTAAATGCATGCACTTACATAAATAAAATTTAAATTACCTGCTGAATTGTGTGCCACTACACCGTGGAGACTTAATAGTACTAGAGATGAAAAAAAACAGCTGTTTTCATTTAAATTCATCATGGATATGGATTTTGATTTTTGTATCAATGCAGTTCACTATCATTTCTCTCAAGTTCTTCTCTTCTAGATGTTACTGCTCTAAGAAATAATGGGCTCCAGGGCCCGGCCGCGTGGCCTAGCAGCTAAAGTCCTCGCCTTGAACGCCCCGGGATCCCATATGGGCGCCGGTTCTAATCCCGGCAGCTCCACTTCCCATCCAGCTCCCTGCTTGTGGCCTGGGAAAGCAGTTGAGGACGGCCCAAAGCTTTGGGACCCTGCACCCGCATGGGAGACCTGGAGGAGGTTCCAAGTTCCCGGCTTCGGATGGGCGCGTACCGGCCGTTGCGGCTCACTTGGGGAGTGAATCATCGGATGGAAGATCTTCCTCTCTGTCTCTCCTCCTCTGTGTATATCTGACTGTAATAAAGTGAATAAATCTTAAAAAAAAAAAAAAAAAGAAAGAAAGAAAGAAAGAATGGGCTCCTGAGGATTTGGAACTAACACCGACTCAAACCTGACTGCCAAGTACGGGTTACGGCCGCGAATTTCACTCCCTTGAAAATTCCTCTAGATCAAAGTCAGAAGTAATTTCATTTTGCATACAAAGCAGTCAGACGCACGCACGCAAGCACGCCCAAGTTCGCGCTGTTGCGGAGGGGACCCAGTGAAAAGCGGAGAGCTGCGGTACCTTTCTTGACCTTTCCGAGCTTGGTGAGGTTCAGAATACTCAGAGCTCAAAGCTGCCAGACCGCGTCTTCTCAGAAGTTGGGAGCTTGGCGGGCGCTACCAGACGCACGCCCCAAACTCTGGCCCGGGCGGCCTCGCAATCAGAGGAGCACAAGGCACAGAGGCGCCCGCAGCCCAGAGCACGGATCACACGGTGCACTGGCAACCGTGCTCCAGGGCCAAGGGGAAAAGTACTCTGCGCTCCTCCGGAGGTGAGAGACTGGCCAGGAGAAAGAACCCGGGAGGCAAATAAAGAATCAGAAGGGAAAAGCCCTCCGCACGTAGAGAAAGGGAAAACTTCAGCCGGGGTCAGGAGGCGGGGCTGCGGGCGGGTGGCCAAGCTAGAGAGACGCGTGAGTAGCGCCGCAGCTGGGAGGGGCCCCGGGCGTAGGCTGTCAGGGAAAATTCCGTCATCCTACCGCCACCCTTCCCAGCGCCTGCAGTCCTGTACCTCCATTGAGTGTCTGCTTTACCCTGGACGGGCGACAGCTCGCGCCACCCAGAGTGTGCAGTCACCTGCCTCCCTAAGGCTTCCAGGGCTGCAAGAGAGTTCTCTGGGACCCCACTGCTGCCCTCCACCCAGGGCGTCCCAACACCCCATGGAAAAGAAAAGTGAAAGAGAAAGAACTGGGAGCCAAGGCCAAGATAAACACCGTGGAGGGAGGGGCAAAAAGTCAGCAACCTCAGGGAGAAGCGTTCCAGGTGTCCAACCCCATGGGAGTTCAGCATGTCTCAGCCAGAGATCCAGGGTACAGAACTTGAAGAGAGCGGTGGAACTTCCAAGCCCTGAACTTGGGCCTTTGCCTCAGCCTCCTGGAACACCTGCCGAGCACCTAGGCCAGGAGAGGGGCTCAAGCCCACCAGTCACAAACAGCAGCGACCGACGTTGTGTGGGAGACATTCATAGCTGGAGGAACCCCGAGGGGCCAGTCGCCTGGCCAAGTCTCCCAGAGGAAAGGGAAAAGGGTGTTGGACCCAACAACGGCTTTGCTGGCAGGAGCGTGAAGGAGGAAGTCTGAAGTCTAGCTAAAGAAATCATTCCAAGAAGACGCCTAGGAAAGGCAGTGGCTCAATTAAGCGGCGTGGTCAGTGGTATTCCAAAGACGAGCTTCTTTCAGCTCACTTTTTTTTTTCAGCCAAATGTGTATCTTGGTGTAAAACAATGTTTTAAAATGTTTTGATTAAATTTTGATTTTTGTGCTTTAAATTTTAACATTTAAAAAAAATACATTTGACCACTTTCACCTCAAAAGTGGACGTTTCATTACAAACACTATATACCGTTTCTATTGAAGGCAGGGATATTAATGTCATAAAATGAGGTATTTTACATTTGGGAGAAGGAATCCTCTTCCTTGAGGATGAGGGAGGTTCAGAGCTGTTAGAGCTACTAGCAAAGGCCTCCCCCAGTTTTGAAAGCTGTGAGGTGAAGAGAGTTACTAAAATCTAAAACTTGCTAGATGTGGCTCAGAGGACATGTCTCTTGAAGATTAGTAGAACGTGCAGCTGTGTTCTGTTTGTGCCACAGCAATCAGATAAAGATGAAACAAAACAAAAAGCATTAGAAATGATTAAAT
Source organism: Ochotona princeps (assembly GCF_030435755.1). NCBI lineage: Eukaryota > Metazoa > Chordata > Mammalia > Lagomorpha > Ochotonidae > Ochotona > Ochotona princeps. Next base: position 15,701,219 of record NC_080838.1, read on the forward strand.
ATTAAACACACAAATGTCTGCATAAATCATAGTTGTCTGCATTTTCATATTTATGAGGAATCTACATGTTTCCATAAGCTTGCATTTTCTGTATTACTTGATACCTGAAGTAACTGTAAGCCTCTAAATATGTAGAAAGTATTTTAAGACTGTTCAAAAGTTATGAAAGATGATATGATTGTAATAATATGGGGAAAATAAGTCAGGGTGGGAATTTGGGGCTGGTAGAGAAATCCAGGACCCTATAGAATTGTACCTTAAAATTCAAAATTAAAAAATATAATAAAGTTTTTTGAAAGACTGTTCAAAAGTTAGTTACATTTGAAAATGTGTTTGTGTGCATGTGTGTGTAGGTCTTTGACTTGAGCAGACACTTTGATTTATTCATTCAGTCTCAGTGCGAGGGCTGGGTGGAGACTAAGCCTAGAGCTGAGGACTCATTCCAGGTTTCCTACACGGATGGCAGAGAACCAACTGTTTGAGTCATCCAGCTGCCTTCCAGCATCTGCAGTAGCAAGTTTTAGGTATTCCCAGGTACTCCATCATGGAACTCAGTACCCACCATGGAAATACAAGATATAAAAGGATCATTCTTTTCTGCCTGGAGCAGTGAGACATTGTTACATTTTCTTATGAGAATCACAAGGAGTCTCAAATCCAAATCAGCATTTTTATAGCAATATGTAGGATCTATTACTTGCAGAAGCAGTGCAGCTCTGAGTCTGCACTGGGTTCACAGCCAGGAGTTGGTGATGATGAACTACTGCAGTGTGAATAAATGTGAAGGTAGAGATCTGGGGGACGAGTTGACCTTGTGGTCCACTGCAGCTAGGACTGCCATGGAATTCCTGGGACTCTTGCCAGGTGACCTTCTCAGCTATCTTCTTCAGCCTTGTGGACACTGTGTACTCTGCAGCTGATGGAAGCAGCAGAGGTACAAGCAGTAACACGATTCACGGGCCACACTCTGCAGCATGAGGTAGAGCCGTATGCTTGCTGCCAGAGGGCACGCAGCACCCCAGATCCTGCTCTTTTGACTGTCCACAGGACTGAGGGATATGGCTTTCTGACCCCACACTGAAACACACTGTGGCCACTACCATGAGTTGAACAGTTCACGCGACCAGAGAGTTTTTACAGCACCCTGTGCAACCGACGGGAGCGGTCTCTATTGATTGAGCTCTAAAGTCCAGTGTGAGTATTTGAAAAAATTAAAAGTGATCTATAACCACTGATTAAGACTCTGGAATAGTAATTTTTGAAACAAGCTGAACAATACATGAATGTATTGCAACAAAATTTTGTGAAAAATGGAATTAAAAGATAAATTTGTTTTGGTGCAAATGTTTTGAAATCCATACATATGAGGGTTTTTCAAGAGGAATATGGAATATTTGTTAACTCAAAACTATGCTTAGCTTTTAAGATGGTTTTGCACCACAATAAATTTAACTTTCAATTTTGTTTTCTATAAGCTTTTTAAGAGATCTTCATATAGTATAAAATATTCATTTCATATTGTAGAGATCAGATCAACAGTAAAGTGAAATTGAAAATGATTATCCCCATAGGATATGTTTTACTCTACTACATGCCTCTTAAATATATAGGTCAAATTTGTTTTCTTAATTACAGAAAAAAAACCCAGCATTCTTGAATTAGTTATAAGTGTTTGCAACTCAATGAGGTGGATTTGAAACATAATTTGTTTTTGTTTCATGGCACTCACAGAGGAAAACTTAATGAATGCAACTTGTATTTTCAGTTGCCACAGGCTATTTGGCAAGATTGTTGAAAATTACTCACACTGATGAGCAAGTAAATTCCATTGCATAAATTAAAAGCAAAGACTAAAATTGATGAAATACTTTGGTACAGCTATAAAATAACTAATAAAACTGCATTGTAGGAAGAAGTAAAAATTAACTAAATCTCACAGAAGTGACCATAACAGTCACTTTGAATTGAAAGAATTAATAAAACCATAGTTCAATGCAGTTCTAATACATGATGTATTCCAAATATGTTTACTATCTTTAAATTACCAATACATGTTTTGTACAATTTTTGAGCCAATGTGGAAGAATTAAAAATTTGGTAGTTCTCTGATCTAGTATTCAGTCTATGTCTATGGTTTCAGTTATGATTTCTAAAATTAAAGGATAGGCCAAGAGCATGTTGTTCCTTTGTGCTTTGGAAAGCATGGCCTGTCCATCAGCCTTCAAGTTTCAGCTCTGGATAAAATGTACTTGAACTGGAGCTAGTGTGGTGGTGCAGTACGTTGAACCACTGTTTGAAAACATCCACATCAGGTAGCAGAGTACCTGGGAGCAAGTTCCACCTCTGATTCCCATCTAATCATCTGGGAATTAGCAGGTGATAAGCACAACTTGGGAAGTAGCAGGTGGTAGCCCAAATGCTTGCGCTCCCACCTCGCACATGGCTGGTTCACAGGAAACTCCTGGCCCTGGCTTTCCCTGGCCAACTGCGGCCATTGTGGTCCTTTGGGGAGTAAATTAGCAGACGGAAGCTTCTGCAGCTGCTTTTCCCTTCGCCTCCCTTACTTTCAAGTTAGTAAATCTGTTTTGTTGTTGTTGTTTGTTATTTTAAAGAAGCATTCCTGATATGGAACCTGTACCTCATGATTGCTTCCTACTTTGTGTTTTAGTGATCCTGACAATGCAGAAAGTTTCGGTATTGACGGTATTTATTTCTTACAGTGCGTCTTTGGCACTATGCTAGGCACATGTATTTTTAACTCATTGAATCCTCACAGTAATTTCATGAGTTATGGATGACTCTATTAATAAGCCCATTTAACAAAAAGAGAAACTGCAGCCTAGAGAAACTATGTAACTTTCCTAGGGTCACATGTTGTTTGACACAGAAAGGACCTGAACTCGGGCAGGCTGGTTTTGACACTCATTCCTTTCCTCTGCTGCCTCCAAATTAATAGCTGTGTTTCATTGCTTCTAAACTGAACTGAATAAGCCATTAACTTTTTTCAGGCAATATCCCTTGATCAATTCTGCTTGCTTTGGGGTAATTTCAGTTGCCACCAGGGAGGAATCTCATCAGTCACTTAGATTTTCTGTGTCCTCATCTCATTGTGTTATTGTGATGAAACATCTCTGAGGCTTGTAGCATGGCTGCAAACATAGGTTGTTTGAATAAAGTGGCTGACAGTAGGTTGTCAGAGCATTGCTTGCTGTGGGATTGAAACAGCAGAACAGTAGCGGAGAGATTCTAGCTGATCCCTAACAGAGATAGCTATTTGCATTAGAATTGATGTGTCAGAATAGACTCATGGAATTGAAGGGAAAGACAGCAAAGTTGTACCTGGAGATGAGTTGAAAACAATAATGTTTGATTTAGTTCTTTGTACATTTAAAGTTACCCATAACCTCAACTGTCTTGATACTTAGTAAGAGGGTGAAGAGGTTTAAATAGAATTATCAGATGAATTCATGTGCCAACAATTTTATTCTGAACAGTGTTCTAAAGTCACTTTTATCAGTCAAAAATCTAGGTCAAAAATTAATTACCATAATTACATTTATAATATGAGAATAAGTTATAAATGTACACAATGTGCATTGATCTTGCAGGCTTTTATTTTAATGACTAATTAAAGAGGGAATTCCCTTTTTAACACATGTACAAGAAGATAAAAGACAAATACATATTTTGTGAATTGGTTTTATGATGTAATCTCTTACACTCTTACACAATTATTATAACTTATAGTAACTTTAGCAATAAGTTGTAAATCAACAACAAATAATATGTATATGTCAACACTAAAGGCTAAACTTACATTGATATTTAAGAAATGTGGATTTGTAGAGTATAATGAAATAACTTGATAATTTGCATGACTTAATTTTGTGGTTGCATATGTATTTAGCATTTCAATATACTGAGTTAACTAAACTTTAGCTAAAATATTTATCAAGATAAGTTTTCTTTAATTTTTGAACATATATCAACCATACCAGTAGATGATTCTGGTAATTGGTTAAAGTACCATTAGTTTTATAGTTATAGTAATTATTGTTTGGGGAGTTACTTTGATGAAATGACAGCCTCCAATTAATAACCCGGGAAATTCTGAACAGAAAGTCTTGAAGAACCTAGTAATATGCTCAAATAATATCATTTATTAAAACAATCAACACAATGAGAAACAAATAAAAGAGACTGAGTATAAGATGAATACACTTCAGATAGGGTGTCTTAGAATGAAAGAATTCCAGTATCCAACTCGTTTATATAATGTCCCCTGCCCTTCATCTCCATCCGTTCCTCTGCACCCTCTCCTTTCTCCAGAACTTCCTACCTGCTTTTTCTTTTATCTCTATGTATCTTTATATCTTTAGCTGTGTTCTCTCTCTGATATCAACCTTCCCTGCTAATAGTTGGAGACGGGGACCCAACTTCCATAAGATGTACAAATCTAGTTTATCACAGGAACATTGGAGTGCAGCTATTTATTTTCTTGTCTTTTTTTGAGATTCATTTCATTTTTTTTTTTTTGTTGGAAAGGCATATATCCTTGCCTTGTATGTGTCTGAATCCCATATGGGTGCCAATTGGAGTCTCAGCTGCTCCATTTTCCATCCAATTCATTGCTTGTGACCTGGGAAAGTAGTAGATGATGGCCCAAAACTTTGGGATCCTGCACTCACGTGGGAGACCTGGAAAAGGCTCCTGGCATTGGATTGGCTCAGCTCTGGCCATTGGAGCAACTTGGGGAGTGACACAAGGAACAGATGATCTCTCTCTCTCTGTCTCTCCTCTCTGTAAATCCGCTTTTGCAATAAAAATAAATTAATCTTTAAAAAACAAAAAAGAGCAGGACAAGATATATTAAAGAAAAAAAGAATTGCTATGTCATCTCTCTCCCAGCTTCAAGCAGTATAGCTCCATTTCTCCTGGCTGGGAAAGTGAGAGGAATTAAATCTAGATCCAGAATCTCATTGTTGGACTTGTCATTGTAAAATCCATTGCTGGTCAGAATCTTGTGGTCCCGGCCTTCAAGCTGGTACCTCCAGAACAGACTTAGGCCTTCCAATAATTTTTTCAGCTTCTGGCAGATTCAAGCAGAGGAGGTAGGAATGCCTTGTCATGCAGAAACAGCCAGCCATGTACTACTAACTATAGACTCCAACATAGCACACCATCTAGTGCTGAAATAGCAGAAGTGTCCTCAGGTTCCGACAATTTCTGCAAGGGAGTTACAAATAAGAGATTCTGAAAACTGGGGGGAAAATCTTCCTAGTTCTTCGATGCAAAGACAATGTTGTGTAAAAGAACTTTCAGAGAAAGGTGAGAATTTCCCACAACCTGTAGTGCAGTGCCTGGATTAGATCTAGCATATACCACCTATTTTTAAAAAAAGATTTGTTGGGCCCGGCGGCGTGGTCTAGCGGCTGGAGTCCTCGCCTTGAAAGCCCCGGGATCCCATATGGGCGCCGGTTCTAATCCCGGCAACTCCACTTCCCATCCAGCTCCCTGCTTGTGGCCTGGGAAAGCAGTCGAGGACGGCCCAAAGCTTTGGGACCCTGCACCCGCGTGGGAGACCTGGAAGAGGTTCCTGGTCCCGGCATCGGTTTGGCGCGTACCGGCCCATTGCGGCTCACTTGGGGAGTGAAACATCGGACAGAAGATCTTCCTCTCTGTCTCTCCTCCTCTCTGTATATCCGGCTTTTCAGTAATAATAAAATCTTTAAAAAAAAAAAAAAAAAAAAGATTTGTTTATTTTTATTGGAAAGGCAGATTTACAAAGAGAAGGAGACAGAGAGAGAAAAATCCTCCATCTGCTGGTTCACTCCTCAGATGGTCACAACAGCTGGAGCTGAACTGATCTTAAGCCAGGAGACAGGAGCTTCCCCCTGGTCTCCCATATGGGTGCAGAGTCCCAAGGTTTCAGGTTTTCCTCCACTGCTTTCTCAGCCACAAGCAGGGAGCTGGTTGGGAAGTGTAGCAGCAGGAACAAGAACTGGCATCCTTGTGGGATGCCAGTGCATAGGAGCAGAGAGTTAGTCAGTTGAACCATTGAGCTGATCCCAGCAACTCCAATGGAGGTTCAATTTCTTGAGTTCCTGCTAGCTGTAGGGGAGCTCCTGACTTTGGCCCAGCTATGCCTATATGTTTCAGTTATTTCAAACATAACACAGTAGAAGGAAGAAAATAAGATATTTGCCTGTTGTTTTCATTTCCTTTCAACTAAAAGAAAAAAAATTTTTTTGCCTTTTCTTTTTTTTTTAAGAACTTTCAAGGAAGCATAATCTCATTTAATGAAAACAAAAGTTAGAAACCAAAGCAATAACTTTTGATACATGCACTACTCCTATGCAGAATTTAAAGCAATTACTTTAAGAGAATTCAGGAAAACACAGTGAAATAATACATTAATACAATAATACATAATTACAATTATTTAATACATTAATTAATAATTTAATACAATTTAATACAATTAATTAATACATTAATACAATAATACATTAATCTAACAGAGTAATTGAACTAAGAAGAAAGAAAGAAATTAATTTTTAATTAACCAGAAATTCTTAGCCTGAAAAGTACATTTAAGTGAAACTGAAAAGGTTGTAGAAGACATTAACAGCATAATACATGAAACAGAACATGAAATAGTGAGCCCAAAGACAGACTGATTGAAATCAACAAAATAAAGAGGAATGAGGAAAGGTCACAGGAAATTAGAACAACACTTAAATACACACACACACAATCTAAGTTATTGGGATTTAAGTGAAATCAGAGAACCAAGAGGGTAAGAGCATATTCAAAGAAGCAACAGAAAAAAAATCCCTAAATCCAAAGATACTATTATCTCAAGACAGTCAGATTAAACTTGACTATGTTTATCCTCAGATATAATGATCAAGCTTTTCAAACTTAAAGAAAATTCTTATGGCAGCAAAAGATAAAAAGCAAGTAACACATAACAATACCACAATTTGACTAACTACAGACTTCTTGCCAGAAATCTTATGGCCCACATAAGAAGTGAATGATAATTTCACTACTCACAATCGTGAAGGAATGAAAATAGCAACCAAGATTACTGTACCTAGAAAAGCAATTGTCTAAAACTGGTGAAGAGGGTGAGGGAATAGAATAAAAACACAGTTTATCATCACTGGGCCTGTCCTATAAAATTAAAATCTCTCCAAATTGTAAAACAGCAACATTAGCAAGCAAAAAGAACATATTAGAAAACTCATAGGATAGAGTTTGATGTAACCCATAAATGTAAAATCAACTCAGCCACAACAGAGGTGTTAAGAACACATCTTGGGGAAATTAGAGGTTTTTCAATAAGCGGTGCTGGGGAAATAGGAGATCTGCACACTTAGGGAGATAACTAGATCTCTATCATCATTTACAGAAATCCACTCAATATGGATTAAATGGAAGGTCTGAATCAATGAAACAGCTAACAAGGAAAATACTTTAAAATATTGGAATGGGCATAGATTTTTATGAAGATTCCCAAAGCACAGAGAACACAAAAAACATGAGATTTAATCAAAGTCCATGTATGTTAAGGGAAACAGAGCAAAGATTCAGAGCTGTTTTTTTGCATTAGGAAAAATATTTGTAAATTACACATATGACAAGGTGTTCATAATCTGTATATGTGAGTGAGTCAACTATTGCATGGAAACAAATTATACAATGGGCCATAGACCTGAATGGGCACTTTTTAAAAAATGTTATTTTTAATATTTATTACATAGTTGATCAGGGTGGGAAGGGTAGAGGACTCTGGGGAAATGGGTGTGACCATTTTTCCACATTTTATTTCTCTTCTTCCTGTCTGTGATGAGGAGGGAGATAAGAGGAGAAACTACACCCAGGCTCCCAACCACATCAGTATCTGGGGATGGAGAATGGCCAACCGATGTCATCCCAGGATCCCCAATGTGAAGCATGTTCCAAAGTTTTTGTTCAAGTGGTTTCAGTAGTTTTGATATGCTATCGATCTCATGAATCTGGGGATGAGGAAATCTTTCCAAGGTCCGTTGGCTGGCACAATCCACCTTTGAGTCTCCATTCACCCAGAAACTTGCTGTCAAGCTTCGCTGGGAGGATTAGTTGATCAATTTGTTCTACCCTCCTTCTGTTGCTATGTACCAGATGTCCTCTGCAGGCTCCAATAGAATGCCTAATCCTCCATGCGCAGCTGGGAATGCCGTCCACTGTTCCCCTAGGCCACTGAGGAGGCCCAGTTCCGACACATGCACTCCACTCTCAGGTCACAGGTTGAATGGACACTTGTGTGGAAGATGCGGAGGTGATCAACCAGATCATTTTTAAAATGCTCAGCAACACTAATAATAAAGGAATTTTAGATC